>NW_027142367.1:6387331-6703434 GCF_026170545.1 Melanerpes formicivorus | reverse complement strand
TTTGGGCCAAAAGGTAAGATTCTTAAAAAAAAAAGAAAAAAAATGGTTTGCAGGTACTGAGTAGCTATTGGAGTTGCTAATTTGATTGGTCCTGAATCTGAGGATAAAAACAGGGAGGGTTTGTCCTAGTTTCCCTTACCTGTGTGCAGGAGGAAACTCTTCCTGGCTCATGTAAATAAAGAATTGGGTGGAGGAAGCTCGTACCTCAGGTGGGAGGTGAAAGTGAAGAAATGGTGACAGACCATGGAATGAGAGAAAAACTGAGACAAAAGACCTCAGGCTGCTGGGTCTAATGATGGTAGATAATCATTTGACTCTTTCCTGGTAAGGACATAATAAGGTTACAATGAGGATATGAACTAGGATATTAGCAAACTGCAAGTATGTTAGTATAATATTTGCCTGAAGCAATAACTTCTGAATGAGATGACTTTTTTTCAAGGACAACATGGTGTTTACTCTTATTCCATATTTGTATAATTCATTGCATTACCTAGATGCCAGCTGATACAGCATTTTTTTTTTTGCCTTGGAATCAGCCAGTTTGCAGCATTCCTGTTCTACAGTGACCAGGAATTACTCTGCATTGTAACCAGAGTACATAAGAATCACTGTTAGCTTCTTCTTGTGTGAGGTGATGGAGGAGCAAGGAGCCTTGACTGCTGAATTGCCATGGGATCATGGCCCACACTTAGCAGTGGCCATAGAGCCTAAGGGCAACTAGTGAAGAATAATATAGAACAGGACAGAGATGCCTAGAGGAGAGCATTTTAGAAATAGCTTTTTCTTGCAAGCTGTTTCATTCAAGTAGAGGCAGTCTCGGTAGCTAGGTTGTTCCTTTTTTAATCTAACCAGAAGTTGCTCAGCTGCTTATGGAAACAACAGGCTTTTCATTTTTTCCCCAGGAAAGTATTACTTTGTACAGCTAAATAGAATTTTTGCTAAGTAATGCTTCCTCATTTAGGATATCTAAGCACCCTATCAAGAAGCTTCAAAGGGCATGGGGTGCTGCAGTGAGAGAGACATGATCAGTTATTACCCTGTACAGAACTTACCTGTGTGAGAGACAGTCTTGGGAACTGCTGTGCTTTGCAGAACATGATGTGGTGGTTTGAGCCTTAACTGGCACTTAAGAGCTCAGATGGGGGCCCGGCTGAGAATGCCTCCCCTGCTTCCCCCTCCTCTTTCCCAATAGAGAGGAAAAGAAAGGAAAGGAGCAAATCCACCAAGAAATAATTTGGATTTGCCTTGGAAGTAGAGAGGTAAAGAATTTTCTTTAAACAGTATATATCTATATCTATATATATACGTATACATATATCTATATATATACATATACACATATATAGATATGTAACAATAACAGGTAGGGTTCACAAGGGTAAGGAACAAGGATGGATGGGAGAAAACGAAATATGAAATACAAAACCAGTCCTTTGCAAAGGCATGGATACAGCAGGGAGGACCATGTGGCAGAGAAGCAGGGGAACCAGTGGCAGTCCTTGTTCCAGGCAAAAGGCAGGGGCCAAGAGACCAAATGGCAGCGGTATCCTCCTTTTTATAGCCTTACTGGGCAGGGAGGGGGAGTGGAACAGACTAATTTAGTTTCCCAGGGGGAAAGACCCCTGCAATAGGGCAGTGCTCTCACAAGCCCTCCCCACCCTGCTTCCAGGATGGGCATTAACCCATCACACATGATCAGTGGGGTGGGGTAGCTGGTTACTGGTTGATCCTGGTGAATATATTTTATGTATTTAAACAAGGCATAATGGCATGGTATCTAGCCAGATAGTGTTAACATGGTGTCATGGAAGGGATAAAACATGTTCCTCTTAATACATCTGTGTGATGGTCAGCTGAAGTCTTTATTGGCCTAGCAACTCGTTTGCATCAAGCATGCCTGTTTTGCAGACAGAGGGGGGTCATTGCAAGAATAGTTTTCTGTGTCTTCAAGACAGATGCAGAAAATAATTAGCACTCAAGATAAAGTGAGTCTTTACGGTAGTTCTGATCTAACACACTGTTCAAAGCATTGGCAGAGAAACTCGTGCTTAGCTAGTTTAATTATAGGCAATACAGAATGCAGTATGTCTGTAATGGCATTCAGAGACCACATGGAAATGCTAGGGTGCTTTACTGAGCAGTTGAATGCTATGTTTCTTTAATGTAAAAATTTAAAGGTTTGGGCATTTCTTGGCATTTTTAGGTTGTTGAGGATATTAGTGTGAGTGAGCTGTTCAATCAACATAATGAAATGTGCATACCAGGAAAAGCCTTAAATAACTGGAAACATAGTTATTAAAATTAAAGTGTTAACTGAGCTTCCTCTGGAACAACACTGTTAGGAAAAGAAAAAGTGGTAGCAATGTGTAGTATAGGTTTGTCTTTCTGATTTCAGAGTACTACTAAAACTTGCTGCCTCCCCATAGCAATATAAATCCTGCCAGATTTCAAATTTGAATTAGTAATTAATGGACTTGTTAGAAACAAGTAACCATGGATAAAACCTTTAAATAAACAATTGGTAACTATACCAAAAGGTATTCAGCAGCACTGAAGGCTTCAGGATTTCTGTGAGGTGACAAAAAATACAAGAGACAAACATTTATGAGAAGTAACACAGCAGAGTGTAAAAACGTTCCCTAAATGGCAGATCCTCTAAGAATTCCATACTCAGTGTCATGTTGATAAAATTTGAAACTTTCTCTCTCTCTCTCTTTTTTTTTTCTTTTAAATTAAAAAACCCACCCAACTTTTCTGTCTGTAGGAAATATAAATATTCCAAAGTTACTGTATTGCTAGATTTATGAGAAGGTGAGAATAAAAATCATGGCAAATCAGAATTTGAAATCTGTCACTGTATAGTTTTAGATCCTCAGACAACTAGTTTGGTTGAAACACTTCCCTGACAATTTGCATTTTACACCTTTTATATACATTTTAGCAATAATTAATGTGTTACAGTGCTTTTATGAGCTGTCAGCATCAGCATTTTAAATGGTTTTCTCTAAAATACTTTTTGTGACATTAACTTTCAGCATGTAAACCAAACGTCCCTAGAGGTAAAAGGGATAATTTGGTAAAATCTGATCTTGTTTTGTTTTTTACAGGCTACTTTTAAGCAAAAAAAAATCACTAATTATGTCAAATGGCTTAGAGCAGCAGCATTATTTACTTACGATGAAGCCAATATCTCTAACCTCATTTCATGAATATTGATTTAAACCTTAGGTTCCAGAGTTAGTCCAAACAATTAATCTACTAAATCACTGTTTGAAGAAACTATAAAATCAATATATAATGAAATTTTCCTTGAGTACACCTTCTCAGAGGAAGTGGCTACCATGAATCCATTGTCATTCCTTCTCAACTGTTTGAAACTTTCCATATGACAGTTTCTGAAGACTTAAAAATTGCATCCTTAAGAAATTAGTAGTCTGTATTTGGTTGTTGTTTTTCCCTTTCCTCATTTTCCCCAAAGAGTTCTTGTTTTCTAGAAGCACATTCCATGGATTTGGGTGGCCTTTCACTCCAAAACAGGGAATAAAGTACAAAAGAGTGTTGGTGATATGGAGAGTTTTTTAAAAGTACTATAAGACATGGCATCACTTTCTCTATTGCTCTAAGTTTTTGTTTAATTTCCTGTGTTACTGTGCCAAACAACGAGACACTTTTTCTGGGAACCATTGTTGTGGTGAGAAGTTACTCACATAAAAGGGGCACAAAATGTGAAATGAAGATACCTGAGTCTTACTGCAGTTCTGTAACACATTTCTTATAGAGCTTTTAGTAATCTTGGTGAGCAGTACCTGCTCCAATGATGATATTATTAAAAGCTTTGAGTTCTTTCTGTGTCCACTGAATACTTTCAAGCATGAAGATTTCTTTCTAAAGAGAGCTCTTAGAATGGAACAAAGGGGAAAGAAGATTCATTCTCTAAGGATAACCTTATGTTTTACATTTCTGATGTGGAATACAAACTATTTGATTATAGCACAATTATGACTGAATATCACAGAATCATGGAACCACAGTGTTGTTTGAGTTGGAAGAGACCCTTTAAGATCATCTAGTTCCAACTCTCCTGCCATAGGCTGAGATGCCTTCAAGTTGCTCAAAACCCCATCCAACCTGATCTTGAACACTTCCAGGGATGAGGTGTCCACAGCCTCTCTGGGCAACCCGTTCCAGTGCCTCACCACACTTGCATGAAAGTATTTCATTCTTACATCCAGTCTAAACTTACCCTCTTTCTATTTAAAACTGTTGCCCCTTGTCCTGTCTCTACAGGCCTTAGTAAAAAGTCTCTTTCTGCTAAGCCTTCTTTATTTATTGAAGGGCTGGCAGTCAGGTGTCCCTGAAGCCTTCTCTTCTCCAGGCTAAACAACACTGTCTCAGCCTTTCTTCACAGGAGGGGTGCTCCAAGCCCTCTGATCATTTTTATGGCCCTCCTTTGGACCCACTACCAACAAGTTAGGATTCTGAAGGTGTTTTTTCAGTTCATGGACCTCCTTTAGTTATACATGTATTTGTTAATAATAAATAATGTCAGTGCCATCTCTTCTTGTTTGCTATCCTTGAGTCCTCCAGAGTAAATGTTGCCCTGGAATATGGCCTGCTATGTGCTGGATGACAAAGAGAATTCCACAAGGAGGAGTTCTCTGACCACATGAGTGTCATTGCTTTGGATGCTTTGAATTATTGGATTCTATGAGGTCATCTCTAGCATTATAGGACTTTGGAAGTAAAGTCATAAGACTTTTAAATGTATAGAGTTGATAAATGTGCTGAGCATTTCTAGTAGAAATTTTAAAGAGCAGGAGAGGTTTCCTGAGGAATTCTTGTTGCTTTTTACAGGGAAACAGGGATTTTTTATTATTCGCTATGTGGACAATACATTACAGTCAGTGGAAATTGAAATGCTAATTTTCCCCCAAATCCCCTCTTCCACCCTCAGAAATTTTTGTTTCAGTACTCTTTCAGAGATGGATGACTCTATTGGAAGATCTACTATTGATAAAATTTTGGGGTCTATGTTATTGTAAAGAACAATGGCAGTAATTCTAATGGCATACTAATTTATGCAGAAGTTGCTAATTTCCTGGCAAAATCACTTCAGTGTGACTTAATTGAAGACTAAACCTTTTCTTTTACATAGAATTACGAAATCCTAATAGGAAAGAACTCTTTTCTCTGAAAAGAAGAAGTAACTCAGATTTCTCATTGTATTTTAGGAAGGTGAGTAATTTGTGATCCTTATTGTTGTGGGCTCTAAAATGGTGAAAAGAGTTTAGGAAACATGTAGGCTACAAAGGCTGTGGGTTGGGTTTTTTGCTTGGTTTTGTTTGTTTGTGTTTTTTTCCTGGTAACAGCATATTAAGGAATTAAACTTTACCTCAAAATTGATGTTTAAACAATGAGAAGAAGGTTCCAGTATTGTGAATGTATTCTTTGATGGTTTCAGCACATATTCCAGGAGTCATAGCTTCTACTTCTATTATTTTACTGATAATGTCTCTATAGTATTTATGTCAACTGCCAGTAGCAGAGATTGATTTATTTTAATGATGGAAAGGTTTGCATGACTTGGCATGCAGTTCTTTTGCTAAGCTTGCTCCCTGCTAATGGAGTATCACAATATATTAGAGGTTGGAAGGGACCTCCAGAGATCATTGGGTCCAACCCCCCCGCCAAAGCAGGTTCACTTAGGGTAGTCCACACAGGAACGCACCCAGGTGGGTTTTGAAAGTCTCCAGAGAAGGAGACTCCACAACCTCTCTGGGCAGCCTGTTCCAGTGCTCTGTCACTCTCACTCCTCATGTTGAGGTGAAATCTTCTATGTTCAAGTTTGAACCTGTTGGTTTGTGTCTTACTACTGTGCACTACTGAAAAGATCTTGCCCCCCTCCACTTGACACCCACCCCTCAAATAAAGTAATTCCTCTGGGCTCTGTCCTGTGAAAAGTGCTGTGTATATAGTTCCTCACTGGTTAGTGGAGCCTCATGCAGGTGCCAGATCTGCCGTGATGGTTCTCATAACGGTGTTTATAACTTTATGGAAATGGTAAGTGTAAATGCAGACAGTAGTGTTGCATACTGAATGCAGGTTTCTTTGTAAATAATACCAGATACCTTGTTGTCCTGTATGACTAGTACTGCTCATCCTTTGTTCCATTCCTTTTTCCTCCCTCTGCACTTTGTTTTCCTGACCACCAAGTGATTTGTGCCACAGCACTATCAGGATGCAGCAGTACCTCTTTGTTGTGAAAATCTGGTGCTGCAGCCCTGGTTAGCTGCAGTTTGGTAAAATACATTACACAAAATTGCTGTCAGCATATGTTGCCGTTTGCCTCTAATTGTGCAGTGGAAATGCCTATGATTCAGCTTCTTCACTGTCCATTTTTGAAAATTAAAGGGATTATTTACGGAGGGTTCTTTTTATTTTGTTGTCTGCATAGCCAGTTGGTAAAAATAGCAATTATATGAAGTATTTTTCCTTTATTTTAGTACCAGAGATGCAGGCTCTGGGACAGATTGCATGAAGAGCACATTAACGCAGGACGAACAGTTCAGGTAAGGGTATTTAAAATGCCTGGGATCTTAATGGAATTAAATTGCAGGCATGGTAGTGGTTAGCTCAGGGATGGATCTTCACAGAGACCTATATTTGGCAGGTGGGTTTGACAAGTACGTGGTGGCGTTTTACTTTGTTTAAAATATAAGTGTTTCCTAATTGTGTCCTTTGAGGTGAATACTGTCAGAAAGGTCAAGATTCTTGCAGAAGCAGAGGTTTGGAGACTCTGGTCTTTTGCAAACTGTTCTATTAACATTACTAAATTAGAAGTCAGGAATTACAATGAGTGGCACAGTTAATTTCAGCGCAAGGTTTCAAACCAAACACAGAACATCTGGAGTACTGGTTTGATGTACAAATCTCAAAACAAAGGAGGAAATACCAGATTCATTTGTCAGCGTGGCATCATCTCAGTGACTTCATGCATCATCACTCAGAACTTGGCATGTGGGAAATCTCGTGTTTGTTTCTAAAGAAACCAAATGCATGTCTTGATGAAAATAATGACGCAGAAGCTAATGTCAAACATCAACCTTCACACTGCTCACTAGCACACGGAGAAGATTAGTGGTACAGAAGAACACAAAGAGCAGATCTGCACTGCAACGATTGCTGACATGTACAGCAGCAAGTGGTTATGATGTGCTGTATGGACAAAATTCTGGGGACAGTGGCGTCTTTACCAGCAGGAGAGGTACTTTGTGTTGCTTTCATAGCTGTTACTCGGAGGAGGAATGTGACTGTTACTAGAACAAACCTTTTTGTGACCTGTGCTGCATCTAGACAAGCAGGCTTTGCTGGCAGAGGTAGCTGTATAATTCTAGTACTGTAAATTCCCATGTTTGTTGCAGTGTGCCTTACTCACTCCTGAGGAAATTAGATCAGACTGAAAATGGGGGAAAAAAAACCCACCAAACAAGAACTTAACCATGACTGAACTACAGTATTAGACAGTAGGTAGAACTGGAGTTGTCTCTTTTTTGAAGAGTGGAAGGTGTTAGAGACCTTTTTTTAAGTATAGATAATAGATCATGCATGAAGTCCACTTGATTTTTCTGTTGCTTGGATGTTTGAATGTTTATTTTGGTTTTTCATCAAGTATTTTTGAAATCTGAATATAAGTTTATTCCTAATGCTGAAAGTCTTCCAAAGGTAGAAGTGCTACTAGAACAATGCATTCTAACAGGTGTGGTGTAGTAAGCATATCTTTGCTCATATCTGTGCTTTAATCTGTTTTCACATTTTTAGGGGTAGGAAAGCCTTCTCTTGGAACTCTTTATCAGTATAATTTATTTAGCAAGACAAAATCTGTCAATAGTTAGAGAAAAAGTAAACATACTGAAGGTGATGTTTCCAAATACAGTAAGTGCTTTAGTGATAAAACCTTATATTTGTCTCTAGATGCATTCATATTTTGTCTTGAACCTAAAGCCTGCCATTTCCACCCTTCAGCCAAAATAATTTTTTTAAAGATTTTATGTAATGCTTATTTCTTTTAGATCTGGGTACAAGTTTTGCATTTTGCATTACAGTGGTTCACATTCTGATAGCCAAAGAGCAGAATAAGTCTCTGAGTCCACGCAAGACTAGCTCTTTGTTTTAATTAAATAGTTATCAGTCTGGAGTACTTGATAATAAATTATATGACATGTAGAATGTGTTTGCTGTAAGCTGTTTAAATGTTTACCAATGGACTTGTGATCTGTTTGTTTGCAAAGAAATCAGATTAATTATTGTGATACCAAATGTTCTCTGAAGCACACACTTTGCTCTCAAAATTAGATGTTGTAAAAATACATTAGGAATCCCTGAGTCAATATTGACCCAAGGCATCCGCCACAGGTTTTAGACAAATATATGCACAGCCACTCTACATTTAATCCATGTGCACATAATTAGCCATTTTTCTGAATTTTCAGTTTACCCAGAATAATTACTTCTGTTGTACTTTAGATGATGGTCAAAATTATACTAGAGGTATAGAGGAGCATAAATGTATATCTCTTCTTCCTGGTGACTTTAAAAGCTTCTAAAAAGGAAAGCAAAGAAACTGGGCATGGTGACACCATTTCAAAAATTGCTGAGGCAATAGCTCTTGTGTAGCATGTATTAGTTTTCAGGAATGTGATCTTGTGGATTTTCATTTTTAGGAATGGTCTGTGGACTTCTTAAAATGTTAGGGTTTAAATAAGTACACGGTTTTGCTAGGTTTGCTCACATGTATGCTGACTGTACCACACAATTAGTTAATTGTTGCAAGATTTAAGCTTAATTTCAAATGGCAGTATTTTGTTGTACCGCCTGAGGACTGCCTTGATCATATTTGTAGTGAGAGGAAGAAAAATGCTGCAGGTACTAGAGAGGATATAAGGCAGTGACCAAAAAAGAAGGAAAAATACTGTGGATGAATGATTCGGCTTCAGACTGTGTTTAGCCCACAAAAGGAGACTCTCTTCTGCAAAACATGCCTGGGCAGACTAAACCTCTCTGCTGTGTTGTAGCATGGAGAGCTGTTTGAAAAATGTTAATTTTTTTCTTCTTATTTTTTTTTTTTTTCCCCCACCTTGTTCACTTTTATGATTTGTATGGCTCATGTCTTCTGTACTATCTTTAAAACTGTGCAGTCTTCAAATTAATTATCTTTCTGCAGTACTGCTCAAGTATACTGGGGGAGCATGAGTAGCAGGGTAGATGAGTTTATTGCTGCAGGAGATTGTTTATGGTATCAACGAAGGGTCATGTAAAATCAGCTCACTATTGCAGCCTGTGGTCATTTATAGGAAATACACATAGGCCATATAAGGAAATATATCCTTAAACTAGATGTGCCAAAAAATTTGTAACACATACCCTGTATTACACTACTCTGAACAAAGTCCAGAGAAGGCAACATGACATTTGCACATCTAAGCTACTGCAATACATTCTTAAAAATCATAGTTATGCTTGAGAGGGTTTAAGACAATGGGTTTGCTTGAAGGCACTATTTACTCCTTCATTTAAAACAACAACATGCAGAATGGAGGGGGAGTTGACAGTGATTAACACATGGAAGACAGGAGATAAAGAAAAAAGGGACTGATTTGTTGGACATGACAGGTCCTGTGTCATCCACATCCTATTTCAGCATAAAGAGTTTAAACGTTGGGAAATGTATATGAAGTCACATTTAATGATAACATGATTGAGAAGAAGAAAAAGAGAATGATGGTGGCAGAAATGGAGTGTGATAATGGCATGACCACCATGATTCAGTTAGCTGGTAGCACGGGGAGCAGTATAGGCTGATAGGGATAGAGTAAAAAGAACAGTGTGGCCAGCAGGAGCAGGGAGGTCATTCTGCCCCTGTACACTGCACTGGTTAGGCCACACCTTGAGTCCTGTGTCCAGTTCTGGGCCCCTCAGTTTAGGAAGGATGTTGACTTGGTGGAATGTGTCCAGAGAAGGGCAACAAAGTTGGTGAGGGGTTTGGAACACAAGCCCTATGAGGAAAGACTGAGGGAGCTGGGGCTGCTTAGCCTGGAGAGGAGGAGACTCAGGGGTGACCTTATTGCTCTCTACAATTACCTGAAGGGAGATTGTAGACAGGCAGAGGTTGGTCTCTTCTCCCAGGCAGCCAGTACCAGAACAAGAGGACACAGTCTCAGGCTGCACCAGGGGAGGTTTAGGCTGGATGTTAGGAAGACGTTCTATATAGAGAGAGTGATTGCCCATTGGAATGGGCTGCCTGGGGAGGTGGTGGAGTCACCATCATTGGAGGTGTTCAGGAGGAGATTTGATGGGGTGCTTGGTGCCATGGGTTAGTTGTTTAGGTGGGTTGGATTGGTTGATGGGTTGGACGTGATGGATGCTCTTGAAGGTCTCTTCCAACCTAGTTTGATTCTATTCTATTCTATTCTATTCTATTCTATTCTATTCTATTCTATTCTATTCTATTCTATTCTATTCTATTCTATTCTATTCTATTCTATAGTTTTGGAATTAAGGTTTATTGGCTTGCTGAAAATGGCTGTTAAGATTTCTGAAGTAATTCTGAAGTCAATTCTATAATTTTTCTGTGTCCAAGATATCTGTAGAGAAAGTCTCATTCATAAACCACTTAGGAGGAGCAGAATATAGGAAGATACTTTGTGATTTTAAAATTGGAAAAAAAACATAATAATTCCATTCTCTTACTTATTTGAAACTGTGTGCTGAGTAATAAGGTAAGCTTCATGGACAGGTATGAAACAGTCATTTTAAGCAACAGTGATTCAGAGGAGGCAAAAAAAAGTTTAAATGAAGCTCTGTGTTTGTTTTCTTTGGGGAGGTGGTGGAGTCGCTGTCATTGGAGGTTTTCAGGGAGAGACTTGATGGGGTGCTTGGTGCCATGGGTTAGTTGTTTAGGTGGGTTGGATTGGTTGATGGGTTGGACGCGATGATCTTGAAGGTCTCTTCCAAGCTGGTTTATTCTATGTAATTCTATGTAATTCTCTCTTTTGGTTCATCTGTCTCTTTTTGTATTTTACTTTCTGGTAGAAATTTAGAACTTACTCTTTATTTTTTATTGTATGTAAAGTTTTTAAAAGAAAGGAAAAGCAGTACAACTTCATTATGTATGACTTCTCAGTTTCTCTTCATTTTGAATGTGTTGATAGAGCCAATGGGTTTTTCACAGCACTTGTGAAAAGCCAGTGTAATTCTCATTTAGTTTTTAGGAAAAAACCCATTGTGTTTGTTCACATTGTGTAGTGAATCCAACATCCTGGTGGATCTCCCAGACTTAGCTCCAAAGTTGTGGACACTTTAGAAAAATTTGCCTCAGACTTGGCATCCCAACCTCAGTTCTGCATCCATTCATGCAGAACGGTGAACCTTGCTTCAATAAAGTCCTTTGAGGCCAAGTGATGAAAGCATTGTATAGTAGCTGTGTAACATTTGTGACCGTTTGAGGCGGTGCCTTTAAGAAAGGGACACTGTGGCTGAATGTTTTATAAACAAAAGACAGGTCTAAACTAATTTCATTGGTGAATCGGTAGAGTACAAGTTTAAGTTTTGAATGCGACTGAGATTTTCCTCAGTGTGCACTTTCCCTCTTCCCTTTTTGCAGCTTGTGGCTTCTAGGCTCTCTGCCAGACTGACCTTGGACTGATAAGCGTGAGGCCTGCAAACCTGCTAACATTTTGCTCTAATTTATAACTGCTTTTAATGAACAACTGCTCCTTTCTTCTCTTTCTAACCCTCTCTGGGGAAAAAGGGAAGAGAAGGGGGTACTGGGGGGGGAACCCTCCTCCATTAGGGGGAGGGGAATTTCATTCCTGTGTTACTTTGATGTATATTTCTGTGTATGTATTGTAAATACTATAAATTGTGTATATATACCCTGCAGCCCCTAAAACCACTTGTAAATACAGCGTTCCTTTGCTCATCCGGCTGTGGTTAGCTGTGGTAATTTTTTTTTCCCTTCACTTTGTGGGGGGAGAAGGCTGGGCCTTTATCCCAAACCTGCGACAAACATTGCTTTCACCATATAGCTAAACCATGCAAAGAGCGTAAAGCTGGGAGAAACTGAGGTGTCCTGGTGGAGAGAACAGAATGAGAATTTGTGATGATACTGAGGAAAGACCTGAAAAATCGGTTTGGGATGAGGGCAAGGACAATTGTTGGCTGTGTAGATCCAGCATAGGAAGCTGTTGATGCACCACTTGTGCAGAAGAGGACTTGAAGGACACAGAGTGAAAGTGATCCAACTGCCTGGTAGTGACACAAAAAACTTGCAAACGGGAAAGCAGTCGGTGTGGTCTGTCACACAGTTCTTTGGTCAGCAGTAGTAGGATCCTGGCTTGGTAGAATGGTTAGTCCAGTTTGGGCACCACACTCTTAAGGAAGCTATGGGCTGATTGGGGAGCATTCAGGGAGAGGATTGAAAGTGGTCAGAAACTGAGGAAATGAGACTCATTTGGAAAGCCTGAAAAATTAGTTCTTTTGCCCAATGAACGTGGGAAAGTGGTGTGTTTTCTGTTTGCAAACATGGAAAAGAGGACAGGGCCTGTCACTCTCTCTTTAGAACAGGGAGGTTTAGAAACACCTGGTTTGAACTGAGGCAAGAGAGGTTTCTGTTAGACATGAGGCAAGTGCTATAGCAATTAGGAGAATGAATTTTTGCAGTGTAGTATCAAGAAGATAGTTGCTCTTCATGAAGAAGTCCTTTTAAGACTAGACAGCTGTCAGAAATAAAACAGAGACAGCAGATCATGCTTTAAAGAGATGACTTCCCAAGGTGTTTGCCAGCTTTATTTTCCTACAGTTCTTGTGAGAAAGCAATTTGAAGCTAAGATTGTTATTTGGAAGTTAACAGACCAAAACTACAAATAGTATAAGGAAAAATTCTGTGTCTTTTGAGCTGAATTTGGTGAATTCAAAACTCTGGAGTTGCCATAAATGGAAACAAAATTTTATATTGTCTTCCTCACTAGGTGAAGTTGGGTAGAAGCAGTTGGGAAAATGATGATATACTTCTATGCTGTACCCAGAAATTAAGCTCTGTCCTATTAAAAAGATTACAAAAAGAAGTCACAGTCAGTTGCATATCCATAACACTTATCATGTTACACCCTGGTGACCTCCTAAGGTATATCTCCTCACAGCAGGGCTTAGCTTTCTTGCTAGGCTGAATCTGTTTAGCTTCTGTTTAATTGTCAGTAAATGGAACAAGAGTCCACTCTCCAAAACCACAAAGACAGAGGTATTAAAATTAAATTTCCCCAAACAGGCCAAGAATCATCATCATCCATCTTCTTTCTCACAAATATTAATTAGATCAGCAAGGTAGTAACGAGCAGTGAAAGTGGGGACCTGCAATACTGAGGGCGAGTAGTTTGTATCTCTGGAAGCTTCTGTCAGGCTTTTGAGCGCTCCAGCAGTAAGTTGGTGGTTGTGCTGTTCATTGCTCAGGAACTATCTTTGTTAGATTCGTGCATTGGCTAGACTGGTAATTTGCCTCAGCTGCAGTGGCACGAATCCCTAGCAGAGCTATGTTTTAACTCAATTTCAACTGGGAGATTTTCCTTTTTGAAAAAGGAAACTGCACTGGAAGCATTATTAGCTCCTCCTCAAGTCACTGTCGTCACAGTTTCACAGCATGGACTTTTGTCTGGCATGTCAGTTTTGGTCTCCATTACGGCCAAAACCAGGGTCATAATAATTTTGTTTCCTGAAACAGAGCAGCAGGATCAACTTCTTTTGGGCCCCTGCCTATAATTCTCACAAAATAGATAATTAAATGTTGTGTCTACATAGTCCCATTTTGTCTTTTAAATTAATGTCCAAGATTGTTTAAAGTGAGAATCTTGGCATCTGGTCAGCTATTATGGTGGTGATCTTCTCTCTTCTTCAGTACTGATGGGCAGACCTTGTGAGGAAGAGAACAGGAAGAGCAAGGTAGATTAAGATGATAAATGCTTGCAGAAAATTACAGGGTACCATGTTTCCAATTCAACTCAGAGTCTTAGAGTTATTTTTTGTATCTCTTTTTTTTTATTATTTATTATTAATCAGTGATTTTACCTGAAGTTAGCCTTAAATAATGCAGCCTAAATTGGCTAGGAGTACTCTTAATTTAAGCATACAGCATAATATACTCTTAGTAATTTGATAAATGATTTTCACAAATCAGTAGTACTTTCCTTGGTTGCCTTTTTATGGATTATGCAGTGCTACTTCAATTTGTTGTTTAAATACTTTTTCTTCTATAATTACAGCTCTACTTTTTAATATATATATATATATAATATATTTAATATATATAATTTATATATACATATATATATATATATGTTTAAAACATTTAACTCTGCTATAAATAGAGTAAGTTCCATCTACTTCCTGCTTTTCCAGGTCAGCACTGCTGCCTTTCTAAGGCACTACATGTACTTGGTTTGTATTAGCAAAGAAAACCTTTCTCTTTTCATGAGTATTCTCTTGTTCTGCTCTGAGGATAATATTAAAACCAATTGCTAAGTAATATAATAAATAATACAATTTATTCTATCACCTTGTAATGTAATGCAGTTAATACTACTTTTTAACAGTCTTATTTTTTTTAATAACTAGATAAAAACTTTGTCCTAAACCAGTTAAGTGGTGAAATTTAAATGATAAATTTCTTCATTTGCAGAAAAAGAAAAGTTGTGTGCATTTTTGGATGTCAAAAGCCTAGGCAATAAAAAAAAACAACTCTGTTTTTGCTGTAGACAGAAATTTGTCTCACAGAGATAACCTGCATGCAGACTCTTCTTGCTTGTTGTGGCTAGTTTATATCTTCTCAAACATCTTGTGACTGGAGAAATATTCCTGTATTTTGTTAGATTTGATATTCCAATTAAATATGTTTGTACTTTCTCTGAAATAAAAGAAAACAAATATTGGGGGGGGGGGGGGGGGGGAAGTAATCCTTCTTTGTCTCTGAAGTTGTCTCTACAAAAAGAAAATGAAAGTTTAGGGATAATTGGAGATTGTGAATTATTGTACCCTGTAGTCACCACAATCACTCACAGTATCACAGTATCACCAAGGTTGGAAGAGACCTCAAAGATCATCAAGTCCAACCTGTCACCACAGACCTCATGACTAGACCATGGCACCAAGTGCCACGTCCAATCCCCTCTTGAACACCTCCAGGGATGGTGACTCCACCACCTCCCTGGGCATCCATTCCAATGGCAAACAACTCTCTCAGTGAAGAACTTTCTCCTCTCCGTGAGCCTAAACCTCCCCATGGCGCAGCTTGAGACTGTGTCCTTTCTTTGGATGTTGTTTCAACTTTTTGCAACTTGTGTAAATACTTTGGCAGATGCCTACATTGATCACAGACACCAAAATAATTTCAGTAATCAAAGAGGGAATTAATTAATTCGTTTGCTTTAATTGAAACCCAAAATAAACCAAACTAACTTCCTTATTTGGAGGAGTGGTTAAAATATAAAACTGACAGCAAGACTAATAAAAATGTTGATGGAGATGGCTTAAGAAGTATTGCTTCTTGTTTTGCTGAGAAGATCAGAAGTACCATCTCTTCCTTGATCTTTGGTTCTTATTCTCCTGGGCAGATAGCGTAGCCTCCTTGTGTAACGCAGGTTATGTCCAAAAGGGCTCAGCAGTATGTCCCAGTGAAGCTTCACTGCTCTGTTTAGGGACTGCTGCATTGGGAGCTGCCACCCCTGTTTATTTCCTTTGTAGATGGAAAACTGAGTGAACTCAGAAGCACAAGCAGATAGTAAAAATACAGCAAACTTCACGAGCTGGTTATGATGTAGTGGAACCTCCAAGTAGGAAACACTTGGATGTCCAGATGCCTTCCTCTATGGATAGTGTTAAGCTCCGGTGGAGGTGACTAAATAAGTATGTTGCTCAGTATCACTGCTGGCTACAGGACTGGGAAGTGTAGGTTGTGGGTCGTTTATTCAGAAGGGATCATCTTTAGGTGCACAAGCCCCTTCTCTCCAAACCTCTGTGTTTTTTATGCGCTGACTTCTGCAAGAGCATTCTAAAAGGCCAGGGAGTAGTTCCAGGTCACAAAATAACAGAGTCTGGGAGGCCCAGAATGGGTTCAAGGGGAGGATTGTCTGCATTGTTAGAGGCTTTTGTAGCAGTTGGAGGCATCTTTGACAGGCTGCAGATGTAGAGGAGGGGTAACGTAGAACATAGGGATTGCTTGGAACTTGGGACTTAGTTTATTAAAACTCGGAAATGGCACTTTTAATGATTATTTAAAGATAGTCAGGCTGAGAGCTGCTTCTCAACTGTGAGAGGTGTGTGGTCCTATTACATAGCAAACTCAAAAATAACTCTTAAAACTGTTTCAGCAACTCCGTGCCAATATGAGAGAAATGGAGAAGCTCTGTTTGCGAGTCCGGCAGGAAGACATCCCAGTTCTGCAGAGAATGATAAACCCTGTTAAAGAGGAAGCTTCATTTGCCATAAAAGACTTCCTGCAGCTCCATTCTGAATCTGCAGAAGAACTTAAAAGGCAACTTGAAAGACAGGAGGATACCTCTTTAACCAGATCTGCAACTGTAGGAGGAGGTACTAGAATTTCATTTCTTATCTGTTTTGTTTGTGTCGTATTCAGCCTGCAGTTTCTCTGACCAGATATATATGAAGTAAACATAGAAGATTTGAGTTGAATAATAATTGTTAATCCAGAAGTGGATGTCTTTCCCTGCACTACACTTTTCTCATAGTCTGTGACTGATTTCTAAGTGAAGAATGCTCTAATTAAGTATCTTAAGAAAGGAGATATCTATGGCCTTCCATGAGAGTGATCCCATAGCCCTGGATCATTAAGTACAACCCTGTTCCTAGGGAGTAGAGTATTTACATTCATGTTTCACAGTAGCTTGACTTCTCTTGTCTTTTTCTACCTGCAAATCACTTGGGTATGTCCCTGTAATCATTTAGGCCATTTTCATTAAATTAGTACTTGCAACATCAGCCTTTATATAGAATCATGGAATCATAGAATCAACAAGGTTGGAAAAGACCTCAAAGATCTTCAAGTCCAACCTGTCACCCAACACCTAATACACCACTGCTGGAATACATGGAAAAGAGGGGTGCAGGGCTTTATATAAAGGACAACATCTCTTCCTCTAGAATCATAGAATCAGCCAGGCTGGAAAGGACCTCTGAGATCATCAGGTCCAGCCATATTGTCCGCTCTACCAAGTCTGTCACTACATTGTGGCCCCAAGCACCAGATCCATATGGCTCTTAAACATGTCCTGGGATGGTGATTCAAACACCTCCCTGGGCAGCCTGTTACAGTGCCTGACAACCCTTTGTGTGAAAACATTTTTTCTAATGTCTAGTCTAAACCTCCCCTGGCACAGCTTGAGGCCATTCCCTCTTGTTCTATCAGTAGCTAGGTGTGAGAAGAGTCCTGTTCCTACTGCATTTTAACTTGGTGACTGACAGGAAAGCAGAAAACACTATAGATCCATTTAAACAAAAGATTTTGAAAACACCTTATACATGCTACAAGTGAGATGTGTTTGCTGGTTTTTCATCCTTTCTGTACAAAATGTCTTTCATTCCTTATTCTACCTTGGTGTCTTTGGGGGAAGACCTTTGTATGCCCTGCTACTGGCTAGTGTTCTCTGCTGATGCTCTGTAGAACAGTTGGTTACATCAGGATTGAATCCTTCCACAGTAATTACTGTGACTGCTACAATACCAGTATTTTTTAAAACTACTTGAAAATCTAATGTGTCTTAAATTTGAAAGAGTATTCTCAGTCAGTGATGTTGTAGAACAACCTGCCATCAAATTCAGTTCCATGACCCTTCTTGTTGCTGCGTGAAGAACTAAAAGAACTCTTTCAAGTGTGATTGTCAAGCTAGTGAGCCTGATGGTTGAACAGGGAGAAAACACACATAGATTTGAGGACTGGCCTTGCCTATGAGAATGTCATGCACAGCAGTATCTGAAAGCCTTACGAGTGTCAAGATAGGTCAAATATAGAACCACAGAAGTTTGGATTGGAAGGAGCCTTTGGAGGTCATATAACCCAACTACCCTGCAGTGAACAGGGACATCTTTAACTAGATCAGGTTGCTCAGAGTCCCATCCAACTTGACTTGGAACATTTCCAGAGATGGGGCACTGTCAACCTCTCCAGGCAACCTGTGCCAGTGTTTAACCACCCCCATCATAAAAAAAATTCTATTGTCTTACTAGGCCAACAAAAGAGACTGAATTGGCTTCTGACATATGAATCTTGACTTTTTTCAACACCTTTAACACTGTAGTTGATTGTTCCGTTTGTCATAGAATCACAGAATTGTTTTGGTTGGAAGAGAACTCCAAGGGTGAGTTCAGCCTTCAACCTAAGAGCATGGTGCCATGTCCACACATTTCTTAAGCACACCTCCAGGAGTGGTGACTCCACACCTCCTTGGGCAACCCATTCCAATGCCTGACCAGGCTTTTCCTAAAGATATTTTTCTTAATATCCAATCTAAACCTCCCCTGGATAATTGGAGGCCATTTGCTCTCATTCTGTCACTTGATATGAGGGCGAAGAGGCTGACCCCACCTCACTACAACCTCCTTTTAGGTAGTGTAGAGAGCAATAAGGTCTTCCCTCAGCCTTCTCTTCTTTGGACTAAACAATCCCAGTTCCCTCAGCCACTCCTCATAAGACTTGTTCTCTAGACCCTTCACAAGCTTCGTTGTCCTAATATCTTTGTGTGGGATTCAAAGTGTGGCTGTTTGCTGTATTCCCCTTCCCCTCCACAAAAGGAAGATAATAACTGAACCTGTTTCCCTGCAGTTCTTAGACCCCCTTACTCAAGCTCTCAAGGACCTGCTTATTCAAGTTCTTTCTTGAAGCTGTTTCTTGAATGCTTTAGAATGAATTCCATCAGACCTTCCGGACTTGCATGATCTAGCTCATCTAGAAAGCCAGCAGGATGCTGACTTGCATTAGTAAGAGTATCACAAGCAGGGATAAAGATGTCATTCTCCCACTCAGCACTTGTCAGGCTGCACCTTGAGTGCTGTGGGCAGTTTTGGTCCCTGCTACACAAAAAGGATGCAGACAAGCTGGAACGGGTCCAGAGAAGCCCACAAGAATGGTGAGAGCACTGGAAGACATGTCATATGAAGGAAGGCTGAGAGAAATGGGTTTGTTCAGCCTTGAGAAGACAAGGCTTAGGGGAGACCTCATAACCATGTACAAGAACATAAAAGGGCAGCTATCAAGAGGAGGGAGACTCCCTTTTCACAAAGAGTCTCATGGTAAAGACAAGGGATAATGGGGTCAAGTTGCCACTGGGGAGATGCAAGAAAAAAAACATTCACCATTTGAACTATTAAACATTGGAATAAACTGCCAAAGGAAGTGGTGGATTCCCCTACATTAGACAGTTTCAAGGCCCAGCTTGACAGGGTGCCAGACCATCTCATTTAAACTATATTCTTACCCCAAAAGGTTGGACTAGATGATCTTTGAGGTCCTGTTCTCTTCGTGTTTCAGCTTATCCTTTGTTTCTTCTTGTTTAAATTAAGTGCATAAAATACCTGATTACAGCTACCTGTTTGTATAAAGCCTCTTTACACAGCTCTTCTGCAGTCCTTTGTATTTTAGGAAAGTTTCCCCCATAGTTTTTGTTAGTCAGTTTGATGAATTTGTTGGCATCTCGTTGTCTTCAGTCTCTGAGTTTTAAATAGTGAACTCAGATACTCAGTGATCCCCTTCACCCATGCTGGGTGTTACTTTCAGGCTTTTTGTGAGCTCTTCTGTGTTACCATCAGAACTCAACTTAAACTCTCCCTTCTTTTGATAACTCTCTGCAGTTGTCCTAAACACACTCTGGTGTTCTACTGGGAAGGTCTAGTTTCAGCTTACTGCATTTCTAACAGTTACATAGGTGGTAAAGGGGAGCTAGAGTTTAATCTGAAAAAAACAGGATTGCTTTTTTAATCTGAAATATCTTTAACACGTGGAGGACCTTGAGCGTAGCAGCACTTCAGAAAGACAAGAAATTGATCAGAAAGTTTGGGATGAGAATAGAAAAATAGGACTGAGATGACACCTTCCTGCAAGTCTGCTCAAGTATATGGAAATAATTCACCTCATTTAAAGTGAAACATACAGCCAGGCAGACAACTAAATACAATTAAACAGGTATTTTTTTCAACTTTGCCTGCCTGTGAAAGCATCTCTGTTGAATTGCTAACACAGATGCAATGTATTGCCTATTCTTTTGTGCTTAGAGGCTGCAAGCCTGAAAGCAAATCTTGGCTGCTGATGTTAATCAAAGGAGCTTCAGTGTGCCTGTTCTTTGTAGCATGTTGCTTCCCATCTGGTAGAGAAGGAAGGAGTTTACAAATTCAAATCACCCATTTAGAAGGCATGTCAGCGATGTGATGTAGTCCCTTCCCCCTTTCACCATCCTCAGCTGAGGTCCAATAGAAATGGGATTTAATTGCATTTTAAAGAAATACTGACAAAAGGTGAGACTCCACTCTTAAAATTACTGAAATCTTTTAAGCAACATATTGAATCTCCCCGAGCATTAGAATTTTATCTTGTGTGTAATGAGATGTGAAGCTGCTCTATGAAATCTGCAGAGGTGTTTTGTATTACTGCACTTCTGTGGAGGTGTTGTAAGTGAACTGGTGGGGCCACTTCCATTCTCTGCTCTATTAAAATTGGTTAGACTTGATAAGAAATGAACTAGTGGATATAAATTTCCTACTCATACTTCCAGCCCAATTTTGACTTCACCTTCCCTTACACATCATGGGGTTTTTTTTGCCTTAGCTTTTCAAAGTAAGGAATTTATTTTCTTGAAGAATTCCCCCCCCCCCTCAGGTTTTTCAGTGATTAGAATATGGTCACTGTGTAAGCCTACTAGAAACTTTGAGTTCTTTTGAATGTGTGCCATGCAAAGCTCGAGTATCATTTAGGTACTTCAGAGGATGTGCTTTTCTACAATAGGTCGGCATAGATTGTTCAGGACAGATCAGTGTAGGGAACACAATTTGTGAGGGAGTAGGTAATTTTGCTTAGTGAGCTGCGTTTTTTTTTAGCTTCTGAATTATGAATACTTTAATTTCAACCAACTTAGCTCTGAACCAACTCAACATGTGGCTGATTAGGGAAGAGTATGCTTTTCTTGGCAGAAGAAAGTTGATTTTGAAATAGGATTGTGAAGGATTAAAATGGAATAAAATGCTCAAAACCAATGTTGAATGTCAGAATATGTAGCGGAATTGGTTTCCCTGAGATGCTCACATTTGGATGGATTATGTATACTCATGCATCCCAGTGTGAAAAGGGAAAAGCAGCATTTTAGAACTGAGTATATAACGTTATGAATCAAAAATACATTCTGGAAGAGTATGTGATGACTGTAGAAGGTGAAGTGCCTTCCGTGTCTGGATTCTTACAGGAAAAGGGGAATAAATAACTAGTAAGAAAATGAAGCTCAAAACAGCACCCCAAATTGCTTAATCCAGTGTTGCTGCTCTGCTACTCTGCCTACTTAAGAATTACAGTTACAGATGAGTATCAGCTTCGCCGATGTTTGGCTTCTGTTGGTCTGAGAGTAGGAAGATCAGATCCTTAATGCATTCTGAGCTACTGGGATAAAAATGTTGAGAAGTGGACAAATGTTATGAAAACATATCATTTTTATTTTGCATTAAATTAATTCCATGAATAAGCATGCACTATTATGGGCTATTTGTTTTCCATTGTTCCTATCTGTTGCAGTGACAGTTACATAACATTACGATAGTACCTTGGCACGCTTATTGTTTTTAAAGAAGGTTTTGATACCGTATTTACACTTCAGTATTGTTAGACATATCTAACCAGCCTTCCCCATATTAAGCTCTCTCTTGATACTACCCTCCCAAGGAAGGAAACATCAGTGTCCAACTACAGTAGCTATCTTCCTTCTGAAATGGAAGTTGTCTAAGTAAATGCAATGGTTGCACTGTGTTTACATCCATGAGCTCTTCATGCTCTCAGGCTATTCTTTAATCCTTGCTATGACAAGCCAGACTTGGTATTATTCTTTATTTCTGCTTAATTACTTGTCTAGGACATGTCCATTACATCTGTAGTGGCTCAAGAGTAGGCTCTCTGAGTGGAAGAGGCATGTGTGTGTCTGTTCATGAGATCTGCTCTCCCCCATGCCATCCAGCTGTCTCTCATTCCCCAGTTTTTCCACTTTCTTTGTCCTAATGTTTTCTGCATCCATTCCAGGTGACTTAGAAAGGAAGATAGTTGAGAAGTACACCTTACACCCCTGAGCTGCAAATGTTTGTCATCCTCACAGTACTGTTACCCAACTGGGTCCACCACTGAATGCTGGGCAGCGTGTTACTTGGTTTTCACTGCATTTACCTCGAAAACTTTTTTTCCTCCAGTTTCTTTCAGTCCTGAATGGCTGAAAAAACAAACTGGCAGCATAATAATCAATTGTAAAATGAATAACTGAATTGCCTGGGTTTGTGTGTTGTATGTAAATGAAAAGTTTTTGCCTCAAGCTGAGTTTTCTTAGCTTGACTTATACAAAATTAATGAACTGATCTTGAGTTCAGGAGTATAATTTAATACCATTCTCAGAACTGATTGTGAAAGCGTGCTGATAGAAATGAATCCTTTTCTATGGCAATAACTTCCTTTTAAGAAACTGTCTAGTGCTGTAAGACTTTTCCCTATATGATAGTTTTCAGGGCTGTTGCTTGTTTTGAATTAGGCTAAATATCAATTTACCCTTGAGTAGCATTAAGAATGAGAAGCTTTGCACATTCTGACTGATGGCATTTATTCATAAGCATCGTGTTTCTCATTCAGAAATTTTATATAACACAGAAGTGAAGGATGGATCCCAAAGTTTAATCCAGATCTCCTCCCGCCTCCCCGAAATACCTCAGGAAGAAAATGCAGCTGAATCCTGGGAAACTTTAGAAGGGGTATGTTGGAACTCCCTTACTGCCACATTGTGGTGCTCTCATTTTTAGCAACTATTACAAAATAACATTTGGTTTTTATTTGTAGGACTTGGTTGAGCTTAGCCAGTTGGTGACTGACTTTTCTCTCTTAGTCACTGTAAGTACTAATTCTGTTTTATATCCTAGATAGTCTTATACAAAAAAAGGGCAAATGGGCATCTCCTAGGTGGGAGGGAAAACAGGTGAGCAATAATTCTGCCCATAGTCTGAACTCAGACTGAGTTCATATCACTTGATAGAATAGCAGAATAACATCAACTGAATTTAATCTGTCCAGTAAAAGTCCTAGTCACTGTTAGGATCCTCAGGAAAATGCCAGTAGAGGCAGAGCAGTTTCCCCACACTGATCTGAGAAACCTGCGCAAAGCTGCTGTCTTTGCTGCTTGGGACCTATGGTAAATACATGTTAGTTTCCAATGGTAAATACATGTTAGATACTCATGAGGTTCAATAAGGCAAAGTGCAAGGTCCTGCACCTAGGTCAGGGCAATCCTACATATCAATACAGGCTGGGGGATGATGAAACTGAGAGCAGCCCTGCAGAAAAGGACTTGGGAGTGATGGTGGACTAGAAGCTGGACATGAGCCAGCAATGCGCACTCGCAGCCCAGAAGGCCAATGGCATCCTAGGCTGCATCAAAAGTGTGGCCAGCAGATCAAGAGAGGTGATTCTGCCATTCTGCTCTGGTGAGACCTCACCTGGAGTACTGTGTCCAGCTATGGGGCCCCCCAGCACAAGAGAAACATGGATCTTCTGGGAGCAGGTCCAGAGGAGGGCCACTAAGATGATTAGGGCATTGTACACAGGCTAAAGGAATCTGGGCTCTGGGGAGATCTTACAGCTACATTTTAGTATCTGAAGAGGACCTGCAGGGAGGCTGGGGAAGGACTATTAAGGGCTTGTAGCAATAGGATGGGGGGGCAATGGTTTTAAGCTGGAGCAGGGTAGATTTAAGTTGAACATAAGGAAGAAGTTCTTCACTGTGACAGTGGTAAAATAATGGAATAGGCTGCCCAGGGATGTGGTTGAAGTCCTGTCCATGGAGGCATTCAAGAGCAGACTTGATGTGTTCCTGGGCAGCCTGGTCTAGTTAGAGGTGTCCATGCTCACTGTGGTGGGGTTGGACAAGATGACCTTTGAGGATCTCTTCCAACCTGATGCAATTCATGGTCACAGGTGATGCATATGTGTATATCAAATTGTCTAGCAGTAAGATGAAAGTTTTTCTTCTGATTTTCAAGTGCTAATAGAAGAGGAATATTCCAAGGCAAGATTTTACTGAGCCGCCCCTTCTTGGTTAGAAAGCTCAAGAGCTCTTCCTTCCCTACATCAGTGATGTATTAGTGATACTATCAGTATTTTTGTGGCTCTCCTTGTTGACTTGGGCTCTGCCAAGATAATTTTTTGAGGAGGCAATAGTCTTCTGTTTTAGTACTAGTGCTGGTAATTGTTCCTAACCCTACCTCTATCTTCTGCTCACATGTTCTTGAGAGGGACTGCATGGGAATCTGACTGCATTTGGAGAAAGGGTGGAGCATTTTCACAAAAGCAAACAGCAAAATGCAGAGCAAACCCAAGTGTGTTTTCTGTGCTCTATTTGTAAGGCTAAGTCAAGAGTTTTACAATGTCATAACTAAACACTTCTGCTTAGATTTCTTGGTGTAGCTTTGTGTAGTGGGGTTAGTACTCATCTTAGAAATGCTGCTTATAGGATTTTTTATTTTGAACATGAATCTCAGCAGAAAGGAGAGAGACCAATTTATTTTTCCCTTTGGAATGTAAGTTCATCTGATCACAGAAAAGACTTAGAAATCGTATGGTTTGGGGTTGCTTTTTGTTAACTGCAACAACACATTGTATAATACCCACAGCATATCATTACTTAATAGTTAATTTAAAAAAACTCTTAAGTTGGTAGTTTCAGCAGAGTTTATCAGATGCTATTAATGAACCACCATTAAGGCTGCACGGCTGCAGTGTGTAGCAGATGAAAGAGGCTGTGGGGCCCTGATTACAGGCATTAAAATGGTGTGTATTGGCTCACTGCTGCTTCCCAGCAGGTTACCTCACTCATAATTCCTTTGCATCTAGTCTCAGCAGGAGAAGATTGACAGGATTGAAGACCATGTCAACACTGCTGCTGTGAATGTTGAAGAGGGAACCAAAAACTTGGGGAAGGTAGGGATCTGCTCCTGCTGGTGAATCAATGGTACTCTGCCTCCCAGCAGTCCTCTGTATTAACCCAATTGATCTGCCGTCTTTAATGCTGAGGGAGCCAGCAATTAAGGAAATAAGGAAGAAATAAGGGGGGAAAAAAGGGAAAAGGAATCTCTATCACATCCAGGCTACTAGGAAATAAAATTTTTGAGGGGCTTTTTTTGATGCTATTCTGATGCTACTTTGGTTTACCTGCAAAGGTAAGTGCATTCAACAGCTGGCTCACAAGAACCAAATAAGCATAGAACACCAAGGCTGGTAACAGCATGCAATTTCAGCCCTGTTCTGGGTATGCTAATAGGCCACAAACATGGATTCTGGTGTGCTGCTGTAAAAGCTGGGCATTTTCTGTTTCCCATTTGATTTAATGATGGGGACCAGGTAAAAAACAGCTTATGCAGTCAGCCAAAGCCATCTAACAGGACCAACTTCACAACTGTGTCCGTGAGATGGCTCAGCTCTGAATTGGCTGTAGTGTGTGCTGTCATACATGTGGGAGGGCAGACCATCTCTTTTAAAATACTAATTTGTAAAGTTGATCTATCACTGAGCATTCAAATCCTTGCCAAGAGCAATGAGGGGAAAATGCACATCACCACAGGCAAGTGTTCTAATTCTCTCTTTTTTTTTTTCCTCTCCCCTTTACAGGCTGCAAAATACAAGCTGGCAGCTCTGCCTGTGGCAGGTGCAGTCATTGGAGGAGTGGTGGGGGGTCCCATTGGTCTCCTTGCAGGCTTCAAAGTGGCAGGAATTGCAGCTGCACTTGGTGGTGGGATTTTGGGTTTCACAGGTGGAAAATTGATACAAAAAAGAAAAATGTCGAGGGTTGAGGGGAAGGCCCAGCCTTCTCCCCCCCCCGTAAGTGAAGGGAAGAAAACTGAAAGAAAACCACAGCTGGATTAGCAAAGGATTGTGCTGTATTTACAAGCGGTTTAGGAAATGCAGGTTTATATACACAATTTACAGTATTTACAATATATACAAAGAAATATACAACAAAGTGACACAGGAATGAGATTCCCCTCCCCCGCCAGGAGGAAGGGTTTTTCCTCCTGTACCCCCTTCTCTCCCCGTTTTCCCCAGAGAGGGTTAGAAAGAGAGAAAAGGAATAATTGTTAATTAAAAGCAGTTATAATTAGAGCAAAATGTGTTAGTAAGTTTAGTACAGGCCTTATCTGTCCAAGGTCAGTCTGGCCGAAAGCCCAGAAGCTGCAAGCTGCGAAAGGAGGGGGAGAAAGTGCAGGACTGAGACTAGTCTCTGCTGAACTCAGAGTTTAAAGTTGCTTTCTACCAATCCACCAATGAAATTAGTTTAGACCTGTCCTTTGTTTGTAAAGCATTCAGTCACAATGTCCCTTTTCTTAAAGGCACAGCCTCAAACGGTCACAACAAAAAATTATTGAGCAGGTCTCTTCCAGCTGTCCAGAGCTTTCTTGCCAAAGTGCCAAAAAATCCAGCTGAAGCGGAGATTCATTACGACTAGGCACAAAGGTGTAGTAGCCACGCTAATGACAGACTTTCAACCTTACGCTTTAAATAAAAGGCTGAGTTGTGTGAGGGATGAAACAGTAATGGCAGAATTTCTTTCTACACACAGTGACATCAGTCCTTTGAAAATTGTATGGATAACTTTTAATTAGAAAACTTTCTTGTGAGCTGTGTGCACAGCTGTAATGATGGGTGACAGGTGCTTCATGCCAAATTTGCACGGTGTCTCGCAGACACTGCAAAGCGGGGGAACCTGGAAAACCCCAGTGCTTTGCCATGAAGCTGGAGCTTTTATGATACTGCTTGTATTAAAGGAAATAAGCTCCATCCCTCTTTCATCTTTTTCTTTTATTTATCTGAATTCCCAACCTTCTCCTGTGTGCATTCCCAGGATAAGACAGACTCTGCCTATTCAGTAACACAAAAGGAAGTGTTAGCTGCTGTAAGGAAAGGTGAAAATGTTGAGTGAGCCATGTGGAAAAAGCCCTTTTGTATATCCCCCATCTGCCCCTGTCAAAGCAGATCAGCATCACAAGCAGCTTTTCCTTTCTTCCCAGGTACTTTTTTAAAAATAAGAAGTATAAAGTCCTCATCCTTTTCAAAGTGTAGTTAAGAATTAAACAGTCTAAGCAGCAACCCTGCAAGACTGCTGCTGGAGAAAGGTAATTCTCCATGGCTGTTCCACTCCTTGGCTTGCTGAGAACACCATACTGGATGAAGTGCCATGCTTTGACATTCTGAGCCTGAAGCCTCAGCTTACTTAAGCAGCACTTACTGCTGGATGTTGCCCTTGCTTTTCATCTGTCACCAGCAGCCCTCTGAGTGCCAAACAGCTCCCCTGGGAGGCAGTGCCACAGGCAGGCCTACTCCCTCAGTAGTCCTTATGGAAGTGGGACACGGTGAACCAGTGAGACCCTCTAAATAGTGCCAGCATCAGCTGAGCCCCAGCCAATGTGACTGTTTTGAAAACATCGACCTGGTAGGGTTTACAATAAGCACACTGTGCTTGTTTGGGTCAGCAGCACACCTGCATGCTCTTCGGTCCTGAAACTGCTCCTTCCACCCACACAGCTTCTCAGCCTTTTCAAGAGTCTGGTCCATGCTGTGGAGCCTGTATGGGGTAAAATGCTGGTGGTGGTTTTGCTAGGTTTTATAGTGGATGTCTGTTACCAGCCTGGTTTTGCTGCTTAAGAAGCTTTTTGCCTCTGAAACACTCATTGTTCAATGTAATACATTTTGTCACCTAACTGTACAACTGTCACATAATCTACTGTGCAGCATATGGTCCTAGCCTCCATCCTTCCAGGACAGTTCCCACACTATTGCTGCTACTGTTTGGGGGAACAGAAACTGAGGCTGGGAAGCTGCTTTTAATTTTTTTTTTTTTTTTTGACTGTTCAATTCATCCTGAGCTCTGCTAGAGTCCAGTTTTATGAGTTGTGAACACTGAAGTCAGTGTTTAGTGATAGGGCTCCCTAGCAGAGAACACTGAGGAAGCATACTGTAGACAGATCTTCTCTTTCTTAGTCGGTACTTTGATGCTGTCATTGGAAATAACTGTCTGCAAAAGACAGATGAAAGGCTTTTGTGCCTAGAGACTCTGTAAGCAACTGTTAGTTACAGCACAACTATCTTTTTCTGAACAGTTCTTCCTTATTACTTTTTAAATCTGATTGAAATTCCTATCAGCCATAGAACTGTGTCTATTTTAAGTAGGTCTGGGGCTCAAGGAAGCAATGTGTGCAAGAATGGTTTTCACAGGTACTTGTGAACGTTGTCAAAACTGCAGCTGTTAAAGCCACACTGCCTACATCTGTAAAACATCAATGCTGGAGTGGAAAACGTGACCCAAGTCATTCAGCTCATTTGCTCCTGTCAGGCAAACCCCACTTTCCTTTAAATGCAACTACTGCAGCTGTAAGCACATAGAATGAGTTTGTAAGGACTTCATTCTTAGAGTGTTCATTCCTATGAGATGTAATTTCTCTGTTTAAAGGGAGAAACTAGGACAAAGTGTTCTTACTCAGACTCTGCTCCTTCTCTCTGTGATTTTAAAAAGCGCTCTCCCCTTCCCTACTGCCTGTCCTACTGGCCACACCTAGGAGTCCAACTTGCTGTGGACTCAAACCTTGTGGGGTGATGACATTGCAACCCTGCTCTCCCCTAGACTGAGGCAGGACCTGCTCATTAAGGAAGTTAACAATGGAAGAGTTCTGTCTCTCAGGTAGCTCCTGAGTTAGTTTCTTCATTGTGTGACCTTCCAAGTGTATAAAAAGGATAACAGCATATCAGTGTGCATCCACCATGGAAGACATCATGGGATCTGCACCCACCATGGAAGAACTCTGTACTGGTCCTGCCAGACATCGCTGGAGTGTAGAGTGGTGGTCTCCCTCTCTTTTCCCTCTCCTTTCTACTCTTACAAACTAGATCTCACTTCCTTCCTCTTTTCTCTATTTTCCCTCCTTTCTGTGAAGTGTTTCACCCTTAAGGCACAAGAGACCAAAAGTTATCAGAAATGGCTCCCTGAGTCCAGTAACACACCAGCTATGATCTATGTGAAAAAGACGGGCATCTGAGTAAGCAAACTAGCATTTCATTTGGTAAGGGTAGGAGAAGTGCAAGATAAAAATAATTCTTTCAGACCAAGTAAAAGTTTTCACCTCTGAGACTGCCTGTAGCGTTTACTGAGAACACTGGGGTTTCATTTCCTTTCAGAGCTAAAAAAAAAACATCCTTCACAAATTTCATATTGTTAAAATAATTGCATTCTGAAGATTGAAGAATCCTGTAGTGAGTTACTAAGCACACGCTTCAGCTGTTGGAATGTTTGCAGTGAGTGAAATGAACAGAAGTTGCATGCACCTAGTAACTCATCTAGCTCAGAAACACAATCTCAAAAGGAGAGTTTGGAATTCTATTTTTCTTCCCTATGGGAATAGCACAAATACTGCCTGACAGCTTCCCATAAAGCCTCCAGAAGTGTTGAAGGGAGTGGTTAGCTGAGCACCGACTGGTTAAAACCACTGATGTAGATGAGTTGAAGAACTCAGTTTGAAACATCTCCCAGTCTGTCCAGCACTTGCTCTTTAGGCCAATCTGCCATAGCATAGTATCAGTCAGGGTTGGAAGGGACCACAAGGATCATCTAGTTCCAACCCCCCTGCCATGGGCAGGGGCACCCCACACTAGATCAGGCAGCCCAGAGCCTCATCCAGCCTGGTCTTAAACACCTCCAGGGACAGGGCCTCAACCACCTCCCTGGGCAACCCATTCCAGGGTTAGCATCACTTAAGAGCTCAAATGATACTCAACACCATGCTAGGGAAGCACACCATGACTTCAGCTCTTCAACCTTCTACTTGCAAACAGAAAAATGTCAAAGCTGGTACAGCCCGGTCAATGCTTATCAAGAACCCAAGAGAATAAGGTCCCACATCAGTGAATACACAATAAAATGAGTGCATAACTGTCATGAAACTGTTACATCCAATTGTCTACCTAGTGCTGGGAATGCCAAAGCTCTGGGAGCAAGTCCTTACTCAGAAAAGCAAACCTGGTTTAGGGAATGACACAGGAGGCTAATCTCTAGCTGAAAGCATGAGCCTGCTGGGTGCATGATGAGGTAGCATCTCTCCCCAGAAAGAGAGGTTTAGACATCTTCTGCCAAAGAACATTTATAAATAAGAAGCCCAAGGAAAAGTAAGAACCTAGGAGGAGTATGATGAGTACTTGCAGGCACCATGCAGGAAATGACTAAAATTTCAGGTGCTTCAACAGCTCATGAAGTTCCATAGCACCACCTGCAGATAACAAGTGGCAAGCCTTATAACCATATCCCCTTCACTTCCTTAGATCCCCGCTGGAAGGTGGTCTGCCTCAACTGCCAAAATGCTTGATTTGGCATGAGAGACAATAGGGCAGGAGAAGACCTGGCTTTCAAGTGTTTCATGTGCACTTCAGAAAACAACCAAAATGTACACCTGAGAACAAAAGCTTGACATACCCTTTCAGCTATGTGTTTTGCATCTGCTCAGTCAGCTATTGCTCAGTGCTGGTTGGTACTGGCAACTCTCTCCTCAGAATCACCTAGAAAACTCATGTGCCTGTTGCTGTAGGGGCCTGATTCTGTAGCCTGTCTCAGGATCAACTGCCCAGGACCATGGCAGTCTTCTGCTAATAACTGAGTAGGTGGGCATTAACCTGAGAAAGCAAAAAGGTATCCTAAGCTTTGAATTGTATAAGCTGAGTCACTCACTGAAGTAACAGGAAGCCAGTAATCCACCTAGCCAAAGAATAAGCTTGCTTCCAAGGACACTAAACCTTGGGTGCCCAAGTCCTGGACCAAGTGTATTGTACAAATAACTATTTTTTCTCCAGTAATGCATCATAAATTAACAGATATTTTTCCATCTTAGTGTTTCTATATGTTCATCTCCACCAGGAGCCTGAAGAACCATTGAGAAAAACCCATGTTCTGGTATTGCACACAACAGAAAAGCCCAGAGGGAAAGCAGTAATTCCTTCTTCGAAGCAGAATTCCAAGGATATGCAATAAGGCACAAGCCAGACAAAAAAGAGTAACAGGAAGTTTGCAATGGTTGTTCAGAAAGTAAATGTCTGCCAGCAAGGCAGGGACCCACAAAGAAAAAAGTAGAGATCTAATTTTAGCTCATACCTACAGAGATTAATTTAAGATTAACAAAACTAAGATGCAGCCCACCCCAGTCCTCTCCTGCTTCAGTGGGTTTCCAACATTGATGGTCTTTTAACACAACTGTGTGGATAATATGACAGTCTTGTTTCAGAGAATTAGAGCAAGTCAACACTGCCCTTTCATTCAAAGTAGAGCCATCAGCATTAAAACGTTTCCTTTCCTTGCCCAGTAGTTTAATAGAACCATTTAATCACTTACACCTTTACATCCAGTAAGTACCACATGAGATTCTGTAAAACTTTAATTTATTCCCTTCCCAAGTATCCAGAATAGAAGACCCTCTCAAGTTGGAGAAAAATGTGACAACGAAATAGATTACCAGGATAGCTGTTCACATGAAGAAGAAGAAGAAAAACACATACTACCAAGGTTACACAGAAAACAACCCCGAAGTCCTATTTAATGGGATAGTGCAAGTTAACAGCATGTCTCTGGCAAGGATACCTTCATTTGGATTATAAAAGTTTTACAGAACAGAGTTAGATCAAGAGTCTGGATGGGTCTCTGGTATTTCACTTAGAGCATTAGGAAGGTACTGTTTGAAAGATGCTGTACAGAATGACCCACCAAACAAAGGTATTTACAAGCCTGGGGAAAAAAAGGGGAAAAAAAACCCAAACATTTTTTTCAGTTTATTCAAAATAAAAATACACATAGAATTATGAAAATATAGGCTTACTATTTCCACCACACAGAAGTCAATGCTGCTGTCTGAAAGGCTTGCAATCTTATTTCAAGTTTTTAAAGTTCATCTTTTTCCCTCAATAAGGTGTACCTATGTTCACTGGGTGCCAGTTTCTGGAATGAGCTCTCTGGCGGGCTGCTTGCTAAATCCTGAATTGGCTGAAAAACAGAACAGTAGAATTGCTTGTTAGACTCATTTATTAACCAATCACATCTACCACATGAACTTCTAACATTCATTATGGGAGTGCACAAATGGCCAGCACGCTCACAAATTGGTGTTGGTTGGTTGTGGGGTTTTGGCAAGGCACATTCTGAGTCTCAGGTAGGTGGAATAGATGCACACACACACACACACATTAACTAAACACCATCACTTATGGACATGGCTTTTGCTGGAACATCTCGAAGGTAAAGGCCATCACACAAGTTTCTGTACAAGTGATCTGAATGTATTTCAAATGCACCCCACTGGTTATTTGAGTCTACCACTTGCTTTGGAGGTATTCTAGTTTGTGTGTTTGGTTTAGAGGTACACCAGAGAAAAGTCATGTTGCTACCAAAATATGTTTATTTTCTGTGGAAATGAAAAAAAACAGCCCCCCACAAACCAAAGACACAGCTCAAACAGACACATGGCCTAGGAACAGCCTCCAGCTCAGTCAAGGCCAGTGTTTCCATGGCATGTGCACATGCATCTTCCACCAGATGGCAGGACACTGTACAGAGAGGAGAAAGGAAACAGCCCAGGCTTGGTCTGCCCTTGTCAAGGCCAGCTGGAGACAAGAGCGAGCCTGCAGCTCTAGGAGTCTGGGTCCAACTAGGCAGCAGGACCCAGCAGGCTTCACCCTTCCCTGCCCAAGCCTCCTATAGCAGTTGCCCCATAGTCTTTTACAAGTTGACCAACTACCTGGCCTATGTCTCAGTCTCCATCCATATTTACTGCATCTCCTCTTGACCTCAAATTCTGGTTGCTCAATGAATTCCTGAGAAACCCAGGGAATTACAGTTCAGCCAGCACGTCCCTCACTTACGGGTTCTGGGATAGCTTTAGGCTCCTCGACAAAAGGGCATCAGGTCTCTGCAGGGACCAGCGTGGCTCTTTAAGCGCTCAACACCACAACATGTAACTCCAAAGAATTGCTTAAAAGGAGTTATTTTTTTTAGAGTACCTGAGGTAATGAAAAGTTGCCTGACAGGCTGCTACATTTGCACTTTTCAGCATGACACCACACACAAGGCTGATCAAGACACAGTTATAAGACTGGTCTGACTAGATGGGCTTGTGGCTGGTAAAGCATTTTCTGCCTCTTGTATTAAAGTAACACTATGATGGCGTGACTACAGCAGTGGGCAAAAGATGACCTATAGATGTCATCTGTCTGGACTTCTGCAAGGCCTTTGTCATGGTAGGGCCAAACAGCCCCAGCACAAACCCAGACAGACTCTAAGGTGTCTAGACACGGTCCCCCTCTCCCCCATCCTTCCTGCAGAAAGTCAGGGTAACATGGGAAGAGGAACAAAGGGGACAGGACCATGCGTGTCTGGTAAACAACCTGTATCTGGGGTAGGGGCATGTGTTCTGGCCACAGCCTGGCAGAACCCCTTCCCGTTGGGTAACTAGGTGCTGGTTTCAGTGCCCGACTGGCCCAATCGAATCTCAGGCAAGATTTATATACAGGTTGATTTTTAGTTGCCTGTGCCTTGCTCACGCCTTGCTTGAACTCCTGTTCAAGCCTTGTGTACTTGAACCTGCTTGGACAAGTCTGGCTTGAAGTTGCCTTGAGCTGCATAGCCTTGATTTGCCTGGTCCAGAGCCTGGGATATAGCCATGAGCCTACACACCGCAAACTATGGGAGAATGTACGAGCTTAGGCATTGGAGCCAAGCCTGCTTCCCCTTGCGACCAGGATTTTGCTGTGCCTCAACTTCCTCAGGACAAAGCAAGCACCTGTCGCGATAGCGTCGTCAACAGCCTGCCGTCCGCTGAAGCCAGACCAGCCATTGACAACCGCGTGGCCTTCCTGCTGGCAACCTGCTGTGCGTGGTGCATGAGCACCCCAAAGCCTCTAATACACAGCAGCAGCAGCACTCCCTACATGGGTACAACCAGCTGTAATTAATTCATTGCCTCTTTGGCTTAACAGTTCTTGTAGAGTCTCCCCCATACTGTGGTCGAGCGCCATTTTGCTCCCAGGGTGTCCTCTTTCTGTCCTATTCTTCCTGGTTTGCATAACAAGTTAAATTGTTATAGCTGCCCAAATGCTGTACATTCCCACTGCAAATATATTCTAACTGGACATTGAACCTTTTGATATGTTTTGGCAATTTTCATGTTGACACATGGATTTGATGGGTGGATGTTCACTGGATATGAAACTGGCTGGATGGCTGCATCCAGAGGGTAGTGCTCAATGGTTTGAAGTCCAGATGGAGATTGGTGACAAGTGGTACCCTTCATACTGGGACCAGTACTGTTTAATGTTTTTATCAGTGATACAGACATTGGGATTGAGTGCACCATCAGCAAGTGTGCAGCTGACACCAAGCTGAGTGGTGCTGTTGATATGCCAGAGTAACAGAATGTCATACAGAAGGACCTGGACAAGCTGGAGAGGTGGGCCCAGGTGAACCCCATGAGCTTTAACAAGATCAAGTGTAGGGTCCTGCACCTGGGTCAGAACAATCCTCATTATCAATACAAGCTGGGGGAGGAGGTGATAGAAGCAGCCCTGTGGAAAAAAGACTTGGGAGTTCTGGTGGACAAGAAGATGGACATGAACTAACAGTATGTGCTTGCAGCCCGGAAGACAAACAGCATCCTGGGCTGCATCAAAAGATGTGGTGGAGCAGATCCAGAGAGGTGATTCTGCCACTTTTGTCTTGTAAGACCTCACCAGCAGTACTGTGTCCAGGCCTGGAGTACTCAAGACAGGAAGTGCATGGACCTGCTGGATCAGGTTCAGAGTGGGGCCGTGAAAATGGTCAGGGGGTTGGAGCAACTCTCCTACAAGGACAGGCTGAGGGATCTGGGGTTGTTCAGCGTGGAGAAGAGGAGGCTCTGGGGAGACCTAATAATGACCTTCCACTACCTGAAGGGGGCCTACAAGAAGGCTGGAGGGGAACTGTCTACAAAGGCCTGTGGTGATAGGACAAGGGGCAATAGTTTGAAATTAAGAGGAGATTTAGATTGGATGTTAGGAACAAATTTTTCACCATGAGGGTGGTGGAACACTGGAACAGGTTGCCCAGGGAGGTGGTTGAAGCCCCATCCTTGGGGATATTTAAGGTCAGGCTTGACAAGGCTCTGGGCAACCTAGTGTAGTGGAGGATATCCCTGCTTACTACAGGCAGGTGGGGACTAGATGACTCTTGGTGGTCCTTTCCAATCCAAACCATTCTATGACTCTGTGTTGTCTGGAGAAGGATCTAGTACTTGTGCTCCTGAAGAGATCCTAGGAGTGACTTCCAGGCACATAATTATACAGCATGACAACACGTGAGCAGAACATGAGGAATCCAAACTGGCAGGTGCAGCCTGTGACCACTATTAATGCCACATGTTAACTACATTAATAAAAGCAATAAGCCCTATTAGCACTTATCAACTTTTTGTTGATGCTCTAATAATCTGCCTCCTGCTTCTATTGGTGACCACAAGTAAATATATAAATCCTTCAGTCAGATGATGTTTCCCCTTTTAAGAACCCTCTCAGTGTGTCTTGTGGGAGATAACACATCTATGATGCATCATCAGTTTCTGAAATGAAATCACATCAGAACATAAGAGCAGCTTGATGAGTTCAGAACAAAGGGACAAATACCTATTTCAGTGAAGAAAAATAGGTCTTTATACTCCTCCTTTACTCAAGGCCTACAGACATCATACTTCCTCCTAACCATACTCCTGCCTTTACTCAAAGAAAGTTCAAGGAAGAGCCAAGCATAAGCAGCAACGTGATGCTTCTCCAAACAGATTTCTCTTTCAGGGGACTGAAGTTACAAGTAGACACATATTCAAAAGTACAGCTCTGACAAGGAGTAGAAAAATGTTTGTTTTAAATGGTAAAATTACAGGTATTTGTGGTAGCCTTACCTGTCCAGGTGCTACATCAGTTGGATCAGGGCCATGATGAAACTCTCTATGCAGTTTTCCAGAATGCAAGTCTAGTACAAATTGCTTCAGCTTACCTGGAACTCTGGAACAGATCCAACAGAAACATCCATGTTTTATCACAAGTTAAGTCCAAACACAGAAAGACTTAAAAGTGCATTGTTTAGAGAAGCCAACTTCTGTTTATCTAGCACACTATGTCAGCTTTTAGGTGATTAATAGAGGACAGGAAGCCAAATGGTTTGTTAAGGTATCCTACCAGCTTCTTTTTCTTTTCACTGTCTCTTGAGAACACAGCAAGTATTTCATCTTTTCAATAACTCCCACAGAGTTGTACTAGCCAATAACTTCATTGTATACTCACTGCAGCTCCCCACTAACCATAATGTAAGAGGCAACAGCAGGCTCCAAATGCACAGCTTACAGATACAAATGACAGTTGGGTAGCCGTATTGACAAAACATCTTTGAAAGGCTCTCTAGCATCTGAGCAACAGCACATACACTGGAGATAAGCACTAAGAGGATATCAATGTAAATCTAATCTGAGATCATCTACTGTCACCCACAGTAAATGTGCTAAACTACAGCATCCAATTTTATTTGTGAAATGTCAAAGACACTGAAAAGCTTAAAACAAAGACTTGATCTCCTAAGTATTAAAGATGAGATAAAAAACGACGCTGTGAGCACTATGCACACAATCAATACGTCATGTAGCAATGGAGACAGGTTCTGTAGAGAGTCTTTCATCAGGGCAATTATTACATTTAAAGAAGAGGAACAAAGTGTGGTCAGACAGGCTATCACCAGTACTTCAGATCACCAGAAAACTCTTTAGATAAAACGTAGTATATTTGTCAGAGTCAGAGAGTATCACTACAGCAATGTCTGTAACTGATCAGTATTGCAGTGGTACTTTGAGGGGGTCTCTTCCCTTCCTAGATAACATCAAAAATTAGTAGTGATAGAGAAAAGGGGCTCATTCCAGCCTAGTTGTAAGGACAGTAGAATCACTACTCCCTGATTTATCTTGGGCCCCTGTCCTGTTCTAGATCAGGCACACTGCTGAAGGCATTCCCCTCCAACCTCTTCTCCACTCCTAAAGCAATGAGGGCATTTGGTGCCTACAGCTTCTTGCAGTGCTCTGATTTATAGGTATAAAGTTGCTACTCTCCAAAAAGACAACTCCCCAAAGAGGAAAGCTTTCAGTGGGCCAGTTCTGAGAGCATCACATCCAAAGCCTATTGGTTGGTGGCAGCACTGAGATTAAAACAGGCAGTTTGGGGCCAGTTTGTAAAAGAGCCCAGAAAATGTCTTAAGGTGGCAAAAAACCTTGCAGGCTGATGAAAGTTTCAGAATTAAGATTTAACCTATTATTAAAAAAACAAAACAACACAAACCCAAGCCACAAACCAGCAACAAAACCCCAAGCCGTACACACACACAAGAGTATCACCCCATGAGCTTCAAGCTCTCCTTGTTTCCAAACTCTTTGTTAGGTATTTATAAATATCAGCTCAATCTCCTAGAATAAGGTTGAATAATTATTTATCATTTAGGAACTGTCTACAATCCTGACACATTTCTCTCATCTTCATTTGTATGTAGCAATTGGTATACAAACAAGCGAGTAGCTGTTATTACTCAGAAACAGAATGTGTAACACACACAAAATCTGAAAGTCTAAACTCTCTTCCCCTAAAGAGAGATTAATTCATTTTAGAAAGTGACAACAAAAACAGCACTTTCAAAATGCAAATATCCCTTTTGTTTTCTTCTAAACGCACCAGCGTGTGTGGTGAACATCACCTTCCAAAGAAACGGAACACAGCAAGGAACACAGTCGCTATCAGAGTCTCCACGTACACGGCTTTAGATGTTTGAACAGCACTACTTGAGATACATCAAATGGAGACTGCATTGTAAGAGTAAGACTGGGGAAATTGTAGGGAGAAACTGAGTTTGAGCCCTCCTTCCAAATGTCAGCATTGCCTCCTGGAATGAGGTTATGTTCACACTGAAAGCTATGTCTGAGCTTTGAATCCTTGGCTTTGACAAAAACTTGAATACCCTGAATTTTTTAGAGTACAAAGGGGCAAATATTCAAGTCTTAAATCACAGGCATCTAACCAAGACCTAGCAAGCAGTGTGTAAGGAGGTACCTCCTTTGAGACAGAAACTAGAGTTTAATGCACAACTTGAAGACAAAGACAGAGCACTTCTCTTGTGCTGAAAGCCCCTGAAGATAACACTTGCGCATCTTCACTCTTCAGCTGAGCCATGGGAGACAGAGCATCTGCTTCCAGGGCAGTACACCACGCAGAGATGGGCTGATGCAAAGCGGATTACCACGCTGGTGTTTCGCCTATACACCCTGATGTTCTCTCTCACATATTTTATCCAGATAACATGCCAGTGAACATCCATTTTCCAAGCTGCATGTGGAAAATTTCAGAAACCAACAGAACAAGGGTTTCTCTGCCAGCTTCCTAGGTTTAGATTAATGCAGGAAGGCTGGAATTACATGGCAGGAAAAACCCAAACCAGCATGTTTTGAATTCTTACAGGGTGCATTTTACAATAATCATCACATAACACAGCACTTAAACATTCCAAACAGGATTTTAAACCTTTTAAAGTAGATCAATATATCTGGATTACCACTGAAAATACCAATGCCAGGCTCCAAATGCCTAAATACTAGGGGAAAATAACAAAACTTTGAGATAAAAGAGCGGTATCTAAAAGCTTAATTTGAGATTCTCTTCTTGCATGAAACAATGCAACTCTGTTTAAACAATGCTTCACACCAGTTCATGTTGCTTCAAGGCCCACACATAGACAGCTTTACCTGTCCCAGATTTATTCATCACCCTACCACAGCACTGATTAAAATACGAGCACGTCTTTCCTCTTGGCCTTTGCCATTTAAAACGCACAAAGCAAAATACTTACGACAAGTCACTGAAGTCTGGGAAGACATACATGTGCCTAAAGCTATCAATGGCAATAACAGGGCAGTCTGCTGGGGTCTTCTGAATGTGGAGGAGTGGGTGCCTGAATTTATCACAGTCAGCATGGAGGAAGTTTATCGTACCTTGAAATTGTGAGCAAACAAGAAATCCACACTAAGATTACTTTAATTATTATCTTGAAACCCTAGCCACTGTTGTAACTGTAACAAACTATGAGATAGATAGAACACACAACACTTGAAAGTAGATTTAAACAACCAGCATCACCAAAACAAGGGATTTTCTTAAAGTATTTTTTGCCCTCTCAAGCTGTATTAAGGCATTTAGAAAAGAAGGATTTCTGGAGTAGTTAATTACTAATAAATTGTGAATCTATTTCAATCTTTTCTAGAGGAATTGGCTCTCAGTGTCAAAAGTACATAAATCACTTTCGTCTCAAGAGATTTAAAGCTAGGGTTCTCTTTGGCCTTTCCTTCCACTCTGAGTTTGCCTGACAAAAATTATACCAGTGAACCCAAGAAGCAGTAGGAGCTACTACAAACCTTTTTCACTTATTAACTGTCGTGCAACCTCCTGTTGGAATTTCTCTAAACTCTCCAAGTCATCTTTCATGTGGAAAAGTATGAGAAAAGGAAGGCCTTCTTCTGTCAGTTCCTGCACAGAAAACAAATGGCAAATCTAATTTCTTCCATTTCTTAAGGGCACTTATTTAAGTGTTTCCAGCAATTTGCAAATTCAGTGAGATTTCTACTTGAAAACCACCTGAAAGAGCAGGGACTAAAGATGTGAACTGTTAACCATTCATCTAAGATACCAGAGTGATACAGTCAACCACGTTTCCTTCCTCTATGACATACAGAAGGCAAAGGGTGAAGGTATTTCATGATGAGCATTTTGGGAAGGGATACACTTGCACAGGAGACTTGCCCCAAAGAAATATTCTAATACTGAGAAAATTCAACATCTTCTTAGAAACAGCAATAAAGCCTGAACAGCACAGTATTAAATATTACCAAAAGTTGAGAGTGTTTTCTAGACATAGCTTGGTTCATGTAGTCATTTGGCAGGGTGTTAGCATAACAGAATGAATATATTTAAATAACTCCATCTTAATAAAATAAAGACCTGAAAAGAAGCTAGTGGCATAGCTAGACCAGTAGATCACTTACAGCCAAGTTCTACTTGTTTGTCAGTGTCTCCTGACTGTTCATTAGTATAACACAATTATTGTGTCAACAGGCTAATACATAGCTGAAATTGATCAAGAAGCACAAACCTCTGCTGGACAGGCAGCCCCCTCTCCTATCAGAAGATGGGGAAAAGTATTATATACCACTATGATTATGTGTCCATCTCCTCATTCACTTCAGCAGGTACACTTACAGAGGGAGATCTCCTAAAGAGAGATTGGTATTCAAGCTCTAAGCTCCCCTCTTCCCTGCAAGCAGCTAAAAGGACCACCTCAGTGAAAGGTATTCTCAAGATCAATTCATCTTCAAGCAGGGAGTTAGAACAGCTGGTTTGAAAGTCTTGCTAATTTTGGCCCTAACTTGTTTCTATAAAATACCTTTTGTTTGCTTTTCTATTCCAGCTTCCACAGAATGTCTTACTGATCATGATGTGGCAAGTGGAATAGCTATTTCATTTATTTGGATTGCTCCCTCAAAAGCTACAGCCTCATTTGGCACTGAAAATATCACATTTGCCAGTAGATCTGAGCTTCCCAGATTACTTCTGCACGTCTTAGAGAAACTTCTTGCCTTTTACAGTTCAGTACCATCATTTGACCATATGGTTCATTGTATTCATACAATGTGAAAGTAAACAGACTAATTACAGGTTAAATGGTGATTTATTCTGAATGATATAACTGATCCAAACAGCCTTTTTGGGTGAGGTACAGGGACTCTCTCTCAAATGGACAGCCTTCTCAAGCAGAAGACCTTGCTTCAGAGTTCAGTGACTGTGTGGTCTAAAGTCACAGTGATGAACTCTGCCCAGATTGGGTATCTCCCCGACCAGCCTGTCCGTGGCACTTTATCTGATAATGAAAACATTAAGAAAGAAAATGAGAGAAAAACCTACCAGCACTTTAAAGAAGGCAATTTTCATTTCTAAAATTGTCTGTAAAATCTGTAGTAGAGTTTTTCTATTTTATTTATGCAGTGTTCTAGTACCATAAACACAGTTAACAGTCACAGCACTTCATATTTTTACCCTGTAATATTGTGCAGCATGCATTAGGAGCCCATTTGAATACTGTACAATCTCAGCAGGCAGAACTATCCCAATTTTGGCACGTTTGAATTTGTTTGGGTACTGGCAGCACTGAAAATTTTAAACAAATGTTGCTAGGCAAAATGTCACATTGGAATTGTAAATATCTGCCTAAGTAAACAGGAACTGAGGGTTGAGAGTACAAGCAGAAAAACCATGACAAGGTGGTACAAGCTGACCATGATGAGCCTTGGCTTAAAAGGCTCAGAATCTTATTTCACTATGGGAGAAGTACACCAGGAATCTACCACACACTTCCAAAGGTTTTAATACATGCTGAGTTTTGAGTTGCAAATGAAGAATTCAAATCTGACTAACAGAACTTCCCAATAGATGTTGATGGAGTTAACTAGAAGACAGTACACAAATCATGATGTGCATTCTGCCCTGTCCCTCTGTCACGCAACCCAACATGCTGTGCATGCCCAGAACAGCACTGCTACAAACACTGCAGATTGAGGCTAAAAAAGTTTTGTCAACTGAGAACAAATCATATGACTGATTTGTTGGTTTCTAATCCATTGTGGACTATGTACTGCAATCTGTTACAAACCCTGGCAGTTTTTCTAGCAGATGATGTGGCTGTGTACAAATACTCCTTTTGAGGTATGACAAGCCTGCTGATTTTCCAAAGATTTTTCTCCTGTTGCTTATTGCAAAAGAAGTTAAAAATAAGTAAAATAATTATAAAATAAGTTAAAAATAATACATTTACTGTAAAATAAGTTATAAAAAAGAAAGAATTATAATATGGAGTTGGAAACAGATGAAAGAGGAGCAAGTTACTAAAGGAAACAAAAGCATTGCAAGAAAGTAAGGATAGCAAGAAGAAGAAAGATGTTTAAAAGCAGACCCCTAAATTTCATCTCAGGAATTACAGCTACAAGAAGAAACCCAAGGGGAAAAGCATGTAAAGCTAAATAGATTAAGAAGGAACCAGTGGTTAAACACAGATTCACACACACACATGAATAAATTAAAATAGTAATAATCACATCACGTGGCTTTTATTACAATTCCCAGCAGATTGGCAGTTCTGTAGGTGGTTGGCTATCATTTAATGTGTTTATTTATTAGATAATGCTCTGGAAGTGGTTAATACAATCACATATTTCTACTCTTGATTGTATATAACTAAGAGTGCCGGGTTCTGCACATTGGCCACAACAACCCCACGCAGTGCTACAGGCTGGTGTCAGAGTGGATGGAGTGTCGCCAGGCAGAGAGGGACCTGGGAGTACTGGTTGATAGTAGGCTGAACATGAGCCTGCAGTGTGCCCAGGCAGCCAAGAGGGCCAATGGCATCCTGGCCTGTATCAGGAACAGTGTGGCCAGCAGGAGCAGGGAGGTCATTCTGCCCCTGTACACTGCACTGGTAAGGCCACACCTTGAGTCCTGTGTCCAGTTCTAGGCCTCTCGTTTAGGAAGGATGTTGACTTGACGGAACGTGTCCGGAGAAGGGCAGCGAAGTTGGTGAGGGATTTGGAGCACAAGCCCTGTGAGGAGAGGCTGAGGGAGCTGAGGCTGCTTAGCCTGGAGATGAGGAGGCTGAGGGGAGACCTTATTGCTCTCTACAACTACCTGAAGGGAGGTTGTAGACAGGCAGGGGCTGGTCTCTTCTTCCAGGCAATCAGCACCAGAACACGAGGACACAGTCTCAAGGTGTACCAGGGGAGGTTTAGGCTGGAGGTTAGGAAGAAATTCTACACAGAGAGAGTGATTGCCCATTGGAATGGGCTGCCTGGGGAGGTGGTGGAGTCACCATCTTTGGAGGTGTTCAGGAGGAGACTTGATGGGGTGCTTGGTGCCATGGTTTAGTTGATTAGGTGGTGTTGGATGATGGGGTAGACACGAGTCATAACATCAGTATAAACAACACATCATGACTTTAGATATGTAATACAGCTTACTGAAGGTGTTACACACCCATATGTACTTACACTCATTCTAACACATGCACATTCTTAGCATCCACACCCCACAAACCAGCAGACATTTCTTAACTGATCTGTATGCACAATTATAAACTCTTACTTCAGTAGTGTATGAAGCCACTGCAAATCTGCCTGCAGTGAATTTCCAGTCTCACCAAAAATACTCCAAAAGAATGAAAAAGCATCACCTAACTTATTTTCTGCCCAAAGCAAAGATTGCAGAAGGTTCTATGGCATGGATTAGAGACATTTTGGTTTTGAGAAAGAAACAACAGAAGTAGAATGGTAGAAAAAGTTCTTACCTCCCCATTTTCAAATGTAATTTCTCGAACTAGTGGCACACATTTATCTTGTGTCCATGCATAAATCAAATCAAAATTGGTTAGGGAGCCTAAATACACCATATCTGGAGCGTTTTCCTGGTGAAAAGAAAAATATACTAGTTAAGAAACAGTGAAAATTATATTGCCACGTGCAAAGAAGATTATCAACATAAAAGCAATGCTATCCTTGTAAGTACTGAAACCCAGTTGCATAATCCACATTCAACCCTTGTGCATGCAGTGCTTCCATTAACTATGTCACAAAAGTACAACAGGAAAGGAACTGTTATATATGATCATTTACACAGCCAACCCCATTTTTAAAGACCATTTAAGAAGAATTGAAAAAAGAATTTGTTTCCAAACTGAGGATGCTTCAAACAGAAGCTGTTTAGACTCCTGTCAGACTGAGAAATAGTATCTTCATGCCTAAACCCCCCCATTTAGATATAAACTGAAAACAGATATCAAACCTCATCCTGCTGGCAGCTACAAAGATGCTCAAAAAAATAACCCCTCCCAGTGACCTAGAGGGCTCAAACCTGGGGTTTTACATTTGCTTTGCCAAAGAGTGATGAATAAATATTTTTTCCTTTATTTGCCAGTAGTTTTAACTCAGGATGCAGGGCTGTCATCTTTTAATGCAATTACAGCTCTGGTTACGTGAAGCGAAGCATGACTCCGCAAGCGCTGGCCACGATTAAGCACGCTTTAATTGACAAATGCCAAAGAAATTAGGCAACCTAATAAATTCTGGTTTTGCAGAACAAAGTTTGAAATGCTCTTCCCTCTTAGGTCTTCTTTTATAAGCAACTCTTTCCATACAATAGATTTGTGAGAAGAGCAGGTTTTCAGGTATTATGGTCATAAGAAGCAATTCTTGATGATTTTCCTCTGCGCTGATTTTTCCTCTAGCAAAACTCTGTTTATGAGAGTTTGTTAACATAAGTAATTTTACTAATTCCTAGGGTTTTTTAGTGAAGAGAATGGTTCTTAGCCCTTGTGGGATTAAGACAGGCAAGTGGCAGCCAGAACAATAATTAGTAATTGTCACTTGCTTTCAAACACACAGCTGTTGAACTTCAGGGATTTTAAAGAGTCCTACAGAACACAAAGTATCTACACACACGAGTTGACTGTGTTTCCATGGAAAAAAGCCCCAAAACCTTCTGGACAACGACATTTAAGGTGACAGACTTTGTTTTTGTGCACTTAATTGGCAACAAATGAGACTGGAATCTCTTTCACCGACTCAGAAACACGAGTTCCTATGATCCTATTTCTCACAATAGTTAGCAATGAAATAAAATTAAGATTCAGGATGCATTAACATAGTGAATGTTCTGTGTAGAGCCTCCATTAGTTCATATTCATGTTTAATGACAGCAAGCAGAACATAAATGCATAGTTACACTTACCCCTGGTGGCTTGTAGATTACATTGTCTCCGCTAAATCTCTCTGCTTTTGAAATAGCCCTAAAACAAACCAACCAGTAAGCACGCCTTAGTACAGACTGAGATACCAACACCCATATTTTCATTTGTTATACTTTGCTGTTGTTATATTTTTTTTCCTTCAAAATTTGAGAATTGAAATCTTTGATCTTCACAGCAAACTGTAAAGCGACTCCTGCTGAAACTTGGCTTGGCTAGGTAAGAGGGCATTAAAGGAGTCAGTAACATGGGTCCCTAAGCTTAGTCTAAAGGACTGGAGTATCAGCACTGAGGTAGAAGTGCTGAATGCTAGTACAACTTTGCATAAGAGACCACCAGAGAAAAAGGTTAATGAAATAATATAACCATATATGTTGTTAAACATCTGTTCTCAAGGAATCTATACCTATTCTCAAGGAAGAAAAGGAGAGAAAGGTGGATTCTTGTTTGCATTCACTCTTCCTGTTCCTTTGTTTACACTAGAAATCTACCTCTTATCTACCCTGATAAAGAAAGGCTGTGAGGTGCTTTACCAGCACAGGCAATGAGAAAAAGAACAGCAAAAAAGCATATGCTGTCCATTTTACCCTCAAAACAGACCTAGAGAGCACAACACACAGCATGCAGCTTCTGACCAGTGATGATATGGTATGTGTGTATCTGGAGAAGACATAGGGTTAGTGCCTGGCATTCAATTACTCTATCACCTTACTGAGTTCCTGACCTGGCTCCAGAATGTTTTGCTCCTTAATCTCCTGAAAGCTCCTAGTTTGTACTCCCAAAATTGTAACATTTTATTCAACCAAATGGAATCCAACACAGGAAACAGAAAAAAAGAAAGGAAGATCCCAACAACAACAACAAACCCTTTCATCACCTCCAGATATTGAAAGAGGCTTCCTCTCCTCTCCCAAGCCTTTCTGTTCCAGTGCAAACCATGCTGGCAGACAGAAATCACTAGCTGCACATAACAAGAGAGTAAAATGAACCACCTGTTTCTTTTCCTTTTAGCAAAGGGTAAAAAGAAAGCACATTGGCCTCTGGGAAACATTAGCTAAGCGTTCCAGCTTCTCTAGTTATGGTACCTCTTCTGTGACCTCAGTATAAGCATTGGTGAAGACACACCAAGGAAAACAGCTTCAGTGCAGGTCGATCCGCAGTGGGGAAGGGAACTGTGGTGATGTGGTAGAATTCATCTCAGTGGAAATGAAGACTTGCTGATGAACAGCAACTGAGCAAATGGAATTTGTTGAGAACCAGACACTGATGTTCTGACCACACACAACAGGTAAGGGGATACCTTGCTTCCTTGATAAAGGAGTGAACTGGTCTGAATCAGACCCTCTTCAGATATCATGAAAGGATACAGACAAGTTGTGAAATTCTGGCAAACTCCATGAACTCAGTACTAAACTTTAACTGAAGAACAGGATGTAAGACCCCAGGAAATAATATGACTATGCAGGACTGTCCTGGGTAACTGAATGTATATGCGTGTCTTTACAAAATATAAAGCTGCTACTTTGTCTTGTTGGGGTGCAGGATCTGAGACATGAGTCTCCTTGCACCAAAACTTGTAGCAGATTGCCTGCTTTCTAAAACTTAAAACTGGAGTCTTAGAGGGTTTCCTTAGACAAATTTTATGGCATCAACAGTGCAAAGGGCTGACAATGAGCTCCACTGGGGGCTTTTTAAAGCTGGGAAAGTAGCTCGCTTGTGGCAGCAGCCAGTAACTTGTTGGCAGGCTGCTGAGGCACTGAGAGGACCACTGCCAGCAGAGCTAAAGGAGGCATCAACGTGCCAACAGTCACTGCCAAGACCACCCTCCTCTCTCAAGAGCAAACAAGCAGTGAGTGGCATCACCCAGGGCATCACCTGTGAGCACTAGGTGAATGTGCCTGTCTGCACAAGGTCAGGGTGCACATCCTACCTAGCCCCTGAGGCAGAAGAATGAGCACTCTTCAGAGAGTAAAGGCTGCACCTTTGGCTGGAGGGGGGTCTGCACCATCCCTGCTGGTGGTGATCAATGCCTCCACCAAGCTGCTGAGGGGAGAGGCTGCTGTGTGGAGGCAGGTTGCCAGAAATGCCTTTCCTTTGGGGCAGGGATCACCTGGTGAACCTGCTTGCGTGAGGTGTGCCCAGATGGAGGACCTCCTGCAGGAGGTGGCTGAGCTGCAGGAGACAGTGAAAAGGCTGCACAGCATCAAGGAGGTGGAAAAATAGATACTTGGATCCATGAGCAGTCTGTAGGTAACCTACAGTGGGATCAAGTGCACCTTCAGCAAGTTTGCTGCTGACACCAAACTGTGTGGTGCAGCCAACACATTGAATGGGATGTCATCCAGAGGGACCTTGATAGGCTGCACACGTGGGCATGCTCATGGGGTTCAACACGGCTAAGTGCAAGGTCCTGCACCAGGTTCAGGGCAATCCCAAGCACTAACACAGGCTGGGATGAGTGGATTGAGAGCAGCCCTGTAGAGAAGGATTTGGGGGTGCAGCTTAATGAGTTGCTTGACATGAGCCAGCAATGTGTGCTGGCAGCCCCCAAAAGCCAACTGTATCCTGGAGTGACTCAAAAGATATGTAGCCAAGGGAAGTGATTCTGCCCCTCTGCTCTGCTCCCATCACACCCCACCTGGAGTACTGTGTCCAGCTCTGAAGCCCCCAACACAAGAAGGCCATGAGTCTGTTGGAGAGGGTGACAAGATGATCAGAGGGCTGGAGCACCTCTCCTACAAGGCCAGGCTCAGGGAGTTGAGTCTGTAGAAGAGAAGGCTCTCAACAGAACTTATAGCAGCCTTTCACTATCTGAGGAGGGCCTACAGGAAGGCTGGAGAGGGACTATTTATAAAGGCTTGTGGTGATAGGAAAAGGGGCACTGGTTTTAAGTGGAGCAGGGTAGATTTATATTAGACATTGGGAAAAAGTTCTTTACTATGAGAGTGGTGACATACCAGAACAGGTTTCCCAGAGAAGCTGTGGATGTCTCATTCCTCAAAGTGTTTAAGATCCGGCTGGATGAGGCTTCCAAGTAACCTAGTCTACTGGGATGTGTCCCTGCTCAGGGCAGGGTTATTGGAATTAGATGATCTTTTAGGACCCTTCCAACTGAAGGCATTCTATGATTAAAAGATGTAAAGGAGTGAGGGGAGAAGTAAAACTCTCTCTATATATAGATCACTGCAAGACAAGGTAAATCTCCCAGGGGTCTAAAAAATTTAAAGGGCCAAGAAAAAAAAAACACAAAACATCATAAAGTTTAACTCAAAGTACCTACTCTTCATTGAATTTGATGTAGCTATCTTTTTCTTAACACACAAAAAACACACCTTGCACAGTATGCTCCACTTTAGAGACATGTATTTTAAAAAGCATCTTTGTGTTCTAGACACTGTGACTGCTCCCACAATGTGAAACCTCTGTTTACCCACAGAGGTAAACCACTCGCATCTCAGACAATCCTTCACTGAGTAAGAAGGAAGTGAAGACATAGAATCCACCTGCCCAGTCATTGCTTGGTAAGATGATAATAATCTACAATGAAATACATGCTCTAGGGTAAGCCTGGGGTGGAAACCAAAATGTCCTCTTCTAAGCCTTTCCACTTTAGTAGCTGCAGTTTCAACTGATTTGTTTCAGACAACTCAAAGTGGGGACATGATCTGAAAATCCCAAATGCCCAAAGATGCACCCTTTGAATGCAACTACCAAAAATGGAAACACTTCAGTCTGCATTTTGTCTTTTCTTAAAGCAGCAACACTGAAGGTGAACCTCTTGGAACCACACACCCCCCTCCCCCTGCCCTGCCTCCGTATCTGCTTGCCAATATAAAATTAAAACAGCTTCTAAATTTGCCACTCTCCCATGAGTTACCTACAGCTCCTCATAGCCTTTTCAGATAAAAGTATTTCTTGGCTGTTTGGTTCGGTTTTCTTCATTTGGCTTCTTATGCTCTAGCTCAGTGGCACAAACCCATTCTCTTCCATGCCTACAAACATTTCAGATTTATCCCTCTCCAATTCTACTTCTAAATCCTACCTCTAATATCTATTCATCCACATCCCTCCTATCTCCTTCTGCTTACAAGTCTTCTATCATTAATTTTGCTTTGCACTCACCTCAAATCTTATCTAAGAATAGTTTTAAGCATCAAGATGATGTGCCACAAAGTACCATAAATGCTGTTTAAAAAATCAGCTATTAGAACTACCTAAAGCCAGAATAATTTTTGAATAGCAGGAAGCAGTTATGCCCTGATAGAAGTCAGTAATGTACTTAATTTTTTCCTAATTGTTTTGAGCTGGAAGTTTTAACATGACAGCTCACACTACCATATACCTCCCAAACTGTGTAACTGCTGAACTCTCCATAGCAAAAGCAAAAATCCTTCCCAGAAGCTGTTAAGATACTCAGGCAGAAGAGTACAGCTGATCAGAGTCAATACCCCATGAAACATTTTGCTAAATATAATAGCAAATAATATTTAGGCCAATGGCATCCTGGCCTGTCTCAGAAATGGTGTGGCCAGCAGGAGCAGGGAAGTCATTGTGCCCTTGTACTCAGCACTGCTCAGGCCACACCTTGAATACTGGGCCCAGTTCTGGGCCCCTCAGTTGAAGAAGGATATTGAGACTCTTGAATGTGTCCAGAGAAGGGCAATGAGGCTGGGGAGAGGCCTCAAGCACAAGCCCTATGAGGAGAGGCTGAGGGAGCTGGGATTGTTTAGCCTGGAGAAGAGGAGGCTCAGGGGAGACCTTATTGATCCCTACAACTACCTGAAGGGTGGTTGTAACCAGGATGGGGTTGGTCTCTTCTCCCAGGCAATCAGCACCAGAACAAGAGGACGCAGTCTCAAGCTGCACCAGGGGAAGTTTAGGCTCAAGGTGAGGAGAAAGTTCTTCACTGAGAGAGTAATTCATCATTGGAATGCGCTGCCCAGGGAGGTGGTGGAGTCACCATCCCTGAAGGTGTTCAAGAGGGGACTGGATGTGGCACTTGGTGCCATGGTTTTGTAGTCATGAGGTCTGTGGTGACAGGTTGGACTTGATGATCTTTGAGGTCTTTTCCAACCTTATTGATTCTATGATTCTATGATCTGAATAGGAAACAGTTATATAGCCAGTATCTCCCTGAGAAGCTTGAGAGCCACAGCTAGTCAGAGAAAAAAAATAAATTGATTCCAAGGTTGGTGTCCAGAAGACTGCATTTTAAAACACTAACAGCTCCAAACTAGAAAGGGAAGAGGAGTGTGGAGAAGAATGATGACAATCCTGCCCTGCATCTGTAGCTATGAGTCAGAAATCATTAAATTCTGATCTGTTCTAATTAGACTGCATATTGCTTACCTCTGAAGAAACAAAACCAAAACCCCACAGTAACTACTTCAAGAATCCCCAACAAGCAAAGGCTAACGCTGAGTGGCAGGAGATGATCTGTCATTACATGAAGCTGCCAAATAGGACACTGAGCATGAACAGACTCAAACAGGAGAGCGAATCTTGGAAGCACTGTTTATCTTACTAGGGATTTTTTTTTAAACTGCATTCCTGAAAAGAATGAAAACTCATGAGGGGTCAAAAAATAATTAATAATAATAATAATTCAGACTAGCTCATCTGAGAAAAAAACATGGATGCATGCATCAGAAAACATGTGAGATAATGGTCACTCTTTGGGAATAAGAAAGATACACCTACAGATCACAAAATTACAAGACCTGATTATTTCTCACCCCCAAGGCTGCTTACTTACAGTCACAGAATACCTAATTGGGTATCCAACTGGGAACTGAAGGAGAACAACATTGCAAAGACTCTTCCCCACCCCCAGACTTTATTTTGGAAATATACTGGCAGAAGCATCAGTGACTGACAGCAAATCTTGTTCAACCAGAGAAAAGATTTTCTGCCTTGATATATCCTCTCCCTCTCTCTCCAATAGCAACTGCATACAGTATAAAAGCTAGTATAAGTCATGTAAATTCCTGATCTTGCTGATGTAGGTAGACTGCAAGCCACTGCATTCACACTAATTACTTTTAATGTGCCAGCACTACCCAATTTAACACTAAAAGAATCTATAATTGCATTTTATTATGAAAAAGAAATCACTCATGTTACTAAATGAATCTTTTAGTATTTTAAAATACTGCTGTCAATCTGTATCACAAGGAGAAATTTGAATTTCTGTAGTGAGAGTCAAGAATAGCCACCTATGTAGCTTATCACTGCAACTGTCTTTCTAAACCGTTACCACGTGCAGTGACATAGAACTCACATGAAACAAACCCAAACACTGAAATAAAGCATTTTGGAACAAGGTCCTCTCTTCTGAGATCAAGAAAAAATGAGCAGGCAAATACTGATTATTTTTTTTCCCCAAAGAAGATCTCAAACTCTTTCCTACTTCTTCCTTTCTTGTTTCAAAGAAGCAGGATTGTAGGACACAACTGTCTAGCATCACCCCTAAAATCTCCCCAGTTACAATTAAACTATATTGACAAAGAAAGAAAACCAGAAAGATGAAAAAAAATAAAATCTTATTTCACAGCAAACATTAAGGCTAGGAGAAGTTTATCCTTCTGTCTTTGTCTCAGTGTATTTATCTGTTAATGTCTAGTCTCTTCAGTTACGCCACAATGGAAGTACTAAAGAAGTCCATTCAATGAAATTAAATACAACTCATTAACATAATTTCAATAATGAAGTCATGCAAAAACCTCAAATTTTAAAACTTACCCAAAGGCAGACAGGAACACACAATCATCATGTAATATATTTGCTACTCTTTCAAATGTTCTGTAATTATCAGAGTCCTTCTGCTCAAAGTATCCAACAATATTTCTTCTGCTGCGCTGTAAAAACAAAGGGCAAATTATAACTTACCCCAATTTGTCAGAAACTAATCATTATTCCCAAAAGATATTAAGCACAGAGGTGCTATTCTTTCAACAGCCACTAACTGTACACAAGTTCTTTCTTTTCTGCTTTTTCAATATTGTGGTGGGTTAACGCCCATCCTGAAAACAAAAAACAAAGCAGGGTGGAGGGCTTGTGGGTACCGTGCCCTCCCTGCAGGGCATTTTCCCCCGGGAAGCTGAATCTGTTCCACTCCCCCCACCCCTGCCCAGCTAGGGTATAAAAAGCAGGGCATTGCAGCTATTATCTCCCCTTTTGGCTCCTGCCTCCCCTGGATGAGAGTTACTGTGGCTGCTTTCCTGCTCCTCTGCTATGTGGTCGGGCCTAATCATTCTCCCTGCTGCCTCCGTGCCTCTTCAGAGAGAGACTGGTTTTGTATTATTTTTTTTTTTGTCCCCCTCCCATCCATCCTTGTTCCTTGCCCTTGTAAACCTTACCTGTTATTGTTATATATATATTGTTTAAAGATAACTCTTAACCTCTCTACTTCCAAGCTGACTCCAAATGATTGTTTGGTGTATTTGCTCCTTCCTTTTTTTCGCCTCTCTGTTGGGAGGGAGGAGGAGGGAGTGGGGGAGAGATTCTCAGCCTTGCCCCCATCTGAGCTCTTAACTCCCAGTTAAGGCTTAAACCATCACAAATATCCTTAGGACTATTCTGCTAACAAGGAGTATTTGATGAAATACAACACTTGAGTCTCTTGCAACGATTAAACAGAAGTAATGTGGTAGTGGAGTGACTGTAACAAAATGAACACAGTTGAAAGTGATTATACTTGAGTAATTGGTAGTACTGGAAATGGTGCAGTTCCCCACTCAGTTTTAAAAACAGCACTCAACATTTCTGAATGGAAAAAAACAACCAACCACCAAGTAGTAAATATGTACTTCATACACATTGTTTGACCAGTCCAACGGTCAATAAATAAATAAAGATTTAGAAGGAATAAATGTGAAAGACTTACATCAAGAGAACTGATTTCTTCCAAATCCTGGACCTCCCGAATTGGGTTACTCTTCTGCTGCCTGATGTAATCTGCTATTGCTGTCACAGATCTCTGGCCTCTGTATTCTCTCTTCATCATCATTCCATTCCGGAAAAGTTTCAGAGTTGGGTATTTGCTTATCCTGTATCTCTGAGCTATATCAGCTACAAAGAAATTAATAAAACCAAAATGCTACAAATACAGAAATGCACTGAAGATGGTATCTTACACATGTGTATTTACACATCAGTGGCATCTCTGAACCAGGAGATACACATCCTTAACCAAGAACAAACTAAAACCCCAAACCTTAAACATCCCCAAAAAGAGAGAACGGAAGTTCTTCATAGAAAGAGTGATTGGCCATTGGAATGGGCTGCCCAGGGAGGTGGTGGAGTCACCGTCACTGGAGGTGTTTAGGAAGAGAGTGGATGGGGTGCTTGGTGTCATGGTTTAGTTGATTAGATAATGTTGGATTATAGGTTGGACTCGACGATCACAAACGTCTTTTCCAATCTGGTTAATTCTATTCTATTCTATTTCTCACATGGACCAATCTTCATCATGACCACAATGTGCCTCAATAAAGACTCAGCATATTTCCTACGAACTACTAGGAAGGCAAATTTAAAAGCATAACAAGAATGTGACAACCTTAAGTGCTTGCTAAATCTCATTTAATCCACATAAGAAAACATTAATCAAATAAACTACCCCCTATTAATATTTCTTTAAGCTCACTATGATTTTTATCTCAATTACAGTGCTGGAAATATAATTGTCATGCCTTACATTTTAGAGAATTTGAAGCCTGTAAAAACGTATTTCTTGAAGCTTACAAGGGCTAGAAGATTGCTGCTGCACTTCTGAGCTGTTCAGGTTTTGAATGAACACAAAATTTCAAGTTTTCTAAATTAAGACAAACACCTCTCTGATCAACCACTCTCAGCATTCCCTTCAAGGCAGTTCTTCATTCACCTCTGCACATGCTGCCCAGCTTTCTTCTAGGCTTAGACCATGCAGAGCTTCAAACAGCAAAGTATCATGTATTATTATTCATCTAATGTAAAACCACTAGCTATTTTCACCTTTATGTAACAGGTCAGTTATTAACACCAAGTTATTTCTTCATAAGACTTAACAAATGTAAGAGAACAATAAAAAAAATGGAAAGAGGCCTTACAGTAAAAGTAGAGACAAAGAAGAAAACTAAGCAGTCAATAAAGCCCAGTTTCCCACAAATGCATGTCCTGTGCCCCTTATCTTCAATTGCTACCAAAGGAAATAATCCAGTTCTTCACTATGCCCAAATACTTCAAGTGTCCCTTTGTGCATCTTCCACTTCGGTTAATCACTGGGACACAGGAAGTTGCAAGAGGTGTGGCAGATAGTTCCCAGCTACATCCTGATGGGGAAACATATTATAACACAATCACTTCACAGCAGTCTTTGCCACAGTGCAGAAACTGGTTTTGGTCATCTCCAATATCCAGTAACTGCTTCAATCAAATTTTGTAAGTACTTAAGAGATTTGAGTGGTCTTCTTTCAGATGTGGTTGAGGCTGAGCAAAAAGCTTCAAGGAGCTTTTATGAGGAATGACTGGAGAAACAAGGTAAGCAGATACATTTTGGATTCTTCAGGACAAAAAAAGAGACTAAAGCCAAAGAGACAAAGCACATAATGTGAAGCTTTTGCTTTAATTATGCCCTTACGATGACTCCTCTCCTGGAAATGTATCTAGAAACAAACCAACAAAAATCCCCTCAAGACTCAAGAGCTCCTATGAAAACCAGGTGCCCTCTATTGCAGAGTGGGATGCAGTTCACCTATCCTTCAATCATGTTTGTACCTAAACCCAACTAAATCCCAAAATACAAGAACTGCTTTATCGTTTGAGGTGATTCATTCCAGTCAGCTGCATCCACCTCACTTCCTTGTCTTTCTCAAGGTGAGGCAGTAAACTTCAACAGGTCAATTTATTCTTTGGAGACATTATGGAAAGTTTTATTCAGTCAACAGAGAAACGAAGGCATTGAAATTATGGGCTGAATTCATGTCCTGTTCCTTTTCACTGACTCCTCAGAAGTCAAAGGGTATACTTCAGGTGACCTGTATTGGCCCCCAGCAGGAAGGCAACCAAATAAGGGACCATCAGCATATCTGGCACAGCACTGAATGACATAATAACTAATCCTTTCTCACAAGAACTTTCTTCCCAATTACATATTTACCATGAAGCAGATTTGCTTTTTATCTTACACTTACTATTTTTTTTTAAATCATGGAGACAGAAATCCTGTGAAAACTATTACTCAGAGGCAATTGTCCTGGGCAAAATGCTGATAATTGGGCAGCTAACATACACCTCTTGCCTGCAAACCAAATTTAAAGCCCTGTGTGACTAGAAATAAGTCATGCCCCAGTGGTACTGTGTCTCTTACTCTCCTCCAGCACATAAAGCTCTCCACCGCTTTTGGCCATCCAAGAGATAACCCAAAGGTCTTAATTCCCTGCTGCCTGGATAACTCAGTGAAACCATTAGTAGTTTTAATTACAGTTAGAATACTTATCTCTTGTACCTTTAGTTACTGCAAACAGTCTTTGTATCAGCTGCACAATTTACATGAGTGAGAAGTGAAAACAAAATGCACACAGCAAAGGAATAAGAACTAGACCTACTTCACCAAAATGTTCTTTAACATCTCTCAAACCAGTAAGCTTCAAATCTTCACCAGCTAAGCCCAGTTCCTAACAAGCCCTGCATCACTGTAAAATATCACAAAATTCAGTCTATCAATTTTGACTAAGAAAGGGCTTAACCTGTTTCCTAAATACCCTGAAGAGTTTCTTAATGCAGTTCCAATGAAGGGTAAGACATTTTATATCCTCAATGCAGTGTACTTTTATTTCATATTAATACAAATTTCCCAAGGGAAGATACCAACGTATTCAATATTAACAAGTATGAGACCAATTCTATTTTCTTCCTTTAAATTTAATCACTTTTTAGTTCAAGTACCTAAGAGCTGCCTGCAAGAAGGTGACAAGTATGGCAGGGGAGGAATCACTTGGTATTTGCTCAGTGGAATACAAACAGAATCCAGCAAACCAAGCATTTGCCACCCTTCTCTCTGGTTGATAGGACCTCTGGTCTGACAGTACATCATCTATCAAACCTTGACTAGGGTCTGATAAGACACAAGAAACACTACATATCAAGGTTTCACATAGACACTTTGAGATCAAAAGACTTTTACCATAGCCAGAGAACACCAAACCCACACTTTGTCTCATAACTTGGGTCTTTTCCTTCAGGTTATTTCCACAATTACAACAGGATGCATGGATTGCAGAATGGTCATTCAGAGAGTCTTGAAGATTCTCCAAGATGGAGACTGCAGTCCCTAGGGATGAGGACCCTCACCAAATGCTGAATTTGTGGGGGGAAAAAAATGGCAAGAAAATGCCCACTGTGAAGACTGAATTCAAACATCATTTCCTAAGTCAGAATTTGCATGCTCTTTACAAATGACATTGAGATTCCATGAATACTGGTATTTGAACTAACACAGAGAGATGACAGTCCTACACAAGTAAGTATTTGAAAAGCATCTTTTTACAAAATATAAAATGCAAGTACATGAAAAATTGTTTGAATTCATTCAAAAGTCAAATAGAGTAAACCCTAAATGCTTCATTAAGCCCTGGCATTTGATACCAGTAGAGTTAGCATAAGCAGAGCAACTACAAAATTATATTCCTTTTAAAATTGGAAATATGCAATGCAAATACATGGAATATTGTTTGAACTCATTCACAGATCACATTAGTTATAGTAAAACCTAAATTAAAATTAAAAATATTTCCAGCCATTCTCACTGCCTATTTTCTGATAAAAAGAGGCATTTCAAACAAATAAGAGTAACCTACCTAAAGGAAAGCGAGGGGGAGGAAGTCTCTCAGCTATGACTTTACATTTTCTTCAGGTACTAAGGTACCCATAAAGGAATGAACTTGGTATTTTGCCCGATTAGTCATTAAATCACAAACCTAGTGCCTATGCTATCAGAACAGTTTCACAACAGTTATGATAGGAAGCTACTGACATACTTGATCATCTTATCTTCTACAAATCAGAAATTTCAAGGAGACTATTGAGTGCTGAATTCAGATAATTCTCTCCTCCCTGTTTTCAATGTGTGCCTGTTGGCATACAACCATTTCTAAATTGTTTAGACTATTTTCTGCTGTTCTTTCTACAAGCTCCAACAGGAATGCCTTCACAGTCACTCATCTTCACAGATGCACTGTATTGATACTTCTCTTGAAATACCAAGGAAAAAGCAAAGCTGCTTCTTATAGTAGGGATGAGACAGAAGCTTTTGTTGTTTTCAGAGAAACTTTTATATGAAGTCTGACATTTACACCATGTTCTCTAAGAGTCTCCCACATCATCTTCTGAGCAAGGTCCTCCAGGATAACATGCTTTCTGAACCATCTTTTGTGATCAATATTTTTATCTCTTGCACTGCCAGCTATTTCTCTGTTGTCTGAGCATTGTGTGTTCCTCTACTCAAAGGAATGCCAAACCTTTTGGGGTAGTGTCAGGCTTTTCACACAGTGTGTACACACATTACCAGAACCACAGCTTTAAGCAAGCACACAGCCTGTGACTTGATTCCCAGAATGTGTCAGACTTCATTGTTCTAGGTCAGCACCACAACACACTGTCCAAGGATTTCAGCTAGTACATTACATAATGCCACCAAGAATCTCAAGTCCATTGTCATTGAATTAAATGTACCATGAAGTAGACATTGAAAAACTGTCTCAAGACACACTGTATTGAAGTAGTAGAAGGTCCATCCTACTGAAGGGCCAGCAATATCTACAACAGTCAGGGTATCATCCCATCACTAACTTCCAGGATCATAATTCATACCATTAAATATTTAGATTTTAAGTCTTGGAGGACAAAAAAAATGTGTCCAATAGGATTTGAGCAATACTGATTATCTTAACTCTTCCTCATCCCCCATCTCAATAGTAACAAATGCCTTCAGCTGCATATTTGAAGCCAGGATTACCAAATGAGCATTCTGCTTGTTCACTTGAGATCAATCACATATTTTGGAAATCCCTTGGGCTACCTGGCAGGGCACATTAAGATAACAAATAAACTTTTAAAAATTGTATTTGATAAGTATCTTTTAACTCATTATTCTGTAAACATTTTTCTCTCAAGTTCACTTACAAAGGTCTTATTGCCTCCTACTTTCCTACATGCTGCACTACATTCACCTTATTGTTAAGTATGTCATAACACAGCATTAATTCTCCCCAGTTAAACTACTCTTGTGGAGCTTGCACACAATCATAAGACCTAGGAATATTTATAGGAGGCAGAAGTAGAAAGGAATTCTGGGAGACCACCTGAACTAGGCATCCTACCCCAAAGATCGTGATATTGGTAACTTGTACTTGATTTGGTCCATCATACAAGAAAAACGATCAATATTCTACATCAAGCTCAGCTACTAAGAAGCTGGGTAATAACAAATCTAGACCACCTTCTGCTGCAAAGGAGCATTCACAACAGCCATGCCTGCTCTTAGCAGGGTCTTGTCAGTAGGCATCCCCATAACCTTTTCTGACAGGCTAACAAAAAGGCTCTCCTGAGGAGAGCCATCAACAATGTCTCCAAATCACTTCTTCCACATTTTATTTTATCCAAAGAAAACTTTTTCAGACCAGTATTTTTTGCCCCCAGGTAGAGAGGAAGGAATGCAACAAAATCCCTTCATGCTTGTTTACAGTTTCATTTATATTTAATTTATGAACCTCCAGATTTGTTACTGTACTGAGTTACTTTGCTTACCAAAGGCACAGTAGCAATACAATCTAAGTAAAGCACCAGCACAGGTGTGGAAAGATCAGCAGCTCTCAGCAGTGAATGAGAGTTCATGGACATTTTGAAAGAAAGAACAGTAGTTCCCTCAACAGTCTGTCTAGCAAGACACCTTTCAACACCCCACTGCTGAGAAGTTATTTTCTGCTCAGAAGCACAAAGATTATTCAAATCAGCTATTATTTTTTCGTTTTTAACTCAGAGACCAATGGAAATAATGGTGCAGCAGGATTAAAACTCCAGTATATACTTTTAATTTCTAATAATGCTGTAACACAACTCCTAACACTGAATTAATAGAAACTGTTCAAAATAAACTCTCCCTCTGAAACAGGAGTTCTTCTGTATTGCAGTATTTACTCACGGAGAACAGAAACCAAAGAAACCCATGGTATCCATCATACCAAGTGAGGTTACAACATTGCTGCTTAACACAGGATAAAAATCCACAAGAAAATCCATAAACAAAACAAAACAAACCCCCCAAAACTCAACACCAAACCAACCAAAACCCCAAACTGCAAAAACAACAAAATCAAAACACCCAACCAAACAACAACAAGAAAATTTCACAAACAAAACCCCCATGATACCAACAAAACAAAACCTTCCCAAGAGTATCTATGCAGAAAGCTCTTTTATGATTTATATGGCAGGTCATTTTTACCAGGTATTACACTCAGAATGAAGGTGCATCATTTGAAGGTTATGTGAATTACTAAATCAAACACACCAAATCCAAAGATTCTTTTATAAGAGAGCAATGCAATAGAACTCAGATATTTCTAAGTTAAAAAAGGACAAGGTCTTGGAAAATGGAGGAGTACCTGCTTCATCAGATTTTCCTTAAGTGTATGTCCCACACCAGCTTAAAAACAGCATGAAGACTTAACTTGCACATTTCAGTTTTAATGATCTTTCACTCTGTTACAAACTGCTATAAACTATTACACACAGAGAGGCTTAATATATTGTTAATATTTACATTTGGTATTTAATTGTGCTGAAGCCTATCACTTTCCAGAAAAACATTGTGATATTGGCTATAAGAGCAGACAGAATGATGGTTTTGTCATTAAGCATCAAACATTTGGCAGTGCATCAATAATTCTCTGTAATTTGCTTTACCCTCAGAAGCTGGTGTGAGCTGCTGGGCCCTGCAGTGTGCTTCAATAATAGTGCATTAAATAGAAAGTATCTATGCCTGGCTTACCATCCTGAAAGCTGTTTTTGAGTGGCTGAAATCAGCTATTTGGATTCCCTACAGAGTCTTGGCTTCAAAAAGAAGCAGATTATTTGTAATGCAAATAATCCACCATCTCTAGAACACCATCCTAATAGTGAACTACTAGCGGTATGAAATCCACAGGCATAACAAACCCCAAAATATTGGCATTGGCCTTCTGGCATTGCTGAAAATATGTAAATCCATAGAAAAATACACAAAAGGGGAAAAAAGACAATAAGAATATTGAATCCATCATTTAATAAGTTACTACAGTAGGCCCAAGCTGGGTAATACAGTAACATTCACCCCCTTGCTAAAAAGCTGCTATTACACATATTAAATTTGAAGTTAAACAAAACTTTAGGACATAGCCAATAACTGTGTGCCACAAAATGTAACATTGCTTACAATCTGGCAAATAAACACTAGAAACCAGGAATGACATACACAGACTTGGTATTTTAATTCAAAAAGACAAAGCAAATTGGGGAAAAGGACTTGGTCTGTCATTACAAGATTTTAGGTTTAATTCTCACATTTTGTAGCTTCTGCAGAGTAATTTATGCTCTTCTACTTCTTAACGTAAGGATACAAAGAATAAAGACAGGGAACTCATATATTCCAGTAATAAAGACTAAAACTTCTGGCTGCCTCATACTACTTAGCCCACTACACCTACTCCCAGGGGAAGGAAGACAATCTGCTGTAGCAGCTCCTCCTCCATCCAGGATTTAACTCTCCATAACAAGCTCTGATGAGCTCAAGTCAATGAGCATATGATGAGAAGATTAAGCAGCATGTTTCTAGAGTCCTGCAGATGCTTGGGGAATTAAAAAAAAAGTTTTCTTAGGCACTTAACCACTAAGACAAGACCATCTCAGGGCTAAACACCAGACATCCAGTATCCCAAAGACTCTCTGATTTACCCAAGCAACTAAAGCTGCAACAAACAAAACATGGACTTTAAATGTTAAAATAAATCTTTAACAATATAACTCAACAATACAGGATGATTTTACTACAACCTTATGTGAGAACTTTCTATAAAGTGTTGCTGTCAATATCATGACTCAATGCATCAATGAGCCAATCAGGCCATTAAACACTGAGCTAATATCTATTTACTAAGAACAGCCACAAAATTGAGTAAACAAAGTAATTTTAAATATGTAGAGTGACTGGTTTAAAAAGTTGATAGAAAGCCAGTTAGCATGCTCACTACAACTACATTTATTTCCCATAACTGCAAAGGTCAGGGGTAGTTTGTTTATGTAGATCCTCTTCCAACCTGGTCTATTCTATTCTATTCTAACAGTGAAACTTAAAAACAACTCAGACAGAAAACTTCAGCAAAGACTGCTTATCAGGCTCCACCTTCAGTATATTCCTCCAAATGACTTCATTGCCTTACTTGAAAACTGACTTTTACCAATAGCAAATTTAAACACTTCATGCTATGGTTTTGGTTAAGAACTCCCAAGCACACGCCATATAGATGGATGACTAGAAGCAGAAGAGAACACCACATGTGAAAGAAGCTGAAAATGTAGTTAAGTATTTGAGACCTGGGAAGGTATTCCAGGTTGAAAAAAAACAACAAAACAAAACAAAAAATTCTCCACCAATCCCCCAACTCCGTGGTTCTAGAAAAGGCTGGTCATGAAGGACGTAGGAAAACATTCACTTAAGAGACAACGTTGTGAGGAAAAAAAAGTACTATTGGACTTAGAAATCAGAGACTAGAGCATATGTGTGCAGCACATTGAGTATAGCCATGCCTCAGGGCATCCTGTATCCTGATGATTCACAGATTCAATCCTAGAGACATTTAAGTTTCCTATAGTCATGAATTGGTCTTACTGATCTTTGGGAAGGGACAAAACAGAATCTCTCCTTGGCCACTCCTGATATTTTGAAGAATCAGCTCATTTTACATTTCCGATACCGAGTTGATACCATTTGCTCCCTTTAAAGTTGGTGTGCTTTTAATGCTTACTATCTCTTTTGAGATTGCAAGGTGCTCTTCTTGTTGGGCAACTATGTGCATGCATACTAAATACAGCACAAAATGACACCAGTGGAGAATGCTCAAGTGGACTAACTGATTTTAAACCTGCAAATAAGTACCAAGACATTTCAAGTCATGAATTCTCGTTACAGGGAAAAATCATCTCTAACATCAGAAAAGATAGCTTGTCAAAATGGGAAAGAAAAATGCAAATGAAATCACTGACTTTTCATAGCTATGCATTGACTTCCCCCCTGCCCCCGTCAGGTTCGAATTTTTTTGTAACAGAGCACTAAGCCATAAGTATTAGGTCAACAGTAAGTCTCAGGAATATCCTGCAGATCTAAACTAGTAACTCTGTACAGTGATTCCTCACATTTCCGGCTGTGATTCTTCTAACAAATTAACAGTTTTGTAAAGCCCAAATATTTCAATAAGTACTGACTGGAGCTGATTTTCTGCTGTGAATACTCTTTGGGAATCACAAGCTAATGTAAAGAAATATGCCTCCAAATACTGTTCTTCCAGAAGCATAAAACAATATAGATGATCCTACACTATAAAAAGCACCACAATAAAAACCTCAGTGCTGTCTATTTGTCTTTCCATGTGCAGCAGATATGCCTTATGTTTTACTTGTTATGGGATTAAAAAGCAACTTTAGGAATCAATACCAACATAAAGTAAGTTAAAAAATTTGGCATATCATTTTCATGTATTGTCAGGTATGGGGAAAACCTAAATAGGCAACCATTGGAAGAGGTTCACTGATGTATGCAAGCAACTCTGAGCTAAATGACGGGGCAGGTACAGCTGTCCAGCATATTCTTCAATACAATGAGTAAGTCACTGACAGGATAGCACAGAAAAGCTTAAATCAGGATTTACTTACAATGCTGATCACAGTCCACTCTAGCAAACACCACTTGGTTCTTATCTGGATATTCTTCCTTAATTACATTAGAAGCTTCCTCAAATATAGGATGCAGCATTTGACTGAAGCGACACCTGTGGATAGAGCACAGAAGCAAAACTTCAAAATACTGATCTGAAATATTTTAACTGATGAATCAGGGACTGTTTCAATCTTAGGGAAAAAATAAAGGCTATTGGAAAAGCACATATGCTTACAATTATCTCAGTAACAGACTGAATAAAAATAGGTGCAAGTAACTTGAATAATTCAGATGAAAAAAAATCACACTAAAAGGATATGTAGTTCAAGTTGTGCCCTCCCCACCCCCCTTGAATTATTATTCATTTGGTAGTATTTGAACAGACTGCTACTACAGCACTGTGAACCAAGACTCCCATGTGTCCCTTCATCCAGTCACATCAGATTCTTAAGTAAGCTCTCTCTTCCTGACCATGGGAAAGGTTACATGACGGTCAAGACACTTTGGTGACTTTGGGGAGTTTAGACTAACACAAGTGCATGAGCTCATTATTAATGTATCAGTAAAACTATTTTATATTCTGCTCTTCTAAGTATATGGCAAAAGTTTACATTAAAGACAGATAAGGACAGTATAGAAGTTGCCAGTAAAAAACTTCAAAGAGCAGACTTGCAATAAACCAGCCCTGCTTAAACGTAACAGTGATAGCCTGAAGATGCTCGTGTCTACAACAGCAAGCATTTAAGTGAAGAGGCAGGTTTTGCTCTCAAAATACAAACAGGACTTAATGCTACACATCTACATAGCATGTGTATGTTACATATGGCTTCCTTGTACCTCATTCTTCTCCACGCTTACAGCGGAGGATCTACATCAGTGAAACCAATCTGTTCTTACTAATCATCATATGATCATCACATGAATCACAGGCTGGCAGTATGCTATGTTGAGGGGTTATTACTGAGAGCCTGCATGTAATGATCATAATTAAGGCTGTAATGCTTTAAAATTATGGCCTAGTATAATGTGAACCAACTTGTAAGCATACGGCAATCCTTAAAATTCAAAGCAAATCTATTCTAGAGAGGATTTGACTAACAATGGGCATTTGCAGAAAGAGCTGTGCTAGTAAACAAGTTCTGTTCATAAAAGAGAACTCTTGTTACCTTGCTATATCAAGTTAGCATCTTCTTTTTATCACAGAAGTATTAGAACAAGGATTTTTAGCTGCCTGCAGTTCATCCTTTGTAAAATCCAAACCCATATATTTCCTTGGCACCACAAACCCCAAATGTCAATGTTTAAATTTACTCTCCATAGATCTGCTTTCCCTTTTAAAGTAGTCTGTGATCAAAGAGGTATCTGCAGATCACTAGCTAAAAGGGACCTCTCTCAAAAGCATCATTTATGTACTTATTTTAAAAGACAACCCTTATAGCATAGTTGCCCATACAGAACAGGAAAGAGATTAGACATAGTTTCTTAACAAGTTATTTAGTTGTACTGTCATACAGACAGACATTTCAAACACAGCTTACTTGGTAAACAAATTCAATCACTGAAGAAAAATTCTGTTGGTTTAAGCTGCCTAGAATCTATTTAATCTCTAATAACAAGTGAACAGATGCAAGCTAACTGAACATAAAAATTGTCTATAAATCGACAGAGGTACATACAAAGGCTGTCAAACTGATTTAGACTGGTATGTCTATCTTTATGTAAAGTTTAAGCAAAGGCATTGAAAACATCTTTATTGAGAGGTTCATTCTGTATTAAAAGACTAGATATGAATTTTTCAGAATCACTTTTGAAAAAAAACCCAACAAAACAACAATTAAAATCAGCCTGACACTATCTGAATGAATAATCAGTAAAGGCAAAGTGTAAATTTTTCATGTAACAGCTCTGCGTGCTTGCTATTTTTAGGCCACATAAACCTACAGGCTACTTGCATACAGTGAGATGTGAAAGGCATCAGAAGTCTAATCACCTCCACAACTTTTGATTCTGATAGCCAATGTTTTCTCCTCACAATGCAAAGCAGCCGGGAGAGGAATACATAAAGAGTTTTGTACTTCAGTTTAGACATTGCTTTATTTTATAAAGCTATTTACATCCAGGATTACTTCAATCAAAGATGACAGAAAATGATTTATTTTTTCCTATCCTCATTTCCTATATTAATTTGGATGTTAAATTTTACTTTCTCTGAGTACTTCTCTGGTTTCTTCCTCACTAAGGATTCCCTAAAAAATATTAACAGTGGAGCAGAAGAGAACATTTAAAATTACTTCTATATATAAAAAGGGTTATGGTGCTTAAATTAACTTCAACAATAATTCTGTATGCAAGACTTTTTTCTTTGGTAAATTGTAATTTCAAGCAAATAGTTCCATCCAAGTATGTCTTTCACAACCTCTAACCTATATGGCCCCAAATTCTTTTATGTTCCATTTGCTCAGATTTCATCCCTCTATTATTTTTTCATTTCTCCACTTGGAAGGCCTTCCAGATTAGAGAAGGAATTGATTTTTAGTGTCATTTCAAGACTTGTCCTTCCTACCACACCCCCACAGGACCAACATATAAAACTGAAAGAAGGAGTACTTTGGACTCTCCTACATTAAGGAACAAAATGTTAATAAAAATCTGTGTTCCATGTTATCTCATACTACTATAGAAGTCTTTCTCCTGATAGGAGGCCTGAATGAAACAAAAGATGGCAGAACAGCAGAAGGGGAAGTAATTAAGACATTAAAAAACCAAACACCAATAAACAACCAAACAAACAGGAAAGCAAAATACCACAAATATTTTCAACTAGAAAACAATAGCCAAACATGACAGTTTTCAAAAGACAGACGTTTAAACAGAGGAAAAAGAAATCCCAAACAAACTTATATAACTTACCAATCAGCATAAAAATTAACTAAAGCAACATCTGCATTGTCTGAAAGAAAAAGAAAGCCACACTGTGAGGCAAACTTCTTAGTGCTTTTATCTGAGATTATACAAATATGCACAAAAACTATAAAAGCAAACATTTGGATTATTCAGCACACAGATTAGTCTGATTGCTACAAAACTGCTAGGATAAATTCTACCTGAAATAGAATCTGTATCAAATGAGAAAGTGATGAAAGAGGCCCTCAGTCAGGCATTTTACTGGCTTTTTTTTATACATTAGGTATTCAAAATGTCAATACTTAAGGTATTAAGACACAAAAAGTAATTGAGACATAAAGTAGTTCTGGATTTAAAATGAAAGCACTCAAAAGCCAGAAGTTGTACTTTAGTGTATCTTTGAAGCATTATCTAGATTATTCATAAATGTCAAAAAAAAAACCAGCTAAAGGCTGAAATGTTACTACTTGGATTAGAAGAATGACTAAAATGGAGCCTGCCTGTGCAGCTTGTTCTGGTCAGCCTTTACCTGCCTTAGTTACTACAAAGCTGGATGCTAAGGCAAAAGTTAGCAGAGAAATCTTCAGTCCCCCCAAAAGAAAAATGCTATGGGACACTTGGAAAAAATGCAATACTATAGGGATATCGGGGAAAAAAAAAAGGAAAAGAAAGAATAGAATTGGAAGGATAAATTTCCTGCTCAAAAATAGTGTTATCTTTACACAATAAACCAACCATGCTATAAATAGATTTTTATTAGTAATAGTGCACTAGATTTAAAAAATAAAAAAGTTGAGGTAAATGCTGGAACTACAGAATATCAGTCCCAGCCTTATAAAGCAAAAATGTTGATCGATAAATCTGCACTATTGACAAAGTTACAAAGCGGTTATAAGTGAATATTAAGATATCAGAAACCTTGGAAAGACAGCTGCTGAGAAGGGAAAAACTGCAGCTTTGATTATAGTTATGGTGTTAAGAGTCCTTTTCTGCAGGGCTGCTCTCAGTTTCATCATCCTCCAGCCTGTATTGATACCTAGGATTGCCCTGACCTAAGTGCAGGACCTTACACTTCACCTGAGATTCTTCTCAGTCCACCTCTCCAGCCCATCCATGTCCCTCTGGATGTATAAAGATCTTTCTTCTCAATGTATTTTAAACAATGTAATAACTTTTTTCCTCCAAACCCAACCATATACAGGCAAACTGTATTGCACAATTTTCAGAAGAAAAGGTTTCAGACAAGGAATAAACACCAGTTTAATTTATGTGTCTCCTTTCTATGAGCCACCAGAATCAGGTCAATGCTGAACAAACAAGATACTTAAGGACCACCACCACAAGTTTCAAATGCCGCTATTTTTCCTTGAACTCTTAAAATGATCTCTTGCCAGGTTTTGGTTATATAATCAAGCATTCCAATCTACAAAAAGGATACCAAGTATTTTTCTCAAGACACCTCAAATCCTTACTGAGATTACAGCTAAGTAATTTAGTTTGTTGGGTGATACATCAGTTCAGCCAGCTAGTTTTGATCATAGGCATTTAATACTTCCATGCTGATTGCAACTCATATATTCAAAGCTAGAGTATGCATGTTCACTTACTAACACTGCAAGATTCACACAGATGACTGTAGACACCCAAAGGAAAAAAAACAACAAAGTACTCACTTAAAACGTCATCTATATTCCCACTATCTAGACTTGTTATTTCACTTCTTGCTGGATTAAAAAGCCAAGACACCTAAAAAGAGAAAGCAAACCAGTAAGGTATGTTAAGTTGCAGCAACAGAGTAGCAACATATCTACGATTTTAAATGTTGCAGTTCAAAAGCTAGAGAAAAACAGTAAAAGAACTGTAATTTCAGATGACAGCAGTACTAAAGCAGACAAATAAACACTATTTCTATAATGCACTTGCACATTTAAAACAAAATTGGCTATCTCTTCATATTATTGATTCACTGTAATAGCAGAAACCTTACAAGCAAATTTTGTACTTACAGCTTATATTCATAAGTTCACTCTGAAGAAAGAAATGAAATGCTGTTTTAGCTACCTGCCAATTTCACACAGCCCAGCAGCATGGTAGGCACAGAGGTTTCACCAAGAGGCAGGCAATTCTGTCACTTGCAGGCTTTATCCTAGCTAAGAAGTTTCTCATTAGGTAAAGCTTTCAATTGCCTTGGGTTTTAGTGTTGCTTCAAGAAACAGGTTCAGTATATCTAAGGCAAGTAGTTATAACCTTTTACCTCCTGTACTTTTTTTGACACTGCTTCAGCCCCAGCATGCAATTGGGTTTTCTGACCATAAAAACTAAGACACCATTTCAGCCAAATCACCAAATCACAAAGCAACATATGTATTAGTCTTAAGGCAACCAGCACAGCAATGAGGTAGTCTCTCACATTCACTACAACAGGCCCAGTCCTTTATTCTCAAACTGTGGCAGGGAAAAAGGGGTAGAGTTGTTGCCCTGTTCCAGGTGAGAGAGGCATTGGTGAGTTACAACTTGGTTTTGCTTTGAAAGAGATCTGCATCGGTGTGTTTGAGAGGGACAATACAGATTCTGATCTGGTGAGTATTTCCATCCTAAGCAACCTGGTCAGAAGGTCAGCACTGCTCTACAGAGGGCCAGAACTCAGAATGATGCCTCACTGAGATGCCTTCCAGCCTCATGTTTTCAATGAGTCAATTGCTCCTTGGCTGGTAGAGACATCAGGAGAGGGAGCAGAAAGGTTTCCATAGAGAACTGCCAGTAACACACAGGCCAGGAGCCAGGCAGAGACCCAGCATTCACAATCATACCTGAAGAACTGATCTTCACACTGAAAAGTGGAAGCACATGGCATACAGATTATCAATGTTCTTGGAGACTATGTTTATCCTTTCAGGTGCAGAGAAAATCTGCTTATGGCTAGAGAAACAGAGCTGACACCAAGGAAAAAGTTGGATGAAGCATAAAGAGCATCCAAATAATGCCACAAAAAGCAGTTAACACAAGGACCCCTGTATTTATGGAAGGGCCTGAGACCTGTGCTAGACACATGACTACAAGCAGCAGACCTCCAGGATACATTTGCCTTTGACATCATTTACAATTTAGCAAAAGATCAATTCAGTGTCAAACATCAAGTTTTCTAATATTTTTTTGCAAGTGTGTATCAAATATTGGCATTAAAAAAAAATTAAAATATCCAAACTGGATCAGCTTCAAAAACTGTGGAAGACTTGTGCAGCAAGACTCTGTAAACAGAGCTGTTTACAGAGCTGTCAACCCATCCCTGTAAATGACACGCCAGTGAGATCTGCAGCAATCACTTTCAATTCCTTCACTGAGAAGACACTGATCCTTTCATATTTCCCATAGAGAGGCTGCTGGGTAGCATACACATTCCATTTTACACCACAGGTGAAAACCACACCAGCTGTTGTGATACAAAATATGTAGCAGTACTCCTCACTCAGTAATTCAACAAGACTTTAACCTTCTTGCAAGTCCAAGGTCAGTGGAGTTTGCACAGCCTTCCTGTGGCACTTAAACTGCTTCACAGACACAGAGCTGTGGCTTTAAGGAAACTGTGGGGAAATGGAAACTAGCAGTTAAGCTGTAATGTCCATACATGAAACTAACAGGATAATGACACGGTCTGCCAAAGAACATCTGATAAAGTAAGCTATGCAACTTGCAAGTTGCAGTAGTCCAGTATTAAGGAAGTCCCTTTCAAGATGCTGGTCCTGCTGACAGCAGCAAAAAGGGAGGATTCTGCTTTCAGCTTTTGCAGAGAGAAGCTACATATACAGACCCCAGCCCACATCAGATTGCTCCCACATACATGACAGCTGAGGGTGACCATCAGTGCAGACATCTCCCCATCACCTTGTGAGAAGTGCATGAAGTAATTTCCATGTTGCTATCAGGAGGTACTGGCAGCAGCAGTCAATTGTAGTGATGGGTCAGCAGTTCTGTGTATGAATGAGCTGGCAGAACTTTTGTTTGCATGCACATGTTGTTTTATTGCAAGTGTTAGGTTAGACAGTTTGTGTACAACTGGAATAACAGCTATAATTAACAGTAACTGTGAATATTGCTCTAGGTAATGAAGGACAGTAACAACAACAATTTCATTGGCCATCATCCAATCCTACCACAGGTGACTTTGTAAACTGATAAAAGTTCCAAGGCTCCTTCCCTGCAATGTCTCAAGAACTTCTGTCGTATCACTGGAAGACCACAAAGTTACTTATCTGGTTTATAATCATGTAAGAATTTAGGCTGGAAGAGACCTTTACCATCATCAGGTCCAACCATAAACCAAACATTACCAAGTATGCAGATCAATCATGTTCCTAAGCACCATGTTGACATGTATTAAATACCTCCACGGATGATGATTCAAATTCTTTCTGGAGCAGCCTGTTTCAATGCTTAACAACCCTTTCAGTGAAGGAATTTTTCCTAATGTCTAATCTAAATCTCCCCTGGTGCAACTTAATTCCATTTCCTCTCGCTCTGTCACTTGGTACTTATGAGAACAGACCAACACCCACCTCACTGCAACCTCCTTTCAGACAGTCATAGAGCAATAAGGTCTCCTTCAGCCTCCATTTCCCCAGATTAAACAACACAGTTCCCTCAGCCACTCCTCACAAGACATTCTCTAGACCATTCACCAGCTTTGCTGCCCTTCTCTGGACACGCTCCAGCCTTTCTTGTAAGTGACGGGCCCAAAATGAGACAAAATATTTGAGATATGGTCTCACCAGTGCTAAGTACAGGGGGACAATCACTTTGCTGGTCCCTCTGGCTGCACTATTTCTGACACATGCCAGGATGCCACTGACCTTCTTGGCCACCTGAGCATACTCCTGGCTCATGTTCAGCTGTCTGTCAACCAACACCTCCAGGTCCTTTTCCACCAGGCAGATTTCAAGGCACTCTGTCCCAGACTTCGAGTGTTGCATGGGGCTGTTGTGACCCAAGTGTAGCACCCAATCCTGCTGCCTCATACAGTTGGCCTTGGCCCATTGATCCCACCTGTACAGGTGCCTCTGTAGTCTTCCTGTCCTCAAGCAGACCCAACTTGCTGTCATCCGCAAACTTAAGAGGAGGCACACAATCCACTTGTCTCAACTGAACATGAGCAAGCAGTGTGCCCGTTGGCCAAGAAGGCAAATGGCATCCTGGCCTGTATCAGGAATAATGTGTCCAGCAGGAGCAGGGAAGTCATTCCGCCCCTGTACTCAGCACTGGTTAGGCCACACCTTGAGGACTGTGTCCAGTTCTGCGCCCCTCAGTTTAAGAAAGATGTTGAGTTGCTCGAAGGTGTCCAGAGAAGGGCAACAAAGCTGGTGAGGGGTGGAGCACAGCTGGCTGGAGCACAGCCCTACAGGGAGTGGCTAAGGGAGCTGGGGTTGCTTAGCCTGGAAAAAAGGAGGCTCAGGGGAGACCTTATCGCTGTCTACAACTACCTGAAGGGAGGTTGTAGCCACGTGGGGGTTGGTCTCTTCTCCCAGGCAACCTGTGACAGAAGAAGACAACACAGTCTCAAGCTGCACCAGGGCAGGTTTAGGCTGAACGTTAGGAACAAACTCTTCACAGAAGGAGTGATTGGCCATTGGAATGGGCTGCCCAGGGAGGTGGTGGAGTCACCGTTACTGGAAGTGTTTAAAACAAGATTAGATGAGGCACTTAGTGCCATGGTTTAGTTGATTTAGATGGTGTTAGGTGATAGATTGGACATAATGACCAGGTCTTTCCCAACCTGGTTAATTCTGTATTCTGTAACTGTTGATAAAGATATTAAGCAGAACTGGCACTGAGAAATATCACTTGTGACAGGCCACCAATTGGATTTAAATCCATTCACAACAGTTTTTGGGCCCAGCCATCCAGTGAGTTTTTTATCCAGCAAAGCCATGAGCAGCCAGTTTCTTCAGGAGTTGTGGGACATGGTGTCAAGCCTCTACTAACACCCAAGTAGACAACAGTCACAGACTTCTCCTCATCCACTAAGTGGGTCACCTTGTCATAGGAGGAGACCAGGTTAGTAAAAAATAATCTTGGACAATGCTTGTTCACACAGAAAATCCACACAATCCTCTATAAAACAGGAACTCGCTAGTTGGTGCATACAGCTTTGCAGTCATACTCCAGATTTCCACAGTAGCTCTTGGTGAAACTCATTTCACAGGAGCTCAGCAGATTCTATTGTCTAAACATACCAAATGGGTATGTATGCCTTTTTTTAATACAACTTTACAGAAGTAACACAAATCTTATCTAATAGGCAGTATTACACATAAATTAAACATAACATAGATAAGCACAGCATTTGCAATTGGGAAATAGGCTACACTATTCAGCAGATATACTGAAATAGATCAGGAACTGCACTTGCATTTGGAGATTGCTAGAATTCACCCTAACTTGAAATGCAAATATTTAACTGCAAAAATCAAAGCTCTGAGCTTATCAGTAAAATTCTGTACTGGATTGTGCTATGTGCAGAAAATGCAAAGTATTACTAATACTTCCTTACAGCATCAGTAACTCCTGCTTTCCTAACTCCTGTTGTGGAAAAACGTGATACAAGCTGCATGTACTGAAACAAACCCCTAAAAGTCTGCATATATTGATCATTAAAATGAAATTAAGCATACATCCTACCAACCCTTTATATTAAGCAGCAGTAGAAAAATACTGAGACTAAAAACATCTTTCCCCAAAAACTTGCCTGAAACCTGAGACAACTGAAATAATTTTCTTCTAGATGCATGAAGATTTGTATTTTATCAAAATATACTCAAAATCAGTGTTGCAGTTTGAGCTGGGTGCCCCCCCTGCAATGTTTACTCCCTGTGTCCAGAAGTCCAGCCCATCGGGGTGGACACAGGAAATTATGTAGTATTTCCTACCACAATCCTTTGCACCACTATAAGATGCAGTGTGGAGTCTAGCACGCTCTCTTTTCTTCCTCCTCCGTCAGCCGGTAACTGGAGGAGATGTCTCCTGGCTTTGGGCCTGGCTAGGCGCAAGGCCATGGGGGGGATGGGCAGTCTCAGATCTAGCCAGCTGAGACTAGCCTAACAGTGGGAGGGGGAAGAAGGAGCCCTGGGGGTCTTGGGTGTACCCTCAGGTGGGGATGGGATCTCTCTGGGTCTGCTTTGGGATCTTTCTTTGTCACTGTGCTTTTGGCTTTCTGTAAAAGTTCACTGCTTTCTATCTAAACTTTCCATCACTTTTGCAATCCGTTTGTCTGAGTGTTTATTGTTACCAGTGGTGGGGAAGGGGGCTGCCTCAACCCAGCACAATCACATTCTTAAACATTTTATATTACTAAGTAGCTGCAGGTGCCAAGACCTTCCTAACAAGCAGATACACTGGGGGGGAGGGGGGGGAGGAGGGCAGGGAACCACCCAAAAAACACAAGAACATAAAAAAAAGGAATTCCTTGAAGAAGTGACAATAAATATGCAAGACTTACTTCACCTGAAGCTTTCATTGAGGTATAATGCCTGTAAGGATGAAAACACATCCTTTTGACCCAGTAATCTTGTTGTCCTATGAGATGCAAGAGGGGTTATGATATTACTATGAATGCTTAACATAAAGAAATACAAATTCTTATTTAAATTGCTAAGAAGCTAGACTTTTTAAAGTATGTTTCCTGACCTTTGATGAGGTTTGTACTTGATACCCATAGGCAGAAATCATGGCATTTTTTGGAGAAAGTAACTTTTTGAATGTCACTTCATAAACCATATTGAACATATGTTCTGAAAAACACACTGGCTAAAAATTAAAAGAGCCTTCAGAATTTTTTGCCTTTAAATATAAACTATTCTGCCAGTCTACATCATAGGGACTCATGGATGACTGCTCATATTTGTAACTGGAGAAAAAGGAAAAAAATTTCCAACTGACCTCACAAGACAGCTACAAACTCACTGAAGAAAGCAACTTGCAAAAATAATTCAAAAGGAAAACTGTCTATGTAAGTTCACCTGAAAACAACTCATGTTGCTGCCTTTAGGAACTGGGTTAGGAACTGGCTGGAGGGCCGAGCCCAGAGAGTGGTGGTGAATGGTGCCACATCCAGCTGGTGGCCAGTCACCAGTGGCATCCCCCAGGGATCAGTGCTGGGCCCCATGCTCTTTAATATCTTCATTGATGAACTGGATGAGGGGATTGAGCCAGTCACCAGCAAATTTGCAGATGACACCAAGTTGGGAGCAGATGTTGATCTGTTAGAGTGCAGAAGGGCTCTGCAGAGGGACCTTGGCCAACTGGACAGATGGGCAGAGTCCAATGGAATGGCATTCAACAAATCCAAGTGCTGGGTGCTGCACTTTATCCACAGCAACTCCACGCAGAGCTACAGGCTGAGGTTGGAGTGGCTGGAGAGCTCCCAAACAGAAAGGGACCTGGGGGTACTGACTGACAGCCACCTGAACATGAGCCAGCAGTGTGCCCAGGTGGCCAAGAAGGTCAATGGCATCCTGGCATGCATCAAGAACAGTGTGGCCAGCAGGAGCAGGGGAGTCATTGTGCCTTTGTGCTCAGCACTGGTTAGGCCACACCTTGAGTTCTGTGTCCAGTTCTGGGACCCTCAATTTTAGAAGGACATCGAGACACTTGAACGTGTCCAGAGAAGGGCAACGAGGCTGGGGAGAGGCCTTGAGCAACAAGCCCTATGAGGAGAGGCTGAGGGAGCTGGGATTGTTTAGCCTGGAGAAGAGGAGGCTCAGGGGAGACCTTGTTGTTCTCTACAACTGTCTGAAGGGTGGTTGTAGCCAGGAGGGAGTTGGTCTCTTCTCCCAGGCAACCAGCATCAGAACAAGACGACACAGCTGCACCAGGGAAGTTTAGGCTCGAGGTGAGGAGAAAGTTCTTCACTGAGAGAGTCATTCCTAATTGGAATGTGCTGCCCAGGGAGGTGGTGGAGTCACCATCCCTGGAGGTGTTTAATAGGGGATTGGACGTGGCACTTGGTGCCATGGTCTAGTCATGAGGTCTGTGGTGACAGGTTGGACTTGATGATCTTTGAGGTCTCTTCCAACCTTGGTGATACTGTGAACTTTATATTGGATAAAATTAGCCATATTTTAATACTTATATTTTTTGTGTGATTAAATTACTAAAATCTCATATAAAATTATTAAGTAGTTCTGCAATAAAAAAAATAAAGGTATAGCAAATAAATAGTTTGGTGTGAAGCTGCACAAGTTAGATAAGCATGTTTATAATCTACTCACAGTCATGTCACACTATAGAAAAATGACTGAACTGAATGCAGAAATACAGACATACAAATGCATTGTTGAGGGGGAAAAAACTGAACAAGGGTAATTCACGGTGACAATTTAGCTCACATGGTGGGGAGGGAAGACAAGGAGATGGCAGATGTATTTTTACTCTTCTAGTCCTCAGAAACTGTCAGATGAAGCAGGAAGATACCAACTCAGGTTCCTGGAATTTTCTGAAAATAAGACTGCTCATGTATTTCCTGGGAAGTTTCATTAGCACAAAAATCCTAGTACTTCTGATGTAGTTTCAATCCTCACTCAAAGCTAGCAAATGATGTAGCCACTTCCTAGGAGCTAGTACTAGTCGCTTCTGAAGAGTAACTGCAAATTAGCTGACATTTATTCTCATATTTTATAATGAAAATTCTAAAAGCTCTGTCCAAAAGACAGAATTCTCCTCTCTTGACAAGTGGCACAAGGCTATACAAGCCGTCTTAGGCAAAGCAGAATGCCTTGAGAAAACCCACTTCATTCACACCCAATAGCAGACCTCTGCCAGGCTTCATATCCCTTTTCCAAAGGAGAAATAAAAGCACACCCAATTTCAACGCATCTCCTGCATGACAGGGTTACTTTTCAATGGCCACTTCATATATCCAGTTGATGAAGCCCACTGATTATTCAGAGAATTTAGGTCAAGCTTTTATCAACATTTTACTCTTACCAGTTAGCGCTGCTAGTTCTTTAATTGCTACCTGGAAAGACGAGAAAAGCCTGTGGTTCAATGGTATTTCTTTTCCAAGTTTATCATACTTCACACACCATTTTCTTGCAGATTTTAACAGTTTAACTGTCCATAATTTTAAAAATACATGGAAAACCAAACCAAACCAAAACCACCACCAATAAAATGGTTTGCTGCATTTTACTTCTCCACATCTTTAGTTTTTAATTCACACAGTGAAACAGAGGTCCTCCTTTCCAAAGCAAACTCTCTGAAGAATAGATGTGGTGCTAAGGGGCTAAGTAGTTAGATAATGGTTAGACTCATTGATCTTAAAGGTATTTTCCAACTGAAAAGATCTTATGATTCTTTAAGAATACAGAAAAATCTATTCCTGGAGCATTATGAGTTCTAATTAGTATTACACCTGCAAGGCAGTCACCAAGAAGTGCCTTCATTTTCCCGTGCTAAATTTTCCATTTACCTTTTCCTCCTGATAGGAAATCCTAAAGGCACAGGACTAAACCATTTTTCTCCTCTACCACAACACCATTTTCTGTTTGGCAACCAGCGCAAGCCCACATCTCATCCAAACTGACATACTGAAGTTACTACCTGAAGTCCTAGCCCCACAGGACTCTGTGGCTGGCTTTCAGTCCCCAAGTACTTTACGCATGCCACTAATCTGCTGCTGCTCACAGGTCTGCATTAAACTCCTGGACTACAGGAAGCAGAAGGGTTTACAGCCTGCTGCAAGATGGTACAAATTGAAAGCAATCCCGAGAGACAGTAATGCCAAAGCTGACAGACACTGAAAGAGCCCCTGAAGTTTGGCCTCAGAACCATCAATCAGGAGCATCTCACTGGCAGCATTCCCAGAAGCCCTGTAATGAACCACAAAGTACAGAGAAGAGAGAGATAATAGTAAATAGAGACTAGTGGGGAAAAAGAAGAAAGAAAAAAAACCAAAATTTACCCCCTCAGTTAAGGCAGATCATATCTTTTAATTGTCAACACTTGATTCCAGACGTGCTGAACATTCTCATAATTTAGACTAACTACTGCCATCTCTTTTAATTAAGCAGGGTAATTTATTAGTAATGCAAGCTACTTTCATTGTAAGACTACGAAACAAAACTGTTGGTTCGAAAAACACTAATTAATAATTGCTTCTGAGCCATACTTAAGTTTTCAGAGCAAATTTTAAATTGGTACTAAAAAATTCTTTTCCTTTTATTTTCAAGAGCCGTATCTTAAAATCTAATTAGCAGAAGCTAAAACACTCGAAGGCAGTTATGGAAAATAGGAAACTTCAGATCACAGATAAAATCTAATTGAAGTGAAATATAGATTACATATATATATATATATATTGCAAAACTAAATTTATTTCTTTAGCCTTGATAGTTCAGTTCATAATGATTTAGCCAAATAGTGCTACAACGGACAAAAGAGGCTGCTCAACTCTTTTCCCTCCATACATCCTGTCATCTCCTCCCACCTTAAATGTCCATCAGGAATACTTTGTGTAGATACATACACTAATGTGGAAGAACTTTTTGTCAATTAAAACACCATAAACAAACAACATCACTCACAATTTATAACCGTACTGACAAATGAATCTTCCATACATTCTGCCCACACACATTCTACTACTTCAAAAATAGCACACAATTTCTGTTTTGGTAGATTTTAACACACTGAACAGTAGTCCCTGTATCAGTCAAAAGTCAACTTATTTCAAGTGAAATGCTCAACTTCAATACCTACTCACCTTTAGCTGCTTATCTTTTTATTAGTCATATAATCAATTCAGCAATGCTGAATACATTTTTGCTTTTCTGCTCCAAAACTTCTCTCTGTGGTATCAAGAAAGGCAGGAACAAGCCTGTTCAGTTTTACCTCTCACGCTGGAACTCGTTTTACAAGCAGGTATGAATCACCAAAAACAACTGTTCAAACGAAAAAATACAGGCTATCATAAACAGGTATAAACTAGCTCTCCATGATAGAAATACCTAACAAGTAGTTGAGTTACAATACAAAGTACAGCCTTGAGTAAAACCTGCATTTTACATATTCTTATGAGCAACTGAGGTACCACAGTTCTGTGCTGTGGCTCCAGAGGTGCAGGCGGAGGCATTCAGTTCAAAAATGCAACAAACCAACACATCCAACCAAACCCACAGTAAAAATAACAATTAGATAAACAAACCACTAAAAAGAAAAACACAGCTAGGGTCATTCTCCTCACTAAGTCCACCTAAAGGGAAGCCAAACAGTGGTTTAACTGCCACTTCAAAGATAACAACATAAGACAAGCAGACAAATCAGTCTGTGGTAACACCTCTTCAACTGTACAATCCCAGTTAGTACTGATGCCTATTTGTGTAACAAAATCGGTTTGAAAGCATGAAGCACTAAACTCTTGATCCGGCTCATCCTTATTTGATGCTGAAGGCAATGAGAATTAAAACTAAACAAGCTTGCTGCTGCTCCTCCCTCTTTTGGTAAGGTATCAAAAGACCTTAGAACTTCAAAATTACAAACTTTCTAAAATACAATGGAGTTCTGTTGTCTCACCTTCTAATTCCCTTAACCTCAGAACTCTGAATTTCGTAATAAATCAGTTTAAAACATGATTTAAATGTATGTCACATCGATTATTTTCTTTTATTCATTCCAGGCAAATTTGTGATGTACACTCAAGAAACTTCCATTCTGCACATTCAAACTACCAATCATAGTATATTAAAGCTCATTGGCAATCCATTAGCTTGTCTCTAACAAATGCTTTGCTTCAATTTTTAGGTTATCATTAATTAAAATGACACAAGAGAGGATGAGGAATAAGATCTTTCCAAATAAGCAATAACAGAAATGCTACTCCACAGCTGCATTCTAATTGACATGTTGGCACTGGAAAATCTCCCAATTTAAATGTGGAAAAAAAAATAAAAATACATTTAATAATTAATCCATCAGCTATCTTCTATAGAATAACATTGATTAAAGCAATGCTGCCTGAATCTAAAGAGAAAAATTCACCTTTGGGACCACAGCTGCACGTAGCTTGAAAAATGAGTGCTTAATTTCAGACTGCATAAGAGTTATTTTCTTTCTACCCCAAACAGCTGCTAAGGGCCTGCACATATGCAGTCAATTTATCCTAAATAACTCTGGAGAGGACAGGACACATGCCACAAATATTTTGAAATGCATAAAAGAACATGATACAGAGGTACCTCACTGCTGGTTTACCTCCCCCAAGGAATATTAACCTTACCAGCTTCAGGCTGACTCTTACAAAAATATTCAAGCAAGTATTCCAGGCTGGTCCTAAAAATAATAGCAACGCATTCACATGGTGCAGTGCTTGAACTGGTACTAAGTATCAGACATGCTGGCTCTGCAGTTTACCGGCTCCATGCAGCGAGCTTACTGCGCTCAACATTGAAGACTGTTGCAACCAAAATTGTTACCAAAATCCTCAGCAAAATATCACAGCCGAGTACTGACTCATTTTAAAATAATGTTTAATACTATTTAACACTACTATGTACATATTTGCACTAGTGTAGCAAATTCTGCTGGTCTCTGTTGATAGGAAAAAAATACTTTTTAGAAAAAGGGTTTTTTTTTTAAAAAAAGGGGGGGGGGGAGGGGGAGAGAGAAAAAAGCTTCTCCCTCCTGCAATGATACCTTCTTAACCAACGCAGTTTTAAATGTCATTCAAAGCCAATTCCTGAGAGGCCCATACACTCGCTGAGCTCCTCCACTAATTAACGGATCATTAGTAGGAAAGAACCCCTAACTGTTCACCCCCTGCACCACATACTGCCTTAATTACCTTTGTGAGGCAACCAATTTGTCATTCAGTCATTCAGTCCAAAATCCCAAGGGAATTGACTCAACAGGGAGAAGAAGAAAAAAAGATTATCATACATGCATTTTGAACATCCACGATTTTTATGACTGCCAAGGAATTCAGGGGCAAGGGATTGTTTCCAGCAAGATTTAAGAAAGGGAATTTCAATAAACTCTTAAGAAGCAGAAGTGATAGACAGTGACTAAAGGAACAAAAAGCTCTTCTTGGGATTACAAATGTGGATACATCATTGAAAAGCTTTCCCTTTGTGAAGCTTTTGAGAAAGTTAATTATATCATCACTTCATAATCATGACAGCTATGGGAAACAGCAAAACACTATCACAGCTGTTGTTTTCTTTTTTGAGACCATTGGAACAGGCACCTATTCCTTGCCTTTCAAAATACTTCCTTGCAGAGCTCCTAATGAACAAGTTCTCCCCATGTTTACACCCAATTGTCACACAAATCCACTTGGAAACAAAACGTAAGCTTTACTGCCAGTTATCTTACAACAGTGATTAGATTGCTTTTCATCATTTCTCTTCACAAATCTCTAAAAATAAAAGAACCCTGACGTATTTGCTTTCCCCTCCCCCCCCATGAAATGCCCCTCAATGAAACACATGGAAACCAGGCAAGAACCACTGATGCCAGACAAGACAGAAGACATGCTGGCTGTAAAATGCCAACCAACCAGGTAATTTATTATATTTCTAGGACTCTACCTTCTGCTCAGGTTCCTGTTTCATGAACACCATATAGGATGCAAAGTTTCAGCGATTAAAGAAATCGATGCCATAGAGAAGTTACCTTCATCTGGAACTGAATGCAGCAAACTTATGTCAGAAATCTCCCTGTGGGTTAGCATATTGTTGGTTTTGGTCCCAAAGTGAAGCTGGTGGGAGACTCCACTGCATAAAATGTGGTAACCTACATCTTCCAGGAAAGAAGTCATTGGGATCTCTAGTGTTTAATTTGATCATCACTGTTGATGAAACTTTCAGACACAGGTCACCAAAGGCACGGTCTCACTATAATTTCCATATATAATCTAGTACTGTATTTATTTTTAGCAGAAAAATGTAGCTCAGAGAACCTTGACAAAAAGCAAAGACAAGAACTGAAGACAGTCAGGTCTTAGTAACAATTCAGTCCACTCACAGAACATGGCTCTGAAAACCAAAAGGGTCTGTAAGAGCCTGTTGATCTTAAGGTCAACCTTTTCAAAGCACAAAACCAACCCATGCCACTTCACAGAGTAGGTATGGCAGAAAACCTACATGGATTAACATAGAATTTCTGGATGTTTTTAATTTTAAAAAAAAGGGGTGGGTGGGTGGAGGTGGGTGGTGGGGCAAAAAAGACAGGGACTAGACAGAAGGTAGAGTAAGCAAGTAAATACTTAGTAGGAGTACTGACGCATTGCTTGAACAGGCAGGATGAAACTAGAAAACCCCAAGCTCAGGCAGAGTTGAACTAGAGACAGTTAAAGAGGAGACTCAGGGGTGACCTTATTGCTGTCTACAACTACCTGAAGGGAGGTTGTAGACAGGTGGAGGTTGGTCTCTTCTCCCAGGCACAGAACAAGAGGACACAGTCTCAGGCTGCACCAGGAAAGGTTTAGGCTGGATGTTAGGAAGAAGTTCTATACAGAGAGAGTGATTGCCCATTGGAATGGGCTGCCCGGGGAGGTGGTGGAGTCACCATCACTGGAGGTGTTCAGGAGACTTGATGGTGGTGCTTGGTGCCATGGTTTAGTTGATTAGGTGGGTTGGATTGGTTGATAGGTTGGACGTGATGATCTTGAAGGTCTCTTACAACCTGGTCTATTCTATTCTATATGGAGAGTTTCTAAACAAAAGTAAGGAAATCGTGAATTGTAGTCCTGCTGCTCAGGCTACTGACAAAGGACATGGAAATTGCCTCATTTTCTACTGATGAGGTCTGAGTCTAGTAGTAAAGTATCAGGAAAGAGAAGCATTACCCATATGATGGGAAGACCTAGTTAGAAAGCTCTTAAACAAGTTGGACATACACAGAGCCACAGAACTAGGGAAAATGCATTTTCCTGGCTCCCCAAGAGGACTACTGAGACAAATTTTCTTTCCAGAAGTTACATCCATCCAGCATGGATTTAGAAAGAGTAAAGCATTGTTTTCCATAATTATATAATTAGCTCATTAAATGAAGGAGTACTGGACATTGTTTGCCTTGATTTTAGCAAGCTTCTGAGACAGTGTCTCAAAGTTTCCTTAAACCTACATCAGTGATACATGAACTACATGAACCATGAAGTGAGTGACTTGGCAGCTGGACTGCTGCCATCAAAAGGCCATAATCAAAGTTATGATGTCCAAATGGTCTCTAATGGAGTTTCTCCAGATCAGTACTGGGTGTAAGAAAGTTTGTCTTTACTAATGACCAGAATGATAAAAGAGAGTGCCCTCTCAGCAAACTTCCTGAGGATGCTGAACAGGGGGAAGTACCTTACGTGCTAGAAGGGAGATCTAGCTAGCTGGAAAAACCCCCTGACAGAAATCTCACAAAGTTCGGCCAAGTCAAAATCCTGCCTCTCAGATGGAATAACCCTGTACAGGCTGAAAGCCACTCAGACAGAAACTAGCTTTGCAGAAAACATCTTTGCACAGACAACTGCATACAAGGCTGCATTAGCAAAAGTGTAGCCAACAGACCCTTTCATTTGGTACTTGTGGTACCAATCTGAAGGATTCTGCTCATCTTTGGAATTGCCTGTACAAGACATTAACATACAGGAGTGAAGTTAAGCAAGTGATTGCATTTGTTTATTCTCAAGAAGAGGAAGCTGTTATTGCTGTTATCCACAACCTAGTTGGAGGTTATAGAGAAGGCAGAGCCTGGTTCTTCTCAAAGACACTCAGTGACAGGGCAAGAGGCAATGGACACAAGCAGCAGCCCCAAAAAGATTTTTCAGATAATACTTTCAACAAGGTTTTGACCAAAGAACCAAAGACACTGTAAAACTTCCATCCTTGCATATATTTAAATCTCAACTGAGAAAACCCCTGAGCAAGCCCATATAAGTCTTGCATTAAGCAAGTATTAAGACCACATGACCTTCAGAGATCCCTTTCCATTTAAATCAAACTGTTAGTGGCAGTCAAAACCCAAAACTTTACAATTTGAATACTTCTCTTCATTAAAGCTTTCCCGCTAAAGCCTAACTAATGTAGGTCAAGAAACAAGGAGGGGAGAAACCCAAAACCTTTACTGTAAGGAAAACAGATGAAAAGATTTAGTGTTGTGCTGGGTTGCACCCATCCTAGGAGGAGGAGGGTTGCAAGAGCCCTGCTCTCCCGAGGGATCAAGGAAACCTGATCCAGGTGGATTTATCAGGGTAGTCAGTCTCTCAGAAATTCTCATCATTTCATATGGACAGAGTCCTACAGCTGGTTTGAAGAAATACAATATTCTCAACTGGCAGTGAAAAAATATTCTGAGTTAGAGCTCAGTTCAACAATAGCTTACAGAATAATCTTAACAATGTAAAGTTATATCCTTGAGAGTCAGTAAATTAAAAAAAAAAAAATCAAAATTCTAAGATTTCCATTATGAACATTTTTTTTCAACTAGATTATATGAGCAGTTGACATTACTAACAGTTTTGACAAATGGAATTATGTATGTTTCTATCAATGGTTAGCATGCTTCTGACGAACAAAGATGTATCGGGATGGGAAGAAGCGCAAAGGCAGCAATCTCAGCCAGAAATCTGATCTCACTTCCTTTCCTAATTCTCTACAATACACCTGCACTCCTTTACTTCTCAAGGGAGCTCTCTCCAGTGTAGAGTTTTGGATGAAAACATTCCTTGGGCTCTGACATCTATACCCTATATTGCTTCTGCTTCATTCCCAAACGTTCCTATATTCTACGTCTACCTCACTAGAGAGCTCACTCTGAAACAAAGTAGGGGGAGGAGAACAAAAGGTATTGCTAACCCATCCAAAACCACTCCATTATTGAAGCACCTATTACTTGAACATATCTCTAGATTCTCTTTGAGAGCTTGTGTAGAAGCTCTGGTATAAAATTTGCAGCACAACTTTGTGTAATTGCTTTTCATGCAAGAACTCCCTCCCTTCAAGCAAACAAAGAGCCTGCAAGGTGAACAATTGGTCCTTCTGAACAGCAGCATATAATCCTATTTCTTTGAAAGACTTGATTAAAACACAGGGGATAACTGCTAGTAATGTATAAAAAATAATCAGTGATAATTCTACCTTCCCAAGAAAGCAATATGAGGACTCCTCTCTCCAGAAAGACGTTCCGCCAAAAAAAAAAAAACTCAACCACAACTGAACACAGAAAATTATGGAGAACAGTAAGGATATCAAAATAAAATCCAGGAGTGTGTTTTTCAAGTGCCAGCAACAGGATCTCCTGACACCCTACTGTCAAGAATTCATTTATACATTTTTGAGCATTATCTGAGTCTTCTGTTTGAGGAATCAGTTCAGTTTCTCATCTTCCTTCCTGAGTTCTCCAAACAGGAAACCTGCCCATCACATGGTACAGCAAGAAGAACACAATTCTTCAAAGCAACAGACTAAGCTTCCCCTAGTACCCTACTTCAACATAGGGAAAGATCCTCAGTTAACCATTATAGCATGCTTTAGATGTCATGATATATGATGGACAACTCAGAACTCCCATGGTACGCTTGGAGGAAAACACTTTCATTATATAAGGCTCAGTGGCCTAAAAATTGCCTAACTACAATCTTTGACTAATGCTCAAATTCAGAATATTCAATTTTAAGCAGGCTTCCCAACTATAAAATCTGCTTGTTAATACATACACAGAGAGAGGCAAATGGACAGAAATAGATTCTGAACATGGAATGTACAGAAAGTTCAACTTCTCTCTAGGCAAACTACTACAGGTTTTAACATTAAAGGACCTAACTTTATTTCATTTTTACTTTCAATATTTGGGTACTTAGTGTTTTATTAACAAGGTATGAAAGGTAGTGGCAGTGAAACAAGAAACAGAAATATTACCCTATAGCATTTTTTCCAATTAAAAGTATAATAGGTAATTCAAAAAGCTCATTGGCTAGTGCCCCCTCAAAGTTATGCTCCTCACAGATGTAATTGCATTGTTATAGCAGTAACATTTTGAAAGCTCTGATGAATATAAAAAAATTATAGTGTAGACCAGCTGTTAACACTAAATATCAATCTGACAGTGATAAATTGAATCAACTTTTATGGAAGAGCACATATAGATGGTGAGACTGCTGAATCACAGATGGAACATACACCATGCTTCCACCATAACCTTAAGTGTAAAGAAGCTAATACTTACTAGAAAACCATGCAAGCTTTAAGACTAAGAGAACATTCCACATTTCACATTCATAGTGTCACCTCTCTTCCAAAGGAAGTGCAGGATGTATTATGAAGTAGATGGTCTCAGTTCATCCACACTGCCTTTCCAAACAAGCAACAAAGAGGTACAGTAGTGGTGTTTTGAAACCTAATAATCCACAGATTGAAGTGCAATAACTGGGAAATCCTGTTACAGTTGTCAAAGGGAAAGGATTGAAAAAAAGAACAAAAATCCACAGAAATATTCCTCCTTCATTTCCTTCACTACTAGCTCTTGGTTTCATCTATTAGCTTCTGTTCCTCAAGGACACTGCACATGAGCCTCCCAGTGAAGTAATAGGCAATATGATAAATGTCTTTCATACATATGGAGAAGAAACACGTCTTGTTCTCTTTAGAGGCAAAGATATATACATCTACACACATATACAGGTAGAGGCAAATTGGTTAGAGCAAAGCCAAAGAACCACACCTTGCCTTAGAGGAGAATGTGATGAGCCACTGTTCTGTCAGCATTTATTCCATTTTTTTGGGGATCCACCTTAAAGATCTGTCCTACCCAGTATTAAGCAATATGCTGACATGGCATGAACATCTTAGTTTATAAGGGGTCACATTACATCATTATACATCTCAATCCAGTCTTGCAATCAGCTGTACATGATCCTTTACAGCCTGTGCTGTGCACTGCTCCTTTCACTGGGTTCCAGTATCGCAGAGACAGAAGTAAGACCAGTTTGTACTTAAACCATCTTCTCTCCAGCCCCTCTTCATCTCCCAGCAGCCCAGTCCATTTATAACACATGAGGTCGAAAAGCTGCAAGGGAAAAAGTTTTGTGCCAGGACCGTATCCTTGTAACACTTTGTGCGGCAATCTCCATGCTAGCAATTCAAGCTTCAGTGAAACCAGGGAGAAGACTATTAGAGACTCAAAGCCCTCTAAAATTTTAGTATTCTCTTACTGTCAAACTATTTTAGACAAAAGAATGTCTCTTGATAATGACATTGGTTTTTTCTTCTTTTTGCAGCACTTTAATTCCTCATATAGGAAGAAACCCACCTTCTAACTTTATTGCTATTACTAAGGGCAACCAGCTTAGTAGGCTGTTTTCACACCTACCAATCATTGTATTCCGTTCTAGGAACAACTGATGTAACACTTACAAGCTCACATCCACAAAGTATGCCCACTGCCATGCTCAAACAGGCTCTGCTAGGTGGAACATCCTTTGGATGCAGAACAGAGTGCTCTCCTAAACCTTACCAGCCAAGCTCAGTTACATTGTTAGTCTTCACTATTCATGGCTGTCAGCAACAAGGACAAAGTTACCAGAACTTGAAAGCCTATTCTGTACGCCTCACCAGATGCTCTAAATGCTACAACAAAATACACTTTGTAGAAGAGTTTTCCAGATGTTTTAAAGAAAAAGCATCCCTTCCACTCCTGGTTTGCTCAGGACAACTAAAAGGAATGATTCACTGGCTTGATCTGAGTATGTATCTCAGCACCTCACAACAGGGGGCCATGGCCAACATGATGTTGAAGAACTACACATACCAATACATTATTTTTTTAAAAAATAACTCTGACCAGTACTCTTCTTGAGGTTTTCTGTACACAGCTCTTTAAAACAACATTAGAAATAGGCTTAAGTGAGCCATGCACAAAGTAACATCAACTAAACATGGAAATGAGCCATTTCCTATTCTCCAGTTGGCACACATAGATCTAACTGCTGCATATTGAATTTGCATTGATCAACTGTACCGCAAAGAAAGAAAAATGCTTTCATTAACTCATGTCCACTTTGTCAAACTTGTACTTGCTTATTTAAATGACATTTCAAAGCAGTACACACTTGTTGGTTTTGTTCACTGGAGTCTATACTTAAAACAATAGTATAAACTAACCTAGCACACAAAGCCCAAAAATGTGGCTAGTTCTTCACTTTAGTCTCTCATATAGTGAGCTAACACACTATAAATAGTAATCTAGAAATAAACATTTCAGGTATGGTTTTTCAAACTCTGTTGTAGTAAGTAAACCAGAATTTAGCCAGGAATAAGTGTGCATTTCAAAGGGGCAAGTGCCTGTTCTGTTCATTAAGTATCTGTCCTTACATTTCTATTCATTCATTAAGAGCTGTATTACTGTATATCACCAAAGGTCTGTCTACCTTTAGCTCCAATTATTTCTTCATTTTTCTGGCCAATTTTACTCTTGGAATGTTTAAAACAGATTAATTAAACACATTAGTATCTTAAGACCAAATCCTATTAAACTTATTCACACACGTTTGCATTAGCTCTGCAAGTCGCTTATGCTATGAAAGGTCCAGTGTGATACAATCCTGGAGAAGAACCACTACTTCAGAAAAATAGATGGAAGAGATAGATAGACATCACAGACAACTTATCTCCGCAAAATGCATCAGTAATTGAGTTTCTGTGTGTGCAAAGCCAAAGGGAAGATTAGGTCATGCACGTAATGCCAGCCGGAAAAAGTAATGCTGCAGTCCAACAACTAAAGATAAATGTGACGACGGTGCAAGACAGCTCGGGAACTTCTCCCGGCCTCGGCCACTGATCTCAAGCGTGGTTACTTCGCTGCAGGTATGCTCACGGAAAGGTCGCACAGCAGCCCTATCCTCGTTCGGCAACGGGAACACGCTTCCCTCAGTTTAAAGGCGGCGGCACTGAAACACGGGCGACAAACCCACTCTGGAAAGGTACCGGTAAGGTGGCTCCTGATACCGCCTGAGGGTCTGCGCGGCCCCACGGACCCGCTCCCTCCCCTCGCTTTCCCCCTTTGGTTCTTGAAGAGGGCAGGGGCGACACCGGCCTTCCCCACGGAACAGTCCAGGCGCGGCCCCACCGCTCACCAGGCCAGTGACCCGGGCTCGCGACACCTCCCGAGCCTCGCCCCGAAAAGCGCAAGGCCCAGGCCAGGGCTCAGGTCCGGGTCCGGGCCCGGACCCGGACCTGGGCTCAGGCCCAGCCCCGCCCCGTCGCCGGCCCGTTCCGGGTAGGCAACCTATCAGCCTCGGCCACAACGCCGAGCTCCGCCAACCGGGGCCGCTCCCACAGCCGCCGTTCGCCTTCTTCCCTTCCCCCGCCGAGCAGGTGCCGGTGGGGCGGCCCCGGTCCCCAGCAGCGAAAGCGGGGGCCGCCACCAGGCTCAATGCACATCCCCGTCGCAGGGGAGTGGGAAGGCGTTGGCAGGCAGGAGGAAATTGCCCCGAGGCCTGCCGGCCACCCCCACGCCTCCCAGCCCGGGCCGATGCTTCCCCTAGTGGGGCCGTGGCAGAGGAGAAAAGAGCTGTGCAGAGCCGGTCGCTCACCAGGACGAGGAGGAGGCAGCCAGGGTCAGGCAGGAGCGGGAAGATGGCGGGTCTCATGGTAGATCGGGCGCCTGGGAGGGGGAGAAACACGGCTTCCACTCTCCACGGCGGCTCCTCACTTCCCCCGTCGCCAGGAAACACCCGGGCAAGTTCCACCGCGGGGCCCCGCGCTCCCCGCCTCCGCCACTAACTTCCGGGTTCCAGCACTGCGCGGGACACGCCGGGAAGTGTAGTTCCAGCCCGCTGAACGAGCTGCCGCCGCTTGCGGGAAGGAAGGGAGGAGGCGATCCCACAACGCACCGGGGCTGCCCGCGCGCGAGCCCCTGCCCCTGGGCGGGGCCTGGTGGGGGCGCGATGAGGCGGCGGGTGGGGTTGAGGTGAGTTACGGGGCGCAGCTGCTGCGGCAGGGCGGGGAGGGTGGTGGCTGTCAGCGCCCGGGAGAGGTTAACCCTTTCTGCCATGGCGGGGATTGGGCCGTGTCACCGCAGCCCCTTTCGCTCCTGTCTGGGCGTTATGTCTTGTTAAGGGTTCTGGTGGGACGTGGACGCTCTTTCAGGCTTGGCTCAGGGTCTCTGGCAGCCCTCAGCAGTGGCGGGAACTGCGCAGCGGTTCCGTCGAGCCGGCTCCGCGGGGTCCAGGCGGACTGAGCAGCCCCGAGGGTCCCACGGAAAGTTCCCCATGTTTAGTTTGGCGTCGCAGGATCCCGCTTTGGCCCTTAGGTGCCAGGACTGGGAAAGCGGATTTAGCTGTGGGGAAGATGAGGAATATTGGGCTCGTCGGGGTTCTCGTGTTCTCGGAGTTGAGGAAACAACTTTGTGTTAGCAAAGCGGGGGAAGGCAGCCCTGTGTGAGGGAGCAGGGCGGTGGGAGGGCTTGGAAGTTTCTGCCTGAGAAATTGGACCGTCATCGTTCGTTTTCGTTTCTTGACGCTTAAACAGATTCGTGGATTTTGTCACTTCCTGAGTTCTAAGTACTGAAAAGGAAGAACACCAAAAATGCAGTGCTTCATACTCCTCCAGTAAAACTTTGTACCTTACAGTGTATATATATGGTTTCAGACCTTGTACAGCTGTCTCAAAAAAATCACAGAAAGTTGTACTTTGCGTTCTTCACATTTCCAGTATGTACACAAGTGTAAGGAGTGAAATGAGGCATAACGCCATTTAAAAGAAAAGCCTTTTACATCAGCTTTTCCAAGTCATACCAAATTTAGCCTCAAAGAAAGCCTGACAGGCTCAGACTTTCATGTGTGACCCTGCAAAAATAATTTGAACTGTCAGTTTCATAAGCTGAGAACACGTGTGTGCATGTGCCTACACACACACACACATATATGCACACACATGGATATATCATGGGGTTTTTTTTAATAATCTGAAGCAGGAACTTAAGTTATGTCAGTTCTGCTATGTCTACCTTAAGAACCTGTTCTCCCCAATCTATGCAATGAACACCTAAATTAATTTACATTTGATACTGTTTCTTAACAGCTCATTTTTCATGTGGAAATTGTATCAATAGAATTTGGTGAAGTCATCCTGCTTAAGTTTTAATAGCTTTTTGTTTTGCTGAATAGAAAAAAAATATGTAATTCTAATTAGCTGTGTAATGCACTGTAGACTTACAGTTTAATGGGAAATTTCATATACCTTGAAGAGCTTTTGGTGTACCTTCATTTCAGGTGACTTGATATGGCCATTTTTTTCTACATGATAGCTCAAAGAAAAGTTAATTATTCACTTGGTTCCACTAATACAATGCATATTATAGGTGATGCCCAATATCTAACTTTTTATAAGCAAATCTTGTAGTGATTTCTTGACTTTCAGTGTTGTTTTTCGTCCTTTATGAATAAATGCCTCATTTTTTTGTCAATGAGGATCTTTACCAAACAGGTCTTCCAGATACCAGTTGATCTGTTTGTCATAAGAAATATCTGAGGAAAGTCACATATTTTCTTTTTATATTTTCTCATCAGAGAAATGCTGAAATTATGCAGAATTATCTCTTTCAATTAATAGAATAGAATAGAAGTAACCAGGTTGGAAAAGACCTTCACGATCATCACGTCCAACCTATCACCCAACACCATTTAATCAACTAAACCATGGCACCAAGTGCCTCATCCAGTCTGTTGGTGGTTGCCTGGGAGAACAGAGGGATCCTCTACCTGGCTACAGTTTTAGACAGCAATAAGGTCTCCCTTGAGCCTCCTCTTCTCCAGGCTAAGCAACCCCAGCTCCCTCAGCCTCTCCTCATAGGGCTTGTGCCCCAAACCCTTCACCAGCTTTGTTGCTCTTCTCTGGGCTCAAGGTGTGGCCTAACCAGTGCTGAGTACAGGGGTACAATGACTTCCCTGCTCCTGCTGGCCACGCTATTCCTGATGGAGGATGCCATTGGCCTTCTTGGCCACCTGGGCACACTGCTGGCTCATGTTCAGCTGGCTGTCAATCAGTATCCTCAGGTCCCTTTCTGTCTTGCCGCTCTCCAGCCACTCTGTCACAAGCCTGTAACGCTGCATGGGGTTGTTGTGGCCAATGTGTAGAACCCAGCACTTAAATGTGTTAAATCTCATGCTGTTGGACTCTGCCTATCTGTCCAGCCTGTCGAGGTCCTACCCTCCAACAGATCAACTCCTGCCCCCAGTTTGGTGTCATCTGCAAACTTACTGATGATAGACTCAATCCCCTCATCCAGATCATCAATAAAGTTATTGAACAGGATGGGGCCCGGCACTGATCCCTGGGGCACACCACTGGTGACTGGCCGCCAGCTGGATGTGGCACCATTCACCACCACTCTCTGGGCTCGGCCATCCAGACAGTTCCTAACCCAGCGCAGAGTGCTGCTGTCCAAGCCGGGGGCTGACAGCTTGGCCAGGAGTTTGCTGTGGAGGACGGTGTCAAAGGCCTTGCTGAAGCCCCAGTAGACTACATCCACAGCCCTCCCCACATCCACCAGGCGGGTCACCTGATCATAGGAGATCAGTTTGGTCAGTTATGATACTATAGTAAGAATTGCTGTAGAGAAAATGGTTACTTCTCTCACCTGTGTGATTACTGAAACCATGCAGATGTGGCTCTTGTCTTTATGAAGATCTTCCATATGCAGGCAGTTTTTTTGTAATTGTACATGTAATTGGGCTGCTTCTGGTGGTGTACTCAGTTTCTCAGTGTTTACTGAATGTTACACTGCTGTCCCTGAATGTTTTGTGTTATAGTTTATTTGTTTCTGGACGCGTGAGATGTAAAGAGCATGGAAAAAAATGTGTTAGCAATCAGTAAAAAAATTAGTAGAATTGCAATGGTGCTTATAGGTACCCTTAATAATGTAGAGACCCCTGATGTGTTTATTCTCTGTACCCAGAGGAAACTTTTGAGGAAGAGATAAAGGTAAGTTAAGGACAAGCTGAGGTCTTGTAATTCCAAGTGCGTGTTAAACTATGTATCACATGATCCAACTCTGCAGCCTTTTCCCTTTTTTTCCTCTAGTCTAAGCTGCAGTTGACTATTGTCATTTCCTTCATATAGCAAGAAAATCTATATAGCTGTAGGAATAACTTGCACTTTGAATAATTTGTTTGGACTTGCCTAAGTTCTGTCCACCCTGTGTGGTTGTGTATGCATCTTCATTTTCTTTGGCTTTCTGAAGCACTAAGTCAAGCTGAGCTTTTCTGTAATTTGTTGTGGTATTATGGCACTGTTGGCCTGTCCTACATGGCTCAAGAAGTGAAATGTGGTTAATCTCCTGTCACATTAGATTGTTTGAATTCCTTTCTCTTCTCAATTTCTAGAAATCAACAAAACCATCAATCTATTAATGACACAGTTGTGATTATGGGAAGGATTACCTGCTTATGTGATAAAACAAGTGTGTAAAAACTAAGTATTTGATGGCTTTTCTAAAATACAGAGAGGTTCACCAAACCCAGTAAGGATGGAAACATTCATGATTTCTGAGAGATATGTAACATCATGGTCATGTTATGCTGATGTTCTTGGAAGAAGAGAGAAGTGGGATAGGATCGTGTTGTTCCATATATTTCAGGTGACCAAAAATTAGTCTAGAACTGTTCACGAGAATAAATATTTTCAGAAAGTTATGTAAGGAGCTCCTCCTCTAGCTTCTGCACCAGTGTCCTCAATGGAATGCACCAGTGCTGGTGTAGAAACAAGTAACTATTGTGCTCTAGTAGCCAGTCGCTTCAGACAGGTATAAATGCCATACACGCTGGGTGTTGGGTAAGTGACTGGGGTGCTGAAAACAAAAGTTGGTTTTGGGGAAATTGCTTGCCTTATTAAAGTGTGGTGATCCATTGCCTATTTCCACAATGCACATTCTCTAAGGACTGATAAAGTTAGGCAATACTACACATACTCCTGGGTGTGAAGTGACCAACTGATGGCAGAGGGAGATGCTTGAACATAAGCAACGAAGTGTCCTATTAGTGAGGAGCTCTAGTATATGTGCTCAAGGAAAGTAGCATCTCATGCCTTTCTAGTCACACCATTACTAGTTCTTGTAGGAGAGAGAGGGTGGAAGATAAGGTGTTATATTTCTTAGAATATGGTGAACCAATTTTAATGGCTTATAAAAACTCAACCCAACAAGCTTCAGGAAAGGGTTGTTCAATGATGCTACTAGGCATTGTAAGAAACAGCATTGCATGCACTTGGCTGGCTGAGGACAAGATGGAGAAGCAGCAGTTTCAATGCTAGTGTTAAAAGCAGTTATCATGTGGCATACTTTAGAGTGTCTGAGTTACACTGTGTGTTTTCATGTAGCCTGGATGCAGTACGTTGAGATGTTGTTGAGTAGATTTGCACAACCACGCGATTCCACATTTGTGTTTATTCTAAGGTTGTGTGGATGTTCTTTGAGGACCTCATTAGGTTTGCCATGAAGCTTCCTGTATTCTCTTATCAGCTCTTCAAGGAAATTTGAAGCTCGTGAATAAGAGTCTGCAACTATATTAGAGTACTTGTATTTGATTTATTTTTTTTTTCTTTGTAAGTAAGGCATTTACCTTTATTATCTCATGCTTAATGTCTGCTGTAGAAATTTTTACTTCATTTTACATCCAAGTGAATGTTTTTCTGATATATTCCTAACATTTTACCCCAACATTGATATTTATTAGTTTATATAGATGTGTATGTATTTGCTGTTTTGGCATCTACCATTGGCCAGTTTGAGACAGGATTTAAAGCCAGAGTTCTGGTCTAATTCATTATGGAATTTTTTACACACACATTTTCCCACTTCTCCTCAGGACTGAATAACACTTGTGATCTGTAAAAAAGCTGATCTGATTATTTCCATTATGGCAGTTGGCAAAATAAAAGAAACTTCAGCTTATCAACATCGATAGTAGATATCAAACATCATTGGTTTCTGAGTCAAAGCATGCATGGGAACACCCTGAAGAACATTCTGTTGGATTTGTAGATGAGCATAGTGCTATTTGCAGACTTCTTCAAAGTTCATTTGCTGAAAGGCAGTGAAACTATAATGTATATAGAAATGTATCTTCTTAACATAGGTTTCTTCTGTTTGTATTTTGACTAGAGGTAGATTTAATCCATAAAAAAAAGGGAAGTGTTTGCTCTTTTGTGTTTTTAACAGAACAGTTTATTATCTTCAGCATAGTTTGAGTCATTTAAATGACTCACTATGATAACTATTTTTTTTTCCAGAACTGAATTCCTACAAAAAATGGTGGTGGTGCAGATCTGACCTATGGTAGTACCTTGAAAGAGTATGAATATTTCAGCAAACTGCCTCTTCAGTGGTTCCTCCTTGGCATCTGAAGTGCATGCTGCTGCTGTTAATGGAGATAAGAGTACCCTCCAAAAGCTAATAGCAGGTAAATGTTTTCATTGTAGATGTGTTTTGATTACTTAGAATTGAAGCTTTTTGGTTTTGACTTACTGCTCTGATCTCTAAGATATGTTTACATTCCTTAATTATATGTATTTCTAGCATAAATGTGGTCCTGAAAATATGGCCATTTTTTTCTTACTTTTTATTTCCTGTTGCCTTTGCTTGGTACCTCTATGTGAAATAAAGCAGAAAGTTGATAAGTAACACAACCAGAAGAATTATTCAGGTCTCCTGTTTCAGGGACTTTGAAATTCTGGACAAGTGCTTTGGGCTGAAATATTGTGGCTGCAAATACTTATTTTTGGAATTGTTTCTGGGGGAAATTTGATAAACTTGCTTTTACAGATTATTTATTGTACTTAATTAAGTCTTATCACTGTAGTATTTGGAGACAAAATAAGCTGGCCTTATTTGTTGGTACACTAATGGTGTTTCCTAGGACAAGTTAAAGCTAAGGAGAGAGTCTGGTCTTATTGAAACTCAACTGAGAAAAAATTCCCATGCATTAAAAAACCCAACATTTTGCCTTTCCTTGGTATCAAAGAGCTTCTTGGCATTACAGGCTAGAAGTTTTAAAAAGCAGTATATTTAAATTCTATGTTCCAAAACCAATCTTACATACATTTGGAAGGCGACTGTCATATTATAGGTGAAGATTTAGGTTTTTAGTGCTTCCAATTAAATGCAGTTCCTGATGATGCTGTAGAAGTTTTATTTGCTCAGGCTTTTTTTGAAAATCACATTCCTGGAGCTTGGTACAAGGACTGTGATATTAAAAGGCCCTTGGTCTGTATTTATGCCATTAACTGTCAGTTTTAATGGGTGTAAAAGGTTTAATGGTAATCATGCTAAAGCAGCAGTCAAGTTGCTTTGTGTGTCTTCTGCTGGCCTGTGTTGAAGACAGGGTAGTAAGCTATGTGAATCTGTAGTCTAAGCTGTATAAAAAGCAGAAAATAGTTCTTTACAAGGTATAGCTGATTCTCTCAGAAGACATTTGGAAGTGATATGACTCAAACAGGAGGAAAAAATGGTAGGAACTGACTATATGGAAGCTCTAAAAATTGAAACAGTTTTGTTTGTTTTTTTGTTGGGCCTTCAAATTAATTTTATCATACAGTGGCTCAAACATGTACTGTTTGCATTTAATGCTACCTCTTCATTATTTTGTAGCACACTATAAACAGCAGATCAGCAGCTGGTATGGAGATACTTCTAGAAATCTGTGGGATGCAATTAGAAAGTAGCTTTAAATACCTGGGTTTTTAAAAAGTCCTTCTGTGTGCCTGTAGTGGGGAGGAAAGGAAGTCTGAGCTTTCAAGTCCTGGCTATCAGAAGTAACAACAAAGAGTTTTGCTAATTTGAGTGTGCTTCTGTTAATCTCGCAACCAGAAGATGTATTTTGGAAACACAAAGAAACAAGTGCTTCTGTGTTGCTGATACACTGTCAAATGTACCACAAAAGAGCCATTAGAAAGAGATAAGGAAATCACTGTTCTTTCAATGGTGATCATGCTGCAACAAAATAAAAATGCTGTGTGCTATTTTTACATCAGAGAGAAAACTGCAGAATCTTTTCAGCTTTTCGTACAATAGCAAAATTTGGCTTTGTTGTGCCTTGACAGGATATGACACAGACCTTACTTTTGCCAGGACAGGCCAAAAAAAAAAAGAAAAAAGAATATTGCCTAGGAGAAGAAATATGTATCAGAGTAATATTTTTAGCTGTTTACCAGACACTGCTGAAAGTATAACTTAGTGCCAGAAGTAAATTGAGCAATTGGTGTTACTGCTGAATTTCATGACTGCAGTGTGCAGCAGTAGCACCTAATTCTGGGCATTACATCAGCACTACCTGTGTGTGTCCTGGATTGTTAACAGTATTCTCTTAACAGCCAAGCTTTGCATCTTGATTATGTAGCTAGAAGTATATGCAGTAACATAAAGTCTGACTTTCTCCTTTTCAGGAGTCAGACTCTGTTCCTCTTTGGGTTTTTCCTATTCAGTTATTATCAGAAAATCGTAGAATCATAGAATCAATAAGGTTGGAAGAGGCCTCAAAGATCATCCAGTCCGACCTGTCACCCAAGACCTCAACCATGGCACCAAGTGCCACGTCCAATCCCCTCTTGAACACCTCCAGGGATGGTGACTCCACCACCTCCCTGGGCAGCACATTCCAATGACAAATGACTCTCTCAGTGAAGAACTTTCTCCTCACCTCCAGCCTAAACTTCCCCTGGCACAGCTTGAGACTGTGTCCTCTTGTCCTGGTGCTGGTTGCCTGGGAGAAGAGACCAACTCCCTCCTGCCTACAACCCCCCTTCAGGTAGTTGTAGAGAGCAATGAGGTCTCCCTGGAGCCTCCTCTTCTCCAGGCTAAACAACCCCAGCTCCCTCAGCCTCTCCTGATAGAGCCTGTACTCAAGGCCTCTCCTCATAGAGCTTGTACTCAAGGCCTGTCCCCAGCCTTGTTGCCATTCTCTGGACACGTTCAAGTGTCTCAATGTCCTTCCTAAACTGAGGGGCCCAGAACTGGACACGGTACTCAAGGTGTGGCCTAACCAGTGCAGAGTACAGGGGCACAATGATTTCCCTGCTCCTGCTGGCCACACTATTCTTGATGCATGCCAGGATACCATTGGCCTTCTTGGCCACCTGGGTACACTGCTGGCTCATGTTCAGCTGGCTGTCAATCAGTATCCTCAGGTCCCTTTCTGTTTGGCTGCTTTCCAGCCACTCCGACCCCAGCCTGCAGCGCTGCATGGGGTTGTTGTGGCCAAAGTGCAGCACCTGGCACTTGAACTTGTTGAATGTCATCATTAATATAGGAGGGGCATAGAAGCTGGTCAAGCAGTCTTTTAGAGCAGCCTCTCCAGCCTGTCTTTTTTCCATGTCTAGCCTGATAGGGCATGGGTGGCTGTATGCAAGCATATAGATTATATTATAATTCATGGAGATGGGTGTATGATCTACTGCTCAATAGCCTGTGGTTTTTAAGGAACCGGTGCTTGAAATAAACCACTGCATTCTGCATACTCTGTTCCTTTTGACATCCTGTGCCAGTAAGAGGTATAAGTAGGCAGAATCAAAGGTAAGTAGAAAGTTTATGTAGAGAGAGCAGGCTTTGGAACAAATTGTCCCTTTATGTTGACCACTGGTAAAGCTTAACTGCAGGACTTTGTTAAACAGCCTATGAATTAAATACCGTAATGTACAGTGCATGCCAAGTGTTTATTGTGTAACCAATGCTCCAACAGAAGTGTGCTGATTACTTGCATTGCATGAATTGCCTAGTATTGTATCAATTATGTGTTCCGAGGTTTTGGGGAATAGTCACAGTATTTTTTATGTTTCATACAACATTGAACACTCTTTTAATTAACAGTTCTTCAGTGTTAAAACCCATATATGACTTTAATCTTAAGGAAAAAGGGAGCAAAAGTTAATTTTGTGTTTCATAGAATGACAGAATGAATTAGGTTGGAAGAGACCTTAGAGATCATCCACTCCACCCTCCCTGCCATGGGCAGGGGTGCCTCTCAAGTAGATTCAGCTGCTCAAGGCCTCATCCAACCTGGCCTTGACTACCCCCAGGAAGGAGGCAGGAGCTTGGTTCACACTGGTCAATGACCTACATGCAAGGAGTCAACCTGTATCTATGCCTAAAGTTATCCAGATCTTAACAGGCTGTTTTAATGTAGAACTTAAAGTCAAATATGCAGTCACATGATTTTGTTTGATTCTCTTTGCTTTATTTGTCCATGTTCTGCAGTGTGGGTGGTGAAATAAAACTCAAATCAGATATTACAGAAGAAGAGATTCTTTCAATTAACAAGAGATCATCTGTCTTCTAATAATTAAGCAGAATTCATCTCAGTTTAGGAAAGATGTTGACTTGCTGGAACGTGTCCAGAGAAAGGCAACAGAGTTGGTGAGGGGTTTGGAACACAAGCCCTCTGAGGAGAGGCTGAGGGAGCTGGGGTTGCTTAGCCTGGAGAAGAGGAGGCTCAGGGGAGACATTATTGCTTTCTACAACTACCTGAAGGGAGGCTGTAGACAGGTAGGGGCTGGTCTCTTCTCCCAGGCAACCAGCATCAGAACAAGAGGACACAGTCTCAAGCTGCACCAGGGGAGGTTCAGACTGGATGTTAGGAAGGAATTCTACACAGAGAGAGTGATTGCCCATTGGAATGTGCTGCCTGGGGAGGTGGTGGAGTCACCATCATTGGAGGTGTTTAGGAGGAGACTTGATAGGGTGCTTGGTTGCTTGGATGATAGGTTGGACGCGATGATCTTGAAGGTCTCTTCCAACCTGGTCTATTCTATTCTATTCTATTCTGTTCTGTTCTGTTCTGTTCTGTTCTGTTCCATTCCGTTCTGTTCCATTCCTCCTTCCTTCTGTCCTTTTTCCCCTTCTGGATTAAAAAATGCATAGAAATGTTAGTATCTAACGTGACTGCTTGCACAGACTGAGGAAGTGAGATATGAATATGAGAGTTGCCTTTTGGAATCGAGCTACTTGATTCCGTGGTAATGAAAATTACTTTTGTATGTTTCGGGTAAATGTCTACTGATCCTAAAACTAAATTGTTAGAAATCATTAATTGACTGGCAACCCAGAATGGAACCAACTCTTGGGTTGCTCTTGTCTGCTGAGTTGGAAGACCTCAATCAGTGTTACTAAATGAGATTTTGCAACTCTTGACCAGGTTTACACAGAAAAGCAACATTTGCCAGCTATAGTTATGTACTCTGAAAATGGTGAAAGACATTAGGATGAAAACACTTGCTTTGAAGAATGTAAAGATGAGTCTAAAGACAGCGTGAAGTGAATACAAAAGCACTTAAAAAATAAAAGGTTTGGGAAGGTCAGAGGGAAGTGAGCCTGGGTAACAGCAGTGTGAGGGTGGATATTGAAAAGCCAGGAAGTGTTCTTCAGAAAACTTTTGTCTCAGAAAGGTAGACACAGGTCAGTAAAAGACTGTTTTGTGGGGGTGGTGGTGTTAGGAATAATTACCTAGAGATATAAAAAATTGCTTTGTGAAGCCAGTGAATTGTCAAGGTGAAGGGACAGTCAGAGAAGGCAAGCCTGTGGGAGAAGAACAAGAAGATTTTTTCTATATCTGCAGTCACAAAAGAGTTTGGAAAGATTCCTAAATTGTTTCTTTACAGATCAGAAAGTGTTTTCTCGATGAAAATCACAATTTCTAAGCAAGAGAAGGTGTTACAGAATGAATCATGAGAGTAACATGGTTTTAAAGGAACTCAGAAATGGAGTGAATGAGCAAATGTTTGCTCTAGCTTGCATTATCCTACTTGACAGTGTTAGTTTGGAGGTTTTTGTGAGAGGCTTTGTTGGTAGGAAATGAATTTTAATTCTTGATATTCCCTTTATTCTGCTTGATTCTTCTGCTGGGTGAATCAATAGAAATTATAATTAAGAATACAGCTACTGGTTAGGTATATAAGTATAATACGCTGAAGGAGAGTGAAGATTGTAAAGGAGGAGCATCAACAAACATGCAAGCCAGGGACTATGCAAAATGAAAAATTAACTTGGCTGTTAAAATTCCTTCAGTTACAGTTCCTTCAGGAACTGTAGACAGCATTGCTACCTGGGAAATATATTTAGAATTGGGATGTGTAGGATAATTGATACCCATTAATTTATCGGTGCTAATTTTTATGTGGTGACACAGTCGAAATGCAAAACTTTACAGCGAAGGGTGCATATTCATAGTAGTATCATAGTATCAGTCAGGGTTGGAAGGGACCACAAGGATCATCTAGTTCCAACCCCTCTGTCATGGGCAGGGACACCCCACACTACATCAGGCTGGCCAGAGCCTCATCCAGCCTGGTCTTAAACACCTCCAGGGACGGCACCCCAACCACCTCCCTGGACAACCCATTCCAGGGTTTTACCACTCTCATGGTGAAGAGCCTCCTCCTCACGTCCAGCCTGAATCTCCCCACCTCCAGCTTCACTCCATTCCCCCTAGTCCTATCACTACCTGACATCCTGAGAAGTCCCTCCCCAGCCTTCTTGTAGGCCCCCTTCTGATACTGGAAGGCCACAATTAGGTCACCTCAGAGCCTTCTCTTCTGCAGACTGAACAGCCCCAACTCCTTCAGTCTGTCCTCATAGGAGAGGTGCTCCAGCCCTCTGATCATCCTCGTGGCCCTTCTCTGGACACGTTCCAGCACATCCATATCCCTCTTGCAATAGGGGCTCCAGAACTGGACGCAGTATTGGTGTGCTTGGAGTTTTTTTGACTATGAATAGAAACACAATGTTTTGATTTTTTTTTTTTTATATGACCTCAGACTTCTTATTTAGCTTAATTGCTGCCTTACTAACCTTAGTAGTTTCCATATTGTAGGGCACTATGAAGTAAATAGCCATATTGATGTAATATTGACATGCTTATTCTTTTAAAACAAACATTGCTGTGAGTAGGCTTCAAAGGCTGTTTTAGTTACAATATTTATGAGTTTAAGTGTGACCGTTTGAGGCTGCCCCTTTAAGGAAGGGGACATTGTGGTTGAATGTTTGTAAACGAAAGACGGATCTAAACTAATTTCATTGGTGGATTTGGAGAGAGCACCTTTTGAACTGGGAGTACAGCAGAGAATCTTGGGCAGTCCTGCGCTTTCCTTCTTCCCCTTTGCAGCTCGCAGCTTTCTGGGCTTTCGGCCAGACTTGACCTTGATGCTGATAAAAAGCGTGAGGCCTCTACTAACAAATTCTGCTTAAATTAACAGTTTCTCTTTTTCTCTCTTTCTAACCCTCTCTGGGGAAAGGGGGAGAGAAGGGGGAGCAGGGGTGGGGAACCCCCCTCAGCAGAGGAGGGAACCCTCATTTCTGTGTGACTTTGTTGTATATTTCTGTATATATTGTAAATACTGTAAATTCTGTATATATTTCCCTGCGTTCCCTAAACTGCTTTGTAGATATGCAGCACACACTCCTTCGCTAATCCGGCTGTGTGGTTTTTTTTTCTTCCCTTTACTTACAGGGTGGGGAGAAGGCCCGGCCTTTCCCCCTACCCTATGACATTAAGAAGGGCTGTTTGGTTTGTGTGCAGTTACAAAGAATTACAAAATGTTAGAGGCTGAAAGGGACCATGAAAGATCATCTAATCTAACTCCCCCTACCAGAGAACGATCGCCTAGAGTAGGTCACATAGGAACGCATCCAGGCAGGTTTTGAATAATCTTTGCAGACAAGAGCCATATAACTTTTTTTAAATTATGTACAGTTATACCACTGCAGAATGTTACTGGTGGTAGGCATTATTGTGGAAGAAATGTTTTCTGAATGTACTTTTTTCTGTAAATATCTTTTGGAATGTCCTATAAAAGCCTGGTTATCTTACATTCCATTATTTTAATCACCCTCTTAATTTATGAGACACCATTTCAATTAAAAAAAGTACTACTTTTAGTTAGATAATCATAAACTTAACTGGTGTATGTGATTCTTAATATGGGGTTTTTTTCCCTTTTCCCATTTAGGAAACTCAGAACTGAAAGATAAAGAGGACCAGTTTGGAAGGACTCCTCTTATGTATTGTGTACTGGCTGACAGGCTGGACTGTGCAGAGGCATTGCTGAAGGCTGGAGCTGATGTTAATAGAGCCGATCGTAGCCGAAGGACTGCTCTCCATCTTGCTGCACAAAAGGTAATTACACTGCAGTTGCTCAGCCATTATATAAACTTGTGGTTTTCACCACAGGTATAAAGGAGGTTTTCTTGTATTGCATAAGCATCTTGTATCTTGAGAGGCTTTAATTATTTTAGAGGCAAATAAGGCCATGAGCTTTTTAAAATCTTCACCCATCCCATAGGAGGGTTATTTTTTTGTATTTTAGTGTGTTTATGGAATGGATTTGTAGTTATCTGCTGCAATTCATTGTGGCTTTAAGAACTTGTACTTTTTAGAGAAAATATCTCTTGTCTATTTTGGGATAGTCAGTGTCATGTTAGGGGTAATATCCCTATGTCTGCCTACATGTGAGCTAGTCATTTAGATTACTTTTATAATGAATGCAATTTAGAGTGTGGGTTATTCACCCTAAAGTACAGGTGAGTACCTTAGGGCATACTTACTAGTTCAGTCATCCTTTCATCTGGCTAGTGTAGGTTTTTGTGACTAGATTTTTGGCAAGCCATCTCTTTCAACTCTTCACTGACATGGTCTTTTGTATTATCTGTCTTGTCTTTGTCAGCCATAAGATGGAGATGTTTCAGTCTTTGTAGGCAGAAGGTCATGTAAATGAAGTTACTTGGGTTTTCTTGTGTTCCACTCCAAAGGTAGAATGCTTTGGTCTCTCATTAAATGGATGGGTCCCCTAAGCAGCTTAGAAAGAGTGTGCGCCCTTGAAAAATAGGAGAGGTCAAGTCATTAACTTCAGAAATATTAAATTAAAAACCAGTCAAATGAAAAAGACCCGTAAACAATCAAACCCACCAGAAGAATGGTTCAAAATGTTGCAGGAGTGCTCCTCTGTTTATTACTGTAGGAGTTTTAAGGGATAGCTGTAACTTCATGAACATGGATGTCATTTACTGGGAGCTGAAACAGTGACTGATCCAGAGATTTCATATTGAGGACTTGTATTATTATTGTTGTATTTGGTAACTAATAGACTTTAAAAAGAATCTAAATTTTTTACATGTGCCATAGCCTATTCATACCATATCTATCAGTGCAGTCAATATAGAGACAGTCCCATCTTCAGCTACTCTAAAATTCTGATCTTGAAGTCAAAAGAACCACTTTGACATGTAAACTTTTGCATAACCTTGTCTTAAAATGTGATTTCATACTAACATAAAACCAATGAGAATACTAACAGAAAACCAATGAGAAATAAGATTCAGATGCCTTAGTATCTGCTCTGCAACTGAAACCTGACTTACAGAACATCATTTCCACAGTTTTATCTTCTGCAGACAAAAGAACTGGCTGGATTTTAACCCAGAGCTTGATAGTAGAGAGAGATGATTGGTGGATACCAAATGGCTACAGTAATTTAACACTTAATGAGCATCCAGTACTGTTCATTCATTAGAGAGAACCTTTTCTTCTGGAAAGTAAAGAAAACATCTATATCATGGTTATTGTCTGTGGCTGAACTAAACACAGAGGAAACTATAGTCATGCATATAAGCAGTGTCATGCTTTTTTGGCTAGCTGGCCAACATTCCCATTTCACACACCTTGGTTTGTTCAGATTATTCACATTGATCAAATTGTGTGTTCATATGAAAGTATGACATAAGGAATGTAAAGCTCATTCACACTTCATGAACCTGTATGCACAGAATTTTTATTAGTTAGTTAGAATTGAATAGAATTAACCAGGTTGGAAAAGACCTTCGAGATCATCAAGTCCAACCTATCATCCAACGCTATCTAATCAACTAAAATATGGCACCAAGAGCCTCATCCAGTCTCTTCTTAAACACCTCCAGGGATGGTGACTTCACCACCTCCCTGGGCAGCCCATTCCAATGGGCAATCAATCTTTCTGCGAAGAACTTCTTCCTAACATTCAGACTAAACCTGCCCTGGTGCAGCTTGAGACTGTCCTCCTGTTCTGGTGCTGGTTACCTGGGAGAAGAGACCAACCCCCACCTGGCTACAACCTCCATTCAGGTAGTTGTAGACAGCAATAAGGTCTCCTCTGAGCCTCCTCTTCTCCAGGCTGAGCAACCCCAGCTCTCTCAGCCTCTCCTCATTAGGAGCTCTTACTTAAGGAAGATTATCATAAAAGGTTACCAGCCTAGGGAAAAAAGAACACAAACTGATCACCACCATCTCTCAAAGGCACAATGATTTATTTTCATCATATGGATTGAGTAAAAGTAAGAAGCACATGTGCTGTTTATGCAGTTTACCTAATGCCTTATGAATGGTTTGAGAGAACAAAACTTGAAAAAGGTAGTGAGGAAAAAATGTACAAGCTTGCTCCAGGCAAGTTTTATTCAGGAGCTTGTAACACCAATGGCTTTTTACATGGATAAGAAACGGCAAACAGCATTTGGATTTTGAGTCTCTTGAAATACCTTGACTGTACTCACTAGGTAAGGCTTGGGAATAAGTCTTTGTAAAATAAGTGAATTAAATTCTGTTTCAAATTTTTGTGCTGCATCTTATGCTTGCCACAGGTTGCCTTTTCTTCTTTACCTGTATGGTTACTGGTGGGCATACAAGAACAACCATTTTTTTATAGCTTAAACAATATCACAGTTTAAAATCACCAAAATACACCAACCTACTTTACACAGAATTTGTAACTGCATCCTGGATCTCTTCTAATTTGTCAATAATTGTGTCAGCAAAGAATTAGTACAAGCTACAGAATATTTAATGCTTCAACATAATGAAAGACACATTTTCCCACTGGGGTGGTATTAATCTTCCTGAAGGCAAAATTAATATCCTCCTGACAGTTGAGCATCCTAATAGATTATTTGAAATGCATATTATTAGCATCCAACAACGAAACTATTGAATTTTTCTCTCTTCTATCCCTGTTAACAGAGAAAGGTTGTGCTTGGGGTGTTCATAGAGATTGTTACTTCCCCAGAGTAAACAGATTGTTAGCAAGTGAGCATCCTCTGTGAGAAATTCTGAAAGAATCAGGACTATTGTTTTGGGGGGGGGGGGGTGTGTTTCATATATTAAACTGCAATTATTAAATGAAAGATAACCCACTCCCCCCCCCCCCCCCCCCCATATACAAGTCATTTTGGTATGTAGAAGCATTTCAGTTCAGAATTATCACAGGTAGGTGTTAAGAAAGTTGCAAATAAAGATTAGAAGCAAATTGTTACCAGAATGCTTACAGGTGGAAATGAATGTCTGTAGGTTGACTACAGACTCCCACTACTGATACCGTGATACTGTGGGACATGGTCTCAGGCTGCGCCAGGGGAGGTTCAGACTCGAGGTGAGGAGGAAGTTCTTCACCGAGCGAGTCATTCGGCATTGGAACCGGTTGCCCAGGGAGGTGGTTGAGTCATCGACCCTGGAGGCGTTCAAGAGGAGATTGGACGTGGCACTTGGTGCCATGGTCTAGTCATGGGGTCTGTGTTGATAGGTTGGACTCGATGATCCTCGAGGTCCTTTCCAACCTAAGTGATACTGTGATACTGTGATACTCTTACCTGTCTCCATTTCCTGTTTATTTCACAATAATCTAAACTCTACCATCTTAAATGATCTGTACCCAAGGAATTGCATCATGGCTAAACAAAAAACCTAGTGGCTGTCGTTGTCTTTGGATAGGATTGGATTGTGGAAGAGAACAAATAGCACTGGATGTGGCACTAAAATGCATTATAAATATCTAAGGGGTTTGCTGTACACAGAATGTTTCTATCTACTTCCAGTTGTAACAGCAAAATAATATTCTTTTCCCCATTCAGAACAGTAGAAGCAAAGACTGTAGATGATTGGGGGAGGTTTAAAGAGAGTGCAGGAGAACCTGTGGTGTATTTAGGCAAATACTACATAGCAGAGTATATTTGCAGGGAAAGGGATGGACCAAGTGTAGTGCCTTGTCTTTTTACATGGTCATGAAGTGTTGGTCTCCAGTTGCCTGGCACAGTTGGTGACTGGCAGCTGTTATTGTTGCATCTATATTTTGAAGGATTGCTTTATTTACAAGGGTTAGACATGATTCTTCAGGGCAGGGTGGTGTTGGGTTGATGGTTGATGGTCCAGAGAAGAGCAACAAAGTTGGTGAGGGGTTTGGAACACAAGCCCTATGAGGAGAGGCTGAGGGAGCTGGGGCTGCTTAGCCTGGAGAAGAGGAGACTCAGGGGTGACCTTATCACTCTCTACAACTACCTGAAGGGAGGTTGTAGACAGGCGGATGATGGTCTCTTCTCCCAGGCAGCCAGTACCAGAACAAGAGGACACAGTCTCAGGCTGCGCCAGGGGAGGTTCAGGTTGGATGTTAGGAAGAAGTTCTATACAGAAAGAGTGATTGCGCTATGGAATGGGTTGCCCGGGGAGGTGGTGGAGTCGCCGTCATTGAAGGTGTTCAGAAGGAGACTTGATGGGGTGCTTGGTGCCATGGGTTAGCTGTTTGGGTGGGTTGGATTGGTTGATGGGTTGGACACGATGATCTTGAAGGTCTCTTCCAACCTGGTTTGGTTTATTCTAATAAAGGTATTCTAATAAAGGTTGGACTCAGTGATGTTAATGGTCTTTTACAAACCAAATGATTTTATGATTCTGTGGTTACAAGCATGATTTAAAAGTAGAACAAAGGATAAGTATGTCTAAGACTTTTGTGAAGATAAAAGGATTAGGTCCTTCTATGTCTTAAGGATGTTCAGATACAATTCTCAGGGAGGCATGTCTCCTGGAGCTTAACCTGAAAAACATAGTGGTATATAGTATCTGATTCTGACTTGTAATAGTGGGGAAAAAAATCACACTTACTAAGAATAGAGGTCATAAACCAAATAGCATAAATAAGTATTGCAGAAGAAAATCTAGGAATATAGGGGAGACAGATCATCAAATTAATAAGTCTAATACTTATACAAAGATATTTACAGATTTTGCTAATATGATTAGACATTAGGAATAGTAATTTTTCTTTACTACTTGGCACCAGCCAACCCTCTGGTATAACATTGGGGGTTTAACCATCATAATTAAAGATTAAAAAACCCTTTTAAAATTATGAGAGAGAAAGCACAAAGGAGAATACATTTAATGAACTAGGTAAAGGAACATTGGGAGAATGATAAGTGTATGTATTCCTTTTCTCTGTAAACAAGGTATATGTTAAAATGAATGAGAATCTGCTAAATAAGAACAAACCATCACAATTAATATAATCTGGGGTAAGTAGAAGGTTTATCATATAAACAGTAGGGAAATTTTTGATGCTGTAAAACACTTGGTGCCATGGTCTAGTCATGAGTCTGTGGTGATGGGTTGGACTCGATGATCTTTGAGGTCTCTTCCAACCTTAGTGATACGGTGATACAAACGGTTCCCAAGAACACTGTGGACTCACTGTCACCACTCTGGGCAGTGGTGGGCTGTCTTTGAGCGGATAAAGAGTTTGGAGTGAGTTTGCTCAGCTCTCTCTGATGCAGAGAATAGGGTTGGGTGCACTGTTAGGGGTCTGGAGGGGACTCAGGGCTAGGGGTGCACAACCAGATCTGCTCCTTTTGGAAAGGACAGAATGGTATTAAAAATGAGGGTTTGTCACTGTAGATAAAAATATGTCTACTAAATGGTACACTACATTATTTTAAAACTATTATGTTTACCCCCTGTTTGCAGTGATTTATTATATTTGGAGAACATTTTTGAGCAGCATAGTAATAATTTAAATTTATTCCTAGAAATATAATTTCAACTTTTCAAGTTATTTTTACTGGTTTGCCAATTTACCTAAATGTCCTGTAGGTTCCCTTTTTCTTTGGGCAGCAGTTACCTTAAGGAATCTGTTTGCCAAACTATTCAATTAAATATCTGTATTTTTACTGAATTGCTCATTGTTTAAAGAGCTTAATCATCTGACTGAAATGACTAATATGTACTCATCTCCATGAGTATTTTGTAAGCTAAGTAGTTAAAAGTCTCAGTATTGATACTATGCAATTTGGTTTTTTTTTAACTGAATAAATCTTTTTACAGTGTTTACCTTATTTAAAATAGTATCATGCTGCACTTGCATGGAATTTCCTGTATCTGTACAACCTAAATGTTACATAGGAGCATTTTCCTCAATTAAACTAGATTTTTTTCAAAGAAGAGTAGCAGATATTCACATCTTAGGTCTTCTTTCACTGGAGAAGCTTTTCTTTTATTTAAGTTTTAATGTAATTTGATTTATCATTACTCTATTGTTGGTAAATTCAGAAGTGCAGGCATCCCTTGCTGGAAAACACATTCTTTTTGGCATAGTTGAGAAATCCACTAATTAACTGCGGCAGGGAAGTACTAATTGCTTTTAAACTGCTTCAGGAATTTGTGTATTTTTGCTCATGTTATTTTTGTGGCTGCATGATCTTAATAACATTCCTGTGGTTGTGCTTTTTTGTTTTTCTATTTCTAATGTTCTCTTCCTGTCATTTGTTGCATTAAACAGCCTCTAATCTTGCTGTTATTATCTTTGGATAATAGCACTGTAAAAGTAACAAATGGTGTTGCTGCGTTTTGTTTTGCCTTACAGTGATCTGACTTGTGAGGTCCTGTGTTACTAGATGCTGCATATGGTCCTAGAGACTGACCATTTTTTCTTGAGAAACAATCTAAGAAAACCTGTAATGATAAATTCAAATGATATAGTGCTGGTTTGTATCACTCCACTAAAAAGAAAGGAATTTTTCACAGATATTAAATGGAATAACAACTGTAACATCTCTGTCATGTAGCTCAGTATTGGGCTTACTTTTTTAAGGATGCAAATCCTTGCCTGGTAAGAATGCTTCCCAGCTCAAGCTTGGTTTTCTGGGGTTAATTTTCCCGGAGTTTCTGCCTGGGCTTGAGAAGAGCTCTGTAAAAAGGGAGTCAGTACAGCCTAGTGGAGAGCAGAGTCACGAGCATTTGCATCTCTGGAATGTTTTTATTGACAAACGGTAGTCTGCTATTGACATTTGTGTCCCTTGATGATACTCCTATCCTAGCTTATCTTTGCTGGTCAAATGCCTTAATTGTTCTGGCCTTTAATTCAGTCAAAGTTGGAGCACGACTGGAAGAGAAAAGAGAAGGAACAGGTCTAACAGAGCATCAAGCTTGAGCTGTGAAGCTTCTGGCAACGATCAACCTGTCATAATGTTATGATTTGTTCATTTTTATACCATTTATTAGCCTTTACTTGTTGTGCCATTTGGCCTCCAGGGCAGATAAAGTGCTGTCTAATTTGGTAGGTTTGCTTCTGTCAGAGTGGCCTCGACAGAGAAGGTGTTAGCTGTAGTGACAAATAATCAATAGCTGTCGTTGTCATGAGGAACGTGAGTAGTTGGGCCTTTCATCTGGAGGATTAGAGGTCTAATTGGATTGAGAATAGGGAGGGTGGGCTGTTGGGTAACCCTGTCAGCTATGTTAAGCTGTCAAATGTCAGCCTTCCTGAAAGGAAGAAGGGATGGTTAGCTTTCAGAAACAAGGAAGAAGACATATGAAAGCTTTTTAAAAAGTAATAGATAGAAAAGTAGAATAGGCTAACATACACTTTAACCCCTTCTTGTTTAATTACATACCGCTCCAGTTAATGAGGATGCCTGGGGTGCACTCTTTCTGTATCTATCTAACACACACACACAGAGAATTTGTGTAAAAGAGGCTTGGCAGCATGATACTAAAACAGACTAGTTCTACATTTTGATAAAAATGCCAGTTAGCTACTCAGATGGGGAAGAGAAATGCAAAATATTATTACATGGGAGAGCCTAGGAGCCGCCAGTGGAGGGAATCACTTAGCAGAGCTATGAAGAAATTGAATATTGTTATTTAGTATTTTGTTTAAAAGTTTTGGTAGTGCAGTAGTATCAACATGTTTTATAAGCTGTAAGCAGTTGTTTCAATATTGCTGTAAACACAGTACTATGATGCAGTTCTCCATTGGATTGTAAAATTGTCCGCTGAATTTTGACTGTGCTTTCTTACCATTACTTTCGATCCCTTGCTTTCTGCCTGTTTCTTGGAGAAAGATGTGTTCTAAAGAAGATAAATTCAATGAAACAGTTATACTAGAACATTTTTCTTTTCAGAATAATGTCTCAGAAAGTTTACAGTATTAATATTTACCTTACCAGAACAAATAATAGGACTAGATTTTAAGGGAGGATTTGTTTGTTTATAAAATTAGTAAAATAGTAGTTTCTTGTAATTTTTTTTTGTCACTCTTTTCAAAGCAAGTCTTAACTGTAACCATACTAGTATTTCCTTTCTCTAAGTAATACATTTTCCCTGAGGTCTATTGTACTTGGCCAAAGTTGCCAATATAAGTGGCCACCTCTTAGAAGGATCTGGCATCCTTAACTGCTGATGACCTTCAAATAGCAAAGTTTTTAGAGAGGAGGGGGAAAAAAACACCTTTATTTTGTATCAGCTGATTAAACAAAATTATTTTTTTGTTATTATTTTATAGGCTTATTGTTTTGGTTGTATTTTGGTGGTTTTTTAAAATCTCACAGATATTTTTTCCTAGGTTTAATTTTTCTGAACTAGTCCTTTTACTATTGGTGTTTCAGTTTGGATTGATTCCCATGCTGCATTCCTTTCTTCTGCACCTCTTATTGATGACCATTTGGACTCATGACATCATGTTTGCTGGTGGTCTGGCTTTCCCTCTTTGACTGCCATGCTCTCAAAGACCTATCACTGTGTGAGAGTCTGGATTCATTGCTCTTGAATAATTTTTGCTTTTGTGGTTACTTATCTGGCAGTTACGGTACCCGTGTCATTTCTAGTCTAGGCTTTATCAGAACTAAACTTCAGACTTTTGTCATAATCCAGTTCTGCTTCATCTTTCTCTGTTCTGTTTCATTGCTTCCCCAACTCTGACTTCATCTCTCAACGTTTATTTTTGAGTCTGTATAATCTGACTTAATTGTGTTTAACTGTTTGGTGTGAACTGTAGGAAGGACAAGTGAAGAACTGAGGTCATGGCTTTCCCCTGCTGCTTTGATAGCCAAGATTGCGGAGCTACAAGAGAAGTATTGTGCTGCTTGTGTCAGGTTGGCTTGAAGCTGACCCACTGTTTCTACACTGTGGTGTTGCCTGTGCTATAGAAACACTGTGATAAAATGAGATTTGCAATTATAAAATAGGCCCAGGCCCATTTTATTACTACAAGGTTTTTAAGTTCGGTTTTTAGTTTATTGAAAATCTATCCATACTTCCAAAAAATGGTTGGTGTTTTTGTTTTTGTTTTGTTTTTTCAAGTTTTATTTTTATTCATAATTTAGTGTCTTAATTTCTAGCAAATTTGCTATTTCAGTGTCTTAATTTCTAGCAAAATTTTGGTAGCAGAATCCTTGCCCTCTTGTTTTTTCCAAACAAGTTTTTTCTGGACAAGTTCCTTGCCCTGTCAATGGTCTTTAGTTATCCTGTCCCCTGCTTAGTCTAGCTAGAAAAATCACTACAGATGATGTTTTCTTTCTCTTTTTCTTCAGCAATGTCACAACTATTTTCATTAACCTGTTTGACTTACTTTCATTATACAAACTATTCTCTCTCATTTCAAGTGTAACTTCACTTCTCTACATCACATCTCTGCTTCTTGTTCTGCTAACTCTCCTCCTTTCTGCCATTTGGCTTTATATTCACTTCTATGATGTTTCCTGTGCTTGAAATAAGCTTTCATGATCCAAACTGCCAAGAAGTTTGTCATACCCAAAACATATATTATCACACTAGTGCCTCTGTTGAGCAGTCTTGATCAAGAATTTGAAATTTCATTAAAATGAATAACAAAAGAAATGTCTCTAACTACAGTGATTTCTCTAAAGGGTTTTGAAAACATGAATCAGGTGCAGGCCATGGTGGCAGAATGTAGAGATGCTCTGCTTGTGTTATGTTTCTCAATTAAAAGGAACTAATTCTGCATAGCATATGGAATGATATCTTAAATATCTGTGTAACCAGCTGGTAGAATTACTTTCTTTTCATCTATCAAATTCACGGTCATACTTTTGTGAGTAAAATTTGGAAGAGTTTCTGGGCTGGTATCTTCCTATTGTTACTTTTTCTGATTGTTTTCCACAGCAATAATTTTTCAGGCTGCTATCAGTTGCTGAAATAATTCATATTAGTTTATGAAGAGTATAAGTTATAAAGAATGAGAAGGCAAAAATGATTCTTTAATAAAACATGAGGACTTAAGGATTAAAAAAATACTGGTACCTAACTTCAACTCAGAGATTTTGCTAGGAAGACTGACTAGAATGGAACAGGATGCCTACATGCTTTAGTGCAGTTAGCCAAAATTTTGCCCAGGGAAGGCAAGTACTTTGTGCAGGCATGGGCTGTGCCTTTTTGAGAGAGCTTTGTTCCATGTTGCTTGATGTTTGGCTGTTTTAAGTTGATTTAATTATCCTAGTTTTCAACTGCTAGTTCTCTTGTACGTGCTGTTATCGTTTGTTCCCTCTCTCATTTTGCTTTTTTTCTGAGGGGAAGTGAAAGTTTCTCTAGCAGTTGAACTTGAAAAGAGTGATTGCATCATAAAAATGGAGTTCATTTTGAACACAGTACCTAACACACTAAAAGTGTTAAGGTTCAGATCTGAATACATTTCCTTTTGTTCCACGTATTTCTGTTCCTTTAGCATGTTTAGCATCCCCCAGTGCACAAGACACTTGCCCAGCTCTTCTCCCAAGACATTGATGTCTGCTGCCAAGTGTATGCCTTAAAAAATGCCTTTGTAAACAAAGACATCTCCCTGCTTGAGTGTCCTTTCTGAAACATCATTCTTGCATTAATTGCCCCTCTGCAACTGACCTCACAACTGATCTTTAATGGTTACAAGAAGAAATACTGTGTTTGGGACTGAGAAACAGCTTACTTGTTTGTGTCCAGATTTGGCTCATTGGTTTGGTTCAGTTCAGCTTTGTGAGCTGTTTGGTGATTTCTGTTTGACTGAGGTGACTCTTTTGGGGAGGATTCTTTAGTGCAAAGTAAAAGTATTTGTTTTCACTGATTATAAATGTTATTCTCATTTTAAGTGTATTAGTTTTGTGTCAGATGTTTTCACATACACTTCAATAAATGTAGTACCAGCAATAGATCATTTTGAAACAGGACACCTTTCTGCTGAATTCTCCAGGAATCCTCTATCAGGTGTCTGACATGTCCTTAATCTGATGCTCAGGCTTGTCATTTGAATCAATAGTATACTAGATAGGATGTCTTCAGCATGCAAGGCTATTGCTCTAGAAGGTATTTGAAAAATAAATTTGGATCTTGTGGTCAGCCACAAAATCCAAGAGCACTAATCTTTCATTTGTCTCTCTCTTTGTCTGTAAACAGTTAGTTAAATTGTTGATTAAAGAGAATTAGGTGATTCACACTCAAGTCAAAATGGGTATGTATAAACTGCATAAGAAAATGATTTTGTTTCCTGGAAAGCAAAAGCTAATGTCAGCATTTAATAAAATACAAAATTAATTTAAGTTACCTGTGAAAAGTATAATTTTTTGGCTTTGGTCTCTTTATAGAGCAGTTTGAAACCCTTGTGTTTTTTACTCTTTTTTGTTTTTTTAATTAATGAATGAAGAATTAATGAAAACGAATACCAATTTTTTAGTAATGAGAAATCACTTTAAAGTGATTTATGTTATGAGTGTCATCTGAATATGTTTAGTTTTCTGATGGGAACATTTAAATATATATATATGTATGTCTGTGTATATGCACAAGACATGCTTTTACAATATTCTGTTAGTATGATACAGTCTTTGGGAAGACTTTAAGCAAAAACTATCTTGAACTGTTATTTTATCTGCCTGTAGTCTGAACAAAGAGAAATAAATGTGCTATTACTACTGCTGGGATGTAGTTTTTTTTATTTACCAGTACTGTAGGTATATTCTGACTTCATTTTAAATCTCAGATATCATTGTAATGCCTACAGAAGCTATAAAACATTGCAGAGTATAAAAATAGCCTCAAGTGTCTCAATAAGTATTTAAAGTAAGGGTAAACCTACCTTTATTGCAAGTTATTTTCATTACTTCCATAGCAGTTCTGGAAAATTCACTGTAACTGGAGGACTTTTGTCATAAAGCAGAATTTGGTACGTAGTTTTGTGATTATTTCACACAGTGGTTTGTTAAGGGGCTTAAGATATTTGAAATATATTTAAATCCATTAACAGACATGGATTTATATTCAGATAAAACACCAGCTAAAATAATAACAAAAAATTCTGGGAAGATACACTCAGAAATGAGTATATATACAAAGTTTTCAATTTTCAAGCATTGTTGCTTCCAGCAGTCTGTAAGGACATCACATGCAGAAGCCCTTGGAGGGGTGCAATTAAAGAGTAAAAGGAAGAGTGGCACAGTACTGCTTCGAGCAATGCTGAGTAGCAATGGCAATTAGTTTGCATCCAGAGTGAAACAGTAATGCACAAAGTTAGGATAAAAAGTGAGGACTTTGAATGGATGGCCATTATTCAGACTTGTTTTTCAGGTAGAATCTGTCGTGGACAGTACTGGGTTTTATAGTATTTTTTAATTAGAGCTTAAATAGAAATCTAGACATAGGATAGAAACACATCTAGAAGAAAGGAAAGGCATATGAACTGTCTCTAAGTTTGTCACCTTAAAGTTATGAACATATATAATTTTTAATAATTGGTGTATAAGCAGATTATGGAGGATTTCTCTGTCTTGCTAAAATGCTTTTGAGCAACCATCCTGTATTCTGTTTCTGGGAGAGAGGTGGGAAGCTTAGGAGGCATTAGGTAATGTATGTATAATTAAACAATAAAAGACTTGGACATCTGCAAATGTCAGTTATGTAAGGTGTACAGACAGTTACTAAAAAATGGAAAGAACATTGTAAATATAAGCATAAAGCAGAACTTTCTTAGGATTCAAGAAGAATATGAATATATGAAAATGCCATTTGTAAAAAGGAAGATATATTTCAGGAATATATTTTTATTAGTCCCTTAATGCTATGCTTAGTGCAAGACTCTTTAACTGAATGGATTTAGGCCATATTATCTAGTATTGGTATTTCTGGGGAGGAGTGGGCTAGCACTTACTGCCAAATCTTTTCAAGTAACAGTGTGTTTTGAAATACCATGGTTTTTTTTAAAACTTTAGTTTGAAATATTTGATACTTTATGAAGAAGTGAGCAGGTATCCTGTGAATATGGATGTTGTGTCTCAGTTCTTCTTGTAAATCCCCAGAGACTGTGTGTTGTGAGTACTTCTGCATGAATGACTCCAAAAGAACACTACAGGGAGACAAGTTCAGTAACACTAGAAGAGATCAACTGGAAATAAGAATGCTAATTGCATTTTCATCCTTGAAGTGTTTTTTTTACATGAAAGCCACTAATTTCTATAGGTACACCATAAAATTTAGAGCTGAAGAGCTGAGAACACCACACAGAAACAGCCTGTGCAGACCATTGATAAATGAGGTCAAAGGCTGTAAGATGTGAACACCTATTTTCCTTCAGCTTCTGCTGGGAAACAATTTTACCTTGGCTTTTATAGTACTGATCACTTGTCTTTTCTATTGTATTCTTTGACTGTGTGCCAGTTGATAGTTCTGTCTATTCCTATGGAAACCAAGGTACTGCAGCCAATCTTGCAAGAAGGAGAAATGCTCCAAGTTCAGACACTGCCTTGCCTTCTATCAAACTGCCTGATAGAACTGGCCTCAAGTTGCGCTGATGTTCTTGGTTGATCTATTAGCCTAAGGTGCTTTGCCAGACAGTTGAACACATTCAGCTTGGAAACTTGTTAAAAAAAAAAAGTTTCTATTCAGCTTTCTGAGGATTTCTCTCCAGTTGAGTGTTTTGCTTTTGAGTCTAGGTGCTGCTAACAAATGGCTGAGTTAATGCTGTAGGGGAAACTTCAACCCACCACAGAGATTAAACCCCACGTCAAAATCTTTGCCATGGCTGACTTGACAGGATTACCAAAACATCACATATTTCTGTCCACCAGTGGTTTATTAAATAGAAGACATGGCATCATCCTTGCCCACTCAGAGGTAATTAAAAGCTTACAATATTTTTTCTTTCAAAGCTGTAATTCAGTGGATGACTGGTAAGGGTTATGTCTAAAGCATAATCCTAAAGATGTAGCATACTTTGTTTTTCAGTTATGTTTTTAATCATGGAGTTAACTGCTTAGTTTTGCTCCAGTTAAAACCACCTCAGCACTTGATTTCAAGTTTAAGCTGAAATTGTTCCAGAGCTAGAACACTGTTTTAGCTCCCTGTAGTTAACAACATTTACATTATTGTATTTTATTTGCCTGTTTGGAGACACATTGTTTCCATTGTCTCTGCAGCAGCTTTACTGAAGATGTGTCTGGAAATCAAGTCTTCTGACTATCATCTGCCAGCTGATGCAGTAGTGCAGAGAACAGGAAGAAGTAGTTCCTCTACTACCTCTGCTGACTTTCTTTGTAATGTAGTTAGTATAGACTATCATGGTGAGTAGACAGTGTACAGAAAACAATTAGCTAAGAATTATTATCTTCATTGTCTAATTCTTGCCCAGTGTACCAAGTGTATGTCCCAAAGTTTGAGGGGAGTTTTTGAAAGGATTGAGAATGTCCTTAATACCTGTTAGGTTCAATAAAACCTGTATTTGTTCTGTAGGACTTTGCAATTTGATAGGTTAACACAATAACCTTTGAATTTAAGAAATAATTTGGTTTATTCACCCTCACTTTTGGGGTGTTTTTGTTCAACAGTGACAATGTTTTTCCACTTGCTGTGTTTTAATGAAGAATTATTAAGCCAACTGTCAGCATTTGTGGGTAAAATCTCATTCCATCTTCAGGTTTAGATATAAAAAATGTATTTGCTACAGCAGAGATGAGGAAAAAAATAATTGATAGTTTTTCTGTTACTTTAATTTTCAGTATCCTTGATATAACATTTGAAATGTAAAGGATGTATTAATTTTAAATGTATTCAAAATTTGATATAAATTTTGTCATGAGCTTATTTGCTCAAATGAGAGTATTCTATGTGTTGAATTTGCACAGTCATATAGCATGTGATAACCAGAGAGAGCCTACTGCTGCTATGATGGTGAATTTACTCATTTTAGCTAGAAACTGAGCTTCTAAGTAGCTTTTGGTTGTTCTTGCTGTTTGTTCAGGAGCTGTTATTAAAAAAAACAACTGATATTTAAAGAGTGTAAGTCTGGTGTAGTCAGATATGTTTAAAGGGTAGTGCTTGCAAGGCTTGTAGCTGTTGCAACCAGGTGATATTCACTCAGCTTCAGTGTATTAGAAATCAAGAGACTTCACTGTTTCACACACAGATAATTTTTCAAAATGGAATTGTTTTTAATTTATAATTCTAAATAATTCTTGTTTGCAATTTAAATGCTGTTACTTGCTAGTCTCTATTTTAATAACTTTTCTTCTGAGGAATCCTTGCCAGATTTCTGGCAGTTAGCTGATAATATAAGCCTGTCAAAATGCTCCTTTTGATGTATGGATTTCAGTTGCTTTTGGAACAGTATTCTGTTCCTCTGTGTATCAGATTAGAAATACGATAGTCACAGCTTCTGTTTTTGTAACTGCTTAGTTTGTTCCCTGAAAATCTACCAAAAATGGCAGGTGTTGGTGACAAAGTCCTTCATATGCTCCATGTCATTTTAAGTTATTTCTGATGTTCTGAGAATGTGCTTCTTCTCAAAGGGGCACTAATATATGAAACAACCTCTAAAGAAACCACATGCACAGCCCCTTTTCTTCCAAAGCTATCTAAATTCCTGGGGTTTGAAATTTTTTGGCTAATTTGATCTGTGGAGTGAAGCAGCCTCTCTTCAGCACCTACTTGCAGAAAAGAGAGTGTTTGTATATACAGTAAAATTATCTTCTAGAAGATTGGGTAGGTCAAAGACAGCAGTTTCTACTCAGTATAGGCAGGTTAAATTCAGTTATCATTTTTATTTTGAAGGGAAAGCTCATGGATGTTTTAAAGGCTTAGCTAGCAATTAAGATGTTCAAGTTTTTTGACTTCCATTACTTCTTCAAAGACCTGTCTCAACTTTGACTGTGGCATCTGTGCTAATCGGTTGGCAAAGCTTGCTAATATAGTGCCAAGTGGCTGCTATATTCTGCTCAGCTAAAGTCTGAATGACTTTCATGTTGTTGCATGTCTGAGTGCACGGTGCAGCTTATTAGTTGTCAATCTATCGATTTAAACTGACTTTAGAAACTCACAGTCACTATTAAAAAGTACAGACAATTTGTTTTTTCAGACATAAACAGCTGTTTATCTTAACTCCAACTCTTAATAAATTCCTGTGTTTAAAAGGTTTAAAATCTAATCTGACTGTAAAAAAATCTCAGCAATTCATTCTCATCTTAGAACATGAACTAGCATGTTGCAAACCGAATTTCCTGTTGCTGTCCCTGGTTTTATCCCTGGTGACGAATGATGCACAAGGCCCATTGCTGCTCCACAACAGAACTCCAGAAATGCAGAGTAGAGAATCTCAGAAGTCCTTTTGGAAGTCCTTTATTACATTATTGCAGAATCCCCAGCATCACAGAGTAACAGAATAGCATTGCAGGATAGAGAAGAATAAGAAATGGTCCAGAAGAAGTCCCTGACAGAATCTCCTTAACAGAATAAGTTCCAGAATCCCCAAAGTCAGAACTCCCTATTGCCCAAAGTAGCTGATTATATAGTGTTTCTTATCTTGCACATTAACTCACTTAACCAATAAAATACAGCTCTGTATTCAAGATAAAAATATTCCCCTATAAAAGTACTAAAAGTAGCTCCACATAAAGCAAGATCTCAGCACACCTGAAGGTCCAGCTTCTGCAGGATGTTTTCTGTTGGCACTCACATGATGTTTTGTTCTTCGTAAACAAGTTCACACCTTTTAGTTGTTTGCAGAAAGAGCAGCTGCCATGCTGGTATACTTGGGTCAGAATGAGCTTCTGTGGAAAAGATCAGTGGCCTGATGTGCTAAATTTCCATGCACCTTTCCAGTTCTCATTCTGCCCCAAACTGGATCTAAAACAAAGGAACAGTGTGCATGCTTGAATATGGTAGTAACTGACATTATAGCTATCCAGCTTGCTGCCTTGCTCTCATGCTGTTCTTATATATCCAGCTGTACTTTCTTAAATAACATTTATGAATTCAAAAAGGAAAATTCAAATATGAAAAATGTTTAAAGACAACAGAGGTATGATCACTGCCCATACTACAACTGGTGTATTATTAGAAAATCAGACCTGGTTTGTGTTTGCAATTAATTCAGCTGTAATAATTTTGTGGTGTTCTGTTTGTATGAGAGTAATGAGGCACTTAAGTGCCATGGTTTAGTTGATTAGATGGTGTTGGGTGATAGGTTGGACTTGGTGATCTCAAAGGTCTTTTCCAACCTGGTTAATTCTCTATTCTAAAAGTAACTGAGTTATATATTATATTCCTCTGAAGGAGAGTTATTGATTGTTAAGTAGTCTCCCTTCAAAAAGAAAATTGTGCTAGAATGTCTTACATAAGTACTGCTTTATTAATAATGAATGTATTTTAAAAATCAAAATTTAATAACCTAATAAATTATTAAACTATGGTGGGATGTATAATTATCACAACTCTAAAATCCCTATTGTCATTTATGGTGGACTTGCTGCACTGTTACTCCTCCTCTGTTGTCTTTGAACACACCCCTGTAAACAGACTGACCTTCATGCTTCTGCTTTTGTGGGGAGTTCTATTTTACCACTTGCCTGCAGTCTTCTGTGCACTTCCTGACCAGGCTTAGTTACTGTAGTTCTCTCTGTCAGGGCCTCTGGTCAATGATTAATGCCCTATTTTGACAAATTTCATCTTAACAGTGCAGAAACAGCAGGGACAAGGTGCAAAAGAATTTCATTCAATGAAACAGTCTTTGGGAATCATAACAGAATCTGGGGTACTCAATAACACTTTTGGATATTGGTAAACAGTGTTTTAAATAGAATGAGAAGTAGCTGAGAGAAGTAGCTTAAGTACATTCTCCAATCTATTATCACAGTGACACCTTTGTCAGTCACTTTCAAATAATACATTCGTAATACATAGAATAAATAATTCTGCTCCCCCCCACAAACATACACAGACTTGCATTTTGGACTACCATATTTCCAAATTCTGATTCCAAATAGCTAATAAGATATTTGCACTAAGTGCACTGGACAGATGCTTCAAGCATTAGACAATCATAGAATGGTTGGAAGGGACCTCCAAATGTCTTCTAATCCAACCCCCTCTGCAGTAAGCAGGGGCATCCTCAACTAGATCAGGTTGCCCAGAGCCCTGTCAAGCCTCGCCTTGAATATCTCCAAGGATGAGGCCCCAACCTCCTCCTTGGGCAACCTGTTTGGATCTTCCACTACCCTCATGGTAAAGAGCTTGTTCTTAACATTGAATCTGAATCTACTCTTCTCTAGTTTGAAGTCAGAGCCCCTATGTTCAGTAGGCTATTTAGTAGGACCTCTTCTGGTGCACTCTGTAATTTCTGCTTGCTTACTCTCAAAACATGAAAAATGCTCCAAACTCAAAAATAAGTTCAACTAGAATGAGTGCAGAGAGCTGATGATATTTGGGGAGGATGTAGGGTTTAACCTTTGTAATTGAGATAAGAAAGACCAGTGTGTTTTTTAGCTTTTAAATATATATTTCTAAGGCTTTCTATTCTGCTGGAAGCATGTGCCCTGACTGCATCTGCAGCATGTATGGCTGTTGGCAATGAAGGGCCCTTAAAACCCAGCTCCTTTGTAAGGATCACTTTTAAATTGTTTTGTTATTTTAGTTGGTCTGTTGCCAGTACTGGGAAAGGAGGTGTGTGATTTTCAATTGGAGCCAAAGTAGCATCTTCATGGTTTAACAGCTTGGTGTTCTTTTTAATGACCCCTGCTGTATTTACCAGAAGGTTATAGAGAGATGCTGGGCTGCTTTTTCCCTAGTTCTCTAGCAACCCTTGCAGTCAGCTAAATCTTCCCAGGCTATTGTAGGTACTCCAAAACCAAAATGTAGCTGTGCTGTAATAGTCAGTAGTGTTGTCAGTAGCTCATGTGCACTATCTTAGAAATTATTGCAAATCAGTCTTGAGAGAGAGAGGCCCCTTTTAACCCACTGATGACAAGGTGGTGGTAGCCTATTTGAGGATGTGCTTTTGATTCTTGGAGAGGTACTGACTGTGACTCTTACCCTTATCTTGTACAGCTCAGTTTCTCCCTTTACAAAATGGTATTGTATTTATCTAACTATGCAGTATGCTTTGAAAATCCAAAGATGAAAAGTATAACCTCAGAATTATATCTAGTCAGAGCATAGAAGCACATGGTTATAAAATGATCAAGTTAATTCACCAAGAAATAGTAGAATGAGAAAGGAATATGTTTTCACAGAGCTCTGTTGCACATCAATAGAGGGTTTCCAGAATGCAGCTGAACTCCTCAAAGCAAATCTGTATGTCTCTGAAATACTTAAAAGTTTGCTATGCAAAATACTTCAGTGCCATTCATCATTATATGCCCTGGAGAATTTCATTTGGGGTCCTGCAAAACATTCCTGGTTGTTGGTACATAATAATTGAGAATGTGGATGGCAGTGAAACTGATATGCTGGCGTTCATTTAAGATTTAGATGAAATAGTTCTGTTTTCCCCTTCTCTCTATCCTTCCCATTTCTTCTAGAACCACATCTGACACAGGAGAGAGATGTTGATCTGCTGAGATTTTAGCAATGTAAGATAGAAACAATAGAAGGAGCAAGAATATTTGCAGACTAAGAAGGTTGGTTTCTGTCTATTAATAAGTGTGCTGGTCTAGTGTTTGTTGGTGTTACCTGTAATTTGGAAAAGTGTCTACTTAATGACTGTCCAGGAGATGTCTGTAGTGAAATATATACTATATATATATTTTTTTTTTATATATATATATATGTATATATATAATATATACACACTTAGTATTAGGATAATAATGACTCCTTAGTGATTTATTTTACATAACAGCAGTCAGCAGTCCACATTTTTGCATTTATGTACTTTATATGATGTTACGTTAGTATCACAGTATGATAGTATCAGTCAGAGTTGGAAGGGACCACAAGGATCATCTAATTCAAACCCCCCTGCCATGGGCAGGGACACCCCACACTAGATCAGGCTGGCCAGAGCCTCATCCAGCCTGGGCTTAAACACCTGCAGGGACGGGGTCTCAACCACCTCCCTGGACAACCCATTCCAGTGCTTCACCACTCTCATGGTGAAGAGCCTCCTCCTCACATCCAGCCTGAATCTCCCCACCTCCAGCTTCATTCCATTCCCCCTAGTCCTATCACTACCTGAGATCCTGAGAAGTCCCTCCCCAGCCTTCCTGTAGGCCCCCTTCAGATACTGGAAGGCCACAATTAGGTCACCTCAGAGCCTTCTCTTCTGCAGACTGAACAGCCCCAACTCCTTCAGTCTGTCCTCATAGGAGAGGTGCTCCAGCCCTCTGATCATCCTTGTGGCCCTTCTCTGGACACGTTCCAGCACCTCCATATCCCTTGGCGAAGCCATGCTGACTGTTCCCAATCACCTCTTCACTATTCTTCTGAGTCAATAGTGCCTCCAGGAGGATCTGCTCCATGATCTTTCCAGGCACAGAGGTGTAGCTGTTGCTGTTACAGACTTTGATTTTGGGTCACAGAAAGAAAATGTAATACATTTTATGGGAACTGTACTTTCTTTTCAATTCTATATTAGAAAAAGCATCAGATTTTAGCCAGCTAAGAGGAGAGGAAGTAAGATGTTCCTAGTAATTACTAATTGCAGTTGTTCTTTTATCTCCTGATAGCTGAGCAGTAATCCAACTGCCATTGGTTGCATTGCCAGTCTTCTACCAAACAGAGTAGACTGCTGTGCATGACTTCTGTGCTGGTAGGTTAAGCTCAGAGAGAACACGCTTGGTATCTGACAGCTAAGGAGAAACTGTCCTGTCACTTGTTGAGGAGGTTAACACTTGTGTATGCTAGGAAATTTCTGGAAGAATTTTGTTTGCATGAAGAGCAAAACCATTTACAAGAAACAGGATAACTACAGCAATTGGTTTTTAGCTCTGTGGCAGTCTAAGATTCAGGCTTTAACAGCGTGTCTCGGAATGTATTAAATTACCTATGTGTATTAAACATCTACATTAAACAAAAACACTTTAAAAACACTGAATCTTTCTCATACTGCTGGATAACGTATGCCAAGCCCTCTCTTTTCCCATTTTGGACACTGGAATGTTTACACAAATCTCTTTCTATTACAGTGTTTTCTATGTTAGGTTTCTTGGTCTGTTGTGCTATTACTAGAGAGCCAGCTAGCAGAAGTGATTAACACTATTTGAACCTTCCCAACAGTAAAACACAAATGTGTTTACTCTAAGCAATGCAGCACAATGAACTGTTTTGGACAATTGACCAGTAGGAACATATATCTGCCTGTTTGTTTGGAGGAAGGCTGGAACCTGTCCCAGAAGGATTTTAGATGTTAAGGGTGGCTTTCCAATGATGATGGAATTCCTGCCCTTCCCTGTATCCATGTCACCATGTTAGGTTCACTTACATACTACATGTCTTGTTCTCTATTGGTTTACTAGGGAAGAAGAGGGCTGCTACTGGTTCAGGGAAAGGACAAAAAGATGTTCTTCCTCTAATCTACACACTGCTGAGTGAAGATACCACAGGCCAGCTTCTGAGGAAGTGTTTGAAACAGAGAGCCACAGGGTGGCTGGGCAACTCAGTGCTGGTCTGTATAGAGTGGCATGACATAAAGTCTGAGGCTCATGTTTTCAGAGTGTTGGTAATACAGCCATCAGTAATCGCAGCATCAACCAAGCATTAGAACTGTAACAGGACTGTTGTTTTTTCTGTACTCTTTCACTTAGGTGACCATATGGAGCAGCATGACCTTGGCTGGTCACCAGATGCTCTACCAGCTGCTCTCTCACTTCTCCTCCTCAACAGGCCAGAGTGAGAAAATAGGTTGGAAAAGTCGGTTTAGATGGATGAAGAAATAAATTAACTTGTAGGCCCAGAAATGTAGGTAGAAAAGAGTTTACAGGCAATTTTCTGCTGGAACCTGATCTTGGCAGTAGAATCATATTGAAAATACAAGGCAGGCTTTTTTGTCTGAATGAATTTTCAGTTTGGGGGATAACTTACTCAGTTTCAGCAATAATCTAAATTCTGGCAGATTCATTGATTTTAGCTAAGACTTCTGTCCCGTTGATCTTTGCTGAAATGTTCTGGAAAGGGGAGTTTTTCTGACTGCTTATCAGTTGAGCTTGGGGTTCAGAACTTTGTTCAAAATCACAACTGGATGTCAGAGCAATGATTGCTTATTGATCTGTCTGTCTACTAAAAAAATATTAGTAGACATGGCTTAGACTTTGAAATAGCAGAAGTATTCATTCCGATTATGCTGGAGATAGTTGTCAGCTGTTCTTTTTGTCTGAAAATAATAAAGGAATTTTAAGAATCAGCATTGAAATAGTAAATGTTGGCTACCAGGAACAGTGTCTCTGTATCAATATTTAATTCTGTTTGCTTACCATGTGTTCACATTATAACAGAATAATTTTGGAGACACTATCAATGTGTCTGAGGCTGACCAAAGTGCTTCCTGCCGCCTAGGAACCTTTAGGCCAATCAAGTGCAGTCTCTCTTGAGTAAAACCTAACAAGCTAAAAGGCTTGTTATACACAAGAATTTTATAAAAATGAAGGAATTTGACTAGTAACTGCTTTTCAGGTTAAGCATACTTTTCCCCCTCTCCACCTAGTAAGATCTGTATTAAGTCAGCCTTCAAGACATGTTGATACATTGCACATTGGCAAACTTAAGCAGTAATCAGTTGAAGGTGGATAATTTTTCTTGTGTCATTAATAGGGATGGTGTTATTTACTAACAAGTGAAAGAAACACAGCAACATAGGTGGTACTACTACAGGAAAAAACAGCAGTCAGAAATAAGATCATGAAGATCATCACAAGTAACTGCTGTTAGTACAGGTGTTTTCTTTGGTAGTTTAAAAAAAAAGGTCTTAAATTTTTCAAAGAGAGAATCTTTTCTTTCAGAATGAGGTGATTTATTACAGATATGTTTCATAAAGAGAGAGAGTTGCTGGTGGCTAAGCATGCAACAGAATAATATGGTAGTAAGGAGTGAAAAATGTGTAACATCAAAAATAAAATGCAGTAAAGGGGGAACAAAATCTAATAATAAAAATGCATATTTCCTCAGTTTTATGTATTGTTTTAACTTGGAGTCTTCAGCTGAAACCATTCAAAAGGCACAACATACTCATAAATCTTCCCAAAAGTATCCATCAACAAAAGAAAACCTTTTTTTTCCTCTTTCATATGTATGCATACACATTGAGCAAGAATTACTGAAAACAAACCAAATGCATTATCCTCTATGATGGAGAAAAACAGCTATATTTCTTTTGAGACTAATATTCTCTCAGGTTATTTAGTGTTGTCTTCCCCCAGTCTAGTACCTAACCACATCATGATATATTGCAAATTTTTTTCTGTTTTTTTCTCTTTTTTAAATGAGTTTTGCAAATTCTTCTCATATTCATCTGTAAAATATAATAGTAGTCATGAGGAGTTTTTTCATCCCTAACTTGTTCCAAATTTGTCATGAATTCATTTTGAGTTTGTTCTGTATGTGTGTGTGCAGACATTGTGCTGTTCTGCCTCTCTACTTCAGTGAATTACTCGATGTGCATCTCTGTATTAAAGGGGCAAAATCCTAAGGTTACGCTTTTCCTGTCACCCGGCAGAAGAGAGAGAATTAGTCAGTCTTTACTTGCTGTGAATGCTGTTAAAGAATACAGTAGTCATGCTGTCTCTGACAAGAGAAGTTTGCATTTTCATGCAGGTTTGTGGTACAGATTTTGGCAGGCTTTTCCTTCATTGAAGAGCAAGGACTGATGGATAATAAACTGATCTGTGATTCTGAGTTTGGTGATATACAGAAGTGTCCCAAGTTGTTAGCACTGCTTGCACTTGTCTACGTGATTGCCTTTTTTCATTGCTTTTCCTAAGGCAGCCTAAAGGGACTATGCTGATTTACAGGATTTATAAATTAATTGTAGCAGGCTGAACTATGATAATTTGCAGGTAGTAAGCAGAAGAATCAAAATCCAGTTAGAGAAGTAAGCAGAAGAATCCAAAGATGTCACTTCTGTAGATTTAAGTATCACCTTTCTTGTGTGCATCATCTAATAATGCTTTGTGAAATGCTGCAGCTTTGTGCTGAGTGAGGGGTATTAGTACAATTTCTCATCTCTTCTGAGCTTTCTATTTTCATTATGACTAATTGATACTTTTGCTTGAACTGCCAATATATGAAATTGGCAAAAGCTAATATTTTGGGAAACATTGGGAGACAGCACATTTACTTCAGGAGAGGGTAAAAGAGTGGGGAAAGAATGTGGATCATACATACATACATACATGATCATACATACAACTGGATCATACAAACTAGATCCAGTTTATTAGAATTAGAATAAACCAAACCAGGTTGGAAGAGACCTTTAAGATCATCGTGTCCAACCCATCAACCAATCCAACCCACCCAAACAGCTAACCCATGGCACCAAGCACCCCATCAAGTCTCCTCCTGAACACCTTCAATGACACCGATTCCACCACCTCCCCGGGCAGACCATTCCATAGCGCAATCACTCTTTCTGTATAGAACTTCTTCCTAACATCCAACCTGAACCTCCCTGGTGCAGCCTGAGACTGTGTCCTCTTGTTCTGGTACTAGGTGCCTGGGAGAAGAGACCAACCTCTGCCTGCCTACAACCTCCCTTCAGGTAGTTGTAGAGAGTGATAAGGTCACCCCTGAGTCTCCTCTTCTCCAGGCTAAGCAGCCCCAGCTCCCTCAGTCTTTCCTCATAGGGCTTGTGTTCCAAACCCCTCACCAACTTTGTTGCTCTTCTCTGGACTCGTTCCAGCAAGTCAACATCCTTCCTAAACTGAGGGGCCCAGAACTGGACACAGGACTCAAGGTGTGGCCTAACCAGTGCAGTATACAGGGGCACTGCTCCTGCTGGCCACACTGTTCCTGATGCAGGCCAGGATGCCATTGGCCCTCTTGGCTGCCTGGGCACACTGCAGGCTCATGTTCAGCCTACCATCGACCAGTACCCCCAGGTCCTTCTCTACCTGGCCACTCTCCAGCCACTCTGACCCCAGCCTGTAGCTCTGCATGGGGTTGTTGTGGCCAATGTGCAGAACCCGGCACTTGGATGTGTTAAATCTCATGCCGTTGGATTCTGCCCATCTGTCCAGCCTGTTGTTTCACTTCAATGAGTTACTGCTCCAGCTGTCACTGTTCCTTGGCTGAAACTAATGAAGGTGCATTGAAAAAAGCAATAGACTTTGTGTTTATGTGGAAGCATCAAAATGTTGTACGTAGAATCTTTATTATATGGAAAATAATCTCCAAGCAAGGGGCAGCAGCAAGTCAAGGCTGCTGCACCTTAAATCACTACAGATTCTTTGTGACTGCATAGATTCGTAGAATAGTTTCAGTTGGAAAAAATACTTAAAGATCATCCAGTTTCAACCCCCTTTCCACAGGTTGGGACACCTTACACTACAGCAGACTGCTCAAGGCCTATCACAGCCTGGGCTTGAACACCTCCAGGGAGGGGACATCCATGACTTCCCTGGGCAACCTCTTCCAGTGTCTGTAAAGAATGATTATGTCTTTAATTTTTGACTGGCTTCTTCAGTGATTTGAGAAGGATAACAGGATTGTTTTTCTTGGGATCCACCCTCAGTTATTAGCCACAGGAGCATTTCTGCAGTGTCTCTTTTGAAAACCCAGTAAGTCTGGAGTGTTAGGTATTTTATATGCTCACAAAGCATGCAGCAGGTCAAAACTCATATGCATTTAACACTTATAATCGCTTTCCCATGTATTTGCCATTCAGTTGAGTACATTTTCTCTCTCTGAACTATTCCCTGTTCTTTTTCCTACTTCCATTTTGAATATTGTGACCTTACTGTAACCTTTTTATTCCTTATCTGATAATGTCTACTTTGCTTAAACTAGCATGTAATGGTCTTATTTCACTTTTTACATTATATTTATTGAGGTTAAACTGTCAAAAAACTCTGACAATATTGGAGTCTTTTTGATGTTACTGAACTCTGCCTTACACACTCTGCTAAAGGAAGATATGTATCTAATATCAAGGAGCAAAACAGACTGAAAAATCAGGAGTTAATGTTTTTCTACAAGCTTAGAGCTGTTTTGGTGCAGGTTTTTTAGGCACTGTAATACAACAGCAAATACATCTAAACAGTATCATCAATTTGGTTCAATTAACTGGAATGCATATCTGATATTTTTCTTTACCCAGGGAAATTACCGCTTCATGAAACTTCTACTGGCTCGTAGAGGGAACTGGATGCAGAAGGACTTGGAGGATATGACACCATTACATTTAACGACACGTCACAAAAGCCCAAAATGTTTAGCTTTGTTGCTAAAACATATGGCACCAGGAGAAGTGGATACCCAGGACAGAAACAAGGTAAAAGTACTGCTAATTTTAAGAGAACACTTGTAGCAGTTTTAGAAATTGGCATTACACCAAACAATTCAGAGAATCACAGAATCACCAAGGTTGGAAGATCATCAAAGATCATCAAGTCCAACCTGTCACCACAGACCTCATGACTAAGTGCCACGTCCAGTCCCCTCTTGAACACCTCCAGGGATGGTGACTCCACCACCTCCCTGGGCAGCACATTCCAATGGCTAACAACTCTCTCTGTGAAGAACCTACTCCTCACCTCCAGCCTAAACGTCCCCTAGCACAGCTTGAGACTGTGTCCTCTTGTCCTGGTGCTGGTTGCCTGGGAGAAGAGACCAACCCCCTTCTGGCTACAACCACCCTTCAGGTAGTTGTAGAGAACAAGAAGGTCTTCCCTGAGCCTCCTCTTCTCCAGGCTAAACAATCCCAGCTCCCTCAGCCTCTCCTCACAGGGCTTGTGCTCGAGGCCTCTCCCCAGCCTCATTGCCCTCCTCTGGACATGTTCAAGTGTCTCAATGTTCTTCTTAAACAGAGGGGCCCAGAACTGGACACAGGACTCAAGGTGTGGCCTAACCAGTGCAGAGTACAAGGGCACAATGACTTCCCTGCTCCTGCTGGCCACACTATTCTTGATGCAGGCCAGGATGCCATTGGCCTTCTTGGCCACCTGGGTACACTGGTGGCTCATGTTCAGCCAGCTGTCAATCAGCACCCCCAGGTCCCTTTCTGTTTGGGAGCTCTCCAGCCACTCCGACCTCAGCCTGTAGCTCTGCATGGGGTTGTTGCGGCCAAAGTGCAGCACCCGGCACTTGGATTTGTTAAATGCCATCCCGTTGGACTCTGCCCATCTGTCCAGTTGGTCGAGGCCCCTCTGCAGAGTCTTTCTGCCCTCTAAGAGATCAACATCTGCTCCCAACTTGGTGTCATCTGCACATTTGCTGATGACTGGCTCAATCCCCTCATCCAGATCGGAAAAATCATTTCAGTCATAACAAACTTTTTCTGAGTCTTCAAAGCAGTGCTAATGGTGGTATAATGATTATCACCTTTAGAAATATTACCATTTTCTTGATGATAAAGATTTAAAAGTTCTTTGCACTGAGTTCATTGACATCCTTGCTGAGGGTAGATGAAGTAATGGAGGATTCAAAAACTGGTAGTTTAAAGAACTGAATCTTTCTGTAACATCATAATCCTGGATAACATGTGTTTATCTGGCTTTTCTTCTTTGGAAAAACCTTCCACTTAGAATCATTGAATGATAAATCACAAACAATCTGTGTGCAAAAGGCCTTCAAAGTATTTGTCAATACCAAAGGTGAGTTTAAACAACAACATCAAAAAGGAATGATTCTTTGGGTGCTGAGCTGAAGTCAGGTATGCTGTTGGCAGACATTGTTCTTAACACTGGGCAATTGATTTCAACCTGCACTAGGGCCACTAAAATAGTGGTGACATTGACACAGCAGTCTGTAGGTACTACCTTTTAGCATTGTGTGGAGAGCTAGCTTTGGCAAGTACTCAAATGCCCACCCAGCTGCTCTCTCACTCTGCTCCTCAATGGGAGAGATGGCGAAAGGTTGATAAAACTCATGGGTTGAGATAAAAAGGGGAAGATCGACCACCAGTTGCTGTCACAGGCAAAACAGACTCAGCTTAAAGAAAATAAGTTTAATTTGTTGCTAAATTTATTTGCTAAATTTGTTGCTGTATAGTAAGAAATGAGACAAAAACTAGGACAACACCTTCAAACCACTAGCATCCCACCTCCCTTTTTTCCTTGGATCAGCTTTAGTCTGTCAATTCCACCCCTTAACTTGGATCTACAAGGGTGGTCCAAGGGTGAAAATATCCATAGCTAAATCTATGTGATAACTGTCTTCCCTCTACATCTCAGTTAGTGAAAGTGGAACACTTTTAGAGTCTCCTAGATGATTTTTGGCCTGGAATAGAATGTGATGTCATTTGTGAAGAAAATTTTCTAGCAGAGACAGTTAAAAATACCAAGTTACTATTGTTGTTATTAGTAGCATTATTATCATAAACCAGGCCAACTGGCAGCAGAAGGTTTGCTATCAATACATACTCATGGTTGCTTCCATGAGTGCATCATTTAGGAGGAGGGATGTGGTAATGAAGTTGATTGACACTCTGACCTGAGAGTTTCATTTGAAGCAGGGCACCAGTTAGTCACTTTGACATTTGTTTGATGAAACTACACACCTCCTCAAGAGAAAATGTAATCTTAACATTTTCAGTGCTTTACATTACAACCTTCTTAGAATAAAGTCCTTCACATTAATTTTCTGCATCTGTAGTGACAACAGTTGCTTGAAAGGCCAGATCACCAAGTGACTTTCCAGGTGTATCACACAGTGCATGTTGTCTGTTTGCAGTCAAATCATGGTTTAACTACATCAATAAATCACCAGCCTGCTCTAGAAGCATGGTGACTTCTAAGAGCCTCAGGAAATAATCTACTGAAGTTCATAATAATAATAAAAAAGGACTATTGTAAAAAAGATCAGCCAGAAGAGATGAAGTGGTACAGTTCTTGGAACAACTGATTTACTATTGCTACTCATACAGAGAGGTATTGAGAGTGCTCGGGAAAAGCACTCAAAGCCATTTTAAAAGGAGGAACAGTTGTTTAGTGTATAGTAACTGCATTTATTAGGTGCTCAGATTTGTGTTGTTAAGTTGGAGTACTTAGCAGTGCTTTACTTACAACTCATGTGAAAAGAGCTGCCTCCATTAGCATTAATAGTAGTATATGGGGAGGCATAGGACTTTCATACAGTCCTGGCAGACATTCTAAGGAAAGGATTTATTGTGTTTGCACATACATTTTGAACAAAACACATTCATCTCTCTTGTTGGCATGCTTGGTGTGTGTTCTGTTTGGGAGGTGATCACATTGCCTTTAGTAGACAGATTTCTAGTAATTATTGTGGGCCTGTTAATCTGGAAATATCTGGTTTAAATTTTGTGTGCTTAAGTAAGTGTGGACCCTCAAATCTGAAAGACAGCTTTTAAAGAATCCAGAGATATGAATGTGCTTGTTAGAAGTGCAGCCCAAACCCTAGGTTTTCCAAAGTAGAGTCTGAGGTATAGAAACTCATAAAAATAAATAATTTAATAGAGTATAGCACTAGACTGACCTCAAGCTCAGTACCTCTGGAGGGGGACCCTATACAAAGAAATCTCTGGGCAGTCCCTTGCAGACTGTACATCTGACCTTCATGCAGTCTGCATGCGCCCTTTAGCCCAACCGTGGTTCTAGCCTGAGATGATCCAACATCTTCTGACTCCTTACTGGTTTCCTTCACTGTCTTCAGGCAGGCCATCATCTTACAGCTGCTGCTGATGCTGCTTATATTCTGTTTTGTGTAGGCTGTGAAGGCTTCACCTTGGCTGAGTAGATACAAGTTCTGCACAGGTTCAGCATAGGTGAAAGTTTACAGCTTTCAGGCCAAGGCTTCAGTAAATCCAGCTACTCATGCCAAGTAAAGCTTAGCAAGCAGCATGCTAAGTCATGTAACACTGTAACTCTAAGTGATTCATTCTATTGAAAACTTAGGTATTAAAGCTAAATACTTAGTATCTCCGAACAGTTCCCTAAGCCAAAGTTTTTCTGCAAGGATATAGTAACAAAAAGTGAAGCACTGTGAATACAAATAACAAAAGGAAAACAAAACCCCAATTCTGTAACTGTCATTAGCAAGGTAAGCATGGTATTGAGTGCAACTGAAGCTGTTACTGATGACACAGCTTTTGAAGCACAGAACAGTAAGATCTCTCTCTTAAAATTTGTAAGTGATCTTGGAACCTGGTTCAAAAGCTCTCCCCACCAGGCATGAATCTACCACTGATTCAAATGTGAGTACCCTGATCAAGTGTTTTCAGATCAGCTGATAACCAATGTACCAGCCTGGCAAGGTTGGTTTTAGTGGAATTCATCATTCTTTATCTCATGTAGCACAATTTTGTTCTGCTGCAAGACAACATGATAAGAAAAGGGGAATGGAGTTTCTAGGGATATAACTTAAATTCTGCTTAAACTCTGACAAGACAGCTGCAAGCCCAGTTTCCAACACATGTCTCTTCAGCCCCTCTGGAGTTGAACCAGCCTGTGCCCTAGCACTCAGCTGTTTACCTTCCAGGTATTCTAATACATATTACGGAAACCCTGGCTATAATTACTGTAGTAATTCTGGAGAGGTCATGCTGACTTCCTGACCACATTAATTAATTAACAAAAGTATATGGAAACCAGCCAAAACCTTTTAGGAACCTTGCCTGTTGTTTAGCAGATTTCCAAGGCAATACTAAAGTCTTGCCAGATTTCCCACAACATGTAGAGCACTTTTATTCCAGTTTGTGTCATAAGTAGTCACAGTAGCAAGGATGGAATTCAGATTGATGAAAGGCAGTCTTAGGGACAGAGTCCAAGATGTTTGACCCTGTGGGGTGCACAAGGTTATTCTTTTCCCTTACTGCAGCTGTGTGCATCAAAAACATCAAATATAATTCCTGAACGTGAGGGAGAACAACTGTTTTTTATGTCTGCTTCCATATAGGCAACTGACTGACAAGCAGGTTGTAGGTGAGAAATGCCACTAAACCATGGCTACATTGGCCTCCTGGTAATCAAAAGGTTCTGCTTCCATTGCAGCTGTCAGTTTCTAGGGATACTGGTCAGGGATGGTGACTCCACCACCTCCCTGGGCAGCACATTCCAATGGTTAACAACTCACTCAGTGAAGAACCGTCTCCTCACCTCGAGCCTAAACTTCCCCTGGCACAGCTTGAGACTTTGAGACTGTGTCCTCTTGTTCTGGTGCTGGTTGCCTGGGAGAAGAGACCAACCCCCTCCTGGCTACAACCACCTTTCAGGTAGTTTTAGATAGCAATAAGGTCTCCCCTGAGCCCCCTCTTCTCCAGTCTTTTCTCAGCCTCCTTTTCTCAGCCTTCTTCACTGAAGTGTAACAAAAGATTTCTCATTTAGCCATTGTTTAAAACTGGTTTTACCTCCTCTCTGCATAGCACTGGTGGCACCACAAATGGAATGCTTTGTCTACTTCTGGATTCTCCAGTACAATAAGAGCATAGGCATACTGGAGTGAGTCCAGTGAAGAGCCATGAATCATCCAATCACAAATTGGAGTATCTGGTGTCAAGGAGAGACTGAGGGTGCTGCAGGTGTTTAGCCCAAAGACACAGTAGCTTTTTTATCAATGTTTTATCAATGTGTATAAATGCTCAATGTGAGGCAGTAAAGAAGATGGAGCCAAACTCTTCTGAATGGTCTCCAGTGAACAAACAAGAGGCAGTGGATACATATAATAAATTTAAATGTAATTTATTTATTTATTTTGCTGTGAGGGAGTCAAACAGTGGAACAGGTTTTCCAGAGAGGTTGTAGAGTCTGTGGAGATAACTACATATCCAACAATGCTTTGATCAACCTGTTCTAGCTGACTACACTTTGAGCAGAGGGGTTGGAAGAGGTGATCTCATTCGTTCCAGGGAAATTCAGTTAAATCACATTTCAGGTTCTAACCAACTTTTTTTCGGTGTGTTTGTAAAACTTGTGGATATTGCCTTACAGCAAACTGCATTGCATTGGAGTGCCTACTACAATAACCCAGAGCATGTGAAGCTTCTCATAAAACATGATTCAAATATTGGAATCCCTGACATTGAAGGAAAAATCCCACTTCACTGGGCAGCTAACAACAAGGACCCTAGTGCAATTCACACGGTGAAATGTATTCTGGTAAGAAATCCTATTATTGTTACTTTACTCAGAAATATTTTTTATTCCCAATATATTTTTCATTTTAGTCTACTAACTCTTTGAGAATGAAATAATTTACTTCTCCTAAATTCCAGAATTTTGTAAGAAATCATCTTAAATATTTTTGCTCTCTTGTAAGAGGTTTCTTCAGAGTTCTATGGGTGAATATCTTTGAACCAACTTATGGATTATATATATTCTCTTAGTTAGTGTCATAGTATAGTATCACAGTATCAGTCAGGGTTGGAAGGGACCACAAGGATCATCTAGTTCCAACCCCTCTGCCATGGGCAGGGACACCCCACACTAGGCCAGCCTGGCCAGAGCCTCATCCAGCCTGGTCTTAAACACCTCCAGGGACAGCGCCCCAACCACCTCCCTGGACAACCCATTTCAGGGCTTTACCACTCTCATGGTGAAGAACTTCCTCCTCACATCCAGCCTGAATCTCCCCACCTCCAGCTTCCTTCCATTCCCCCTAGTCCTATCACTACCTGACATCCTGAGAAGTCCCTCCCCAGCCTTCTTGTAGGCCCCCTTCAGATACTGGAAAGCAACAATTAGGTCACCTCTGAGCCTTCTCTTCTGTAGACTGAACAGCCCCAACTCCTTCAGTCTGTCCTCATAGGAGAGGTGCTCCAGCCCTCTGATCATCCTTGTGGCCCTTCTCTGGACACGTTCCAGCACCTCCACATCCCTCTTGTAATAGAGGCTCCAGAACTGGATGCAGTACTCCAGGTGGGGTCTCACCAGAGCTGAGTAAAGGGGGAGGATCACCTCCCTCGACCTGCTGGCCACACTTCTCCTGATGCAGCCCAGGATCTGATTGGCTTTCTGGGCTGCAAGTGCACATTGAGAGCTCATGTTGAGCTTCTTGTCCACCAGCACCCCCAAGTCTCTCTCCTCAGGGCTGCTTTCCAGCCAGTCACTGCCCAGCCTGTATTTGTGCCTGTTAGTTTGATGTGTGTAACTATTCATTTGAGGGGCAAGGGGAGAGAGGAAAGGGTTTCAGGTTCTCCTAGTTAAAATGGCCAGTCATGTTACCCATCTCATTTGCATCTGGTACACTATTTGTTATGTGTCTTCATTGTTTTAAAGTTTATTTATGGTTAACTGTACTGAAAAGTATAATTTTGTTTAGTCCTTCAGGTGAAAATTTTTTAATTCACAGTTACTTTTCAGTACAGTTAACTATAGATTTAAAAAAATCACAATTTTGTTTAGTCCTTCAGGTGAGAGACTTTCTAACTATTGCTGTGTATGAATTAAATAATTTTTCCTTGATGGCACATTTTTCTCTTTCTGCAGTATTTCAGTTTCACGTTCTACGCTGACATTTACAATGAGTACAATGAAATTATGTGCTCAACGTGATTTTTACCTTGATCTCTACTCTGTGGAAATCCCTGAACTTCACTAACATGGAAAGATGCAGAAGTCTGAATTTTTCTCTAACATTACAACAATCTCTGCGTCTTTGTCTTGCAGAGGTCTTTCAAACTAGACATATATTGATTGTGAGCTAACTGCAGTGGCTTACATGTCTGTGTGCCTGATTAGCTTGCAAGTTGAGAACTCGTGGCATATGATAATCTTGCTGATATTATTTTTTACTAAAAAATAATAGGTTTTGAGAAGTTTCCAGTGACAAATTAATTATTGTCTTTTTGATACTTTTTTTTTTAATTCAAGGTATTTGTATTTTGGATGATCAGGTGACCCACCTGGTGGATGTGGGGAGGCCTGTGGATGTAGTCTACTTGGACTTCAGCAAGGCCTTTGACACTGTCCCCCACAGCAAACTCCTGGCCAAGCTGTCAGCCCATGGCTTGGACGGGAGCACACTGCGATGGGTTAGGAACTGGCTGGAGGGCTGAGCCCAGAGAGTGGTGGTGAATGGTGCCACATCCAGCTGGCAGCCAGTCAGTAGTGGTGTGCCCCAGGGATTAGTGCCGGGCCCCATGCTCTTTAACATCTTTATTGATGATCTGGATGAGGGCATTGAGTCGATCATCAGTAAATTTGCAGACGACACCAAGCTGGGGGCAGGAGTTGATCTGCTGGAGGGTAGAGAGGCTCTGCAGAGTCCAGAGTCCAACAGCATGAGATTCAACACATCCAAGTGCCGGGTTCTGCACATTGGCCACAGCAACCGCATGCAGTGCTACAGGCTGGGGTCAGAGTGGCTGGAGAGCAGCCAGGTAGAGAGGGACCTGGGGGTACTGGTCGATGGTAGGCTGAACATGAGCCTGCAGTGTGCCCAGGCGGCCAGGAGGGCCAATGGCATCCTGGCATGCATCAGGAACAGTGTGGCCAACAGGAATAGGGAGGTCATTCTGCCCCTGTACACTGCACTGGTTAGGCCACACCTCGAGTACTGTGTCCAGTTCTGGGCCCCTCAGTTTAGGAAGGATGTTGACTTGCTGGAGCGTGTCCAGAGAAGGGCAACAAAGTTGGTGAGGGGCTTGGAACACAAGCCCTATGAAGAGAGACTGAGAGAGCTGGGGTTGCTTAGCCTGGAGAAGAGGAGACTCAGGGGTGACCTTATTGCTGTCTACAACTCCCTGAAAGGGGGTTGTAGACAGGCAGAGGTTGATCTCTTCTCCCAGGCAACCAGTACCAGAACAAGAGGACATAGTCTCAGGCTGCGCCAGGGGAGGTTTAGGCTCGAGGTTAGGAAGAAGTTTTACACAGAGAGAGTGATTGCCCATTGGAATGGGCTGCCCGAGGAGGTGGTGGAGTCACCATCACTGGAGGTGTTCAGGAGACTTGACATGGTGCTTGGTTGCATGGTTTAGTTGGTTGGGTGGTGTTGGTTGATAGGTTGGATGTGATGATCTTGAAGGTCTCTTCCAACCTGGTCTGGTCTGGTCTGGTCTATTCTATTCTATTCTATTCTATTCTATTCTATTCTATTCTATTCTATAATTAGTCTCAAACCAAATTTTGCATTTTCCATTTGTACATACCATCCAGCTTCATGCCATATTAGAGAAGTAAACTTGCTGAAAAGTAGGTAAGGGTTGCTGTATTCAAGTGGTTTTGGTTTGGTTTGTTTGTTTCCAAATGTTAGCTAGCCAAGGTAATTGTTTTTCAAAGTTGGAAGTTTTTAAAGAAGAAAGACAAGAAGGCTCATGGATGAAAATCATGATGGGTTAGCATGGAAAGCAATAGCTGTGTCCAAAAAAAGATATTCACCACTACCCATCAGCAGGCAGATATTAGCCACTCCCAGGAAAGTGGGAAATGAATTGTCGCGTGGGAAGTCTTATGGTATAGCCATGAGTATCGCCTCTGTCTCCTCCTTTCCCTGAGCTTTTTGTTTGCTTTTTTGTTTCACTGAATGTGATGTTATTAGGACATGGAATATGGTTTGGAGTATTTTGGGCAAGATGTTCTATCTGTATCCTTGCTCCCCCTGAGCAGAGCAGGGGAGCTGGACAAGGCACAGCAGGAAAGAGGTAAATCCTTGATGCTATGTGAGTGCAATTCAGTAGCAGCCAAAACATGAATGCGTTATCGCTAGTTTTAATCGCAAATACAAAGCCCAGCACCATACCTACTGTGAGGACAATTAACTCCATCCCAACAAGATGCTCCACAAAAGGTCAAAAATACCTGTCTCCTTACTGAAGGTGTTCTCAAAGATTCTCTTTAGGTAATGCAGAATCATGATAACATCCAGGGCTTTTAGTTCTTTTTCATTGGAGTAGTTTTTACTGTGACAGCTGTAAGAGTGTATTCTTAGAATAGAATAGAATAAACCAGGTTGGAAGAGACCTTCAAGATCATCGCGTCCAACCTATCACCCAACACCACCCAATCAACTAACCCATGTAACCAAGCACCCTGTCAAGTCTCCTCCTGAACACCTCCAGTGACGGCGACTCCACCACCTCCCCAGGCAGCCCATTCCAATGGGCAATCACTCTCTCTGTGTAAAACTTCCTCCTGACCTCCAGCCTGAACTTCCCCTGGCGCAGCCTGAGACTGTGTCCTCTTGTTCTGGTGCTGGCTGCCTGGGAGAAGAGACCAACCTCTGCCTGTTTACAACCTCCCTTCAGGTAGTTGTAGAGAGCAATAAGGTCACCCCTGAGTCTCCTCCTCTCCAGGCTAAGCAGCCCCAGCTCCCTCAGTCTCTCCTCATAGGGCTTGTGTTCCAAGCCCCTCACTAACCTCGTTGCCCTTCTCTGGACTCGCTCCAGCAAGTCAATATCCTTCCTAAACTGAGGGGCCCAGAACTGGACACAGTACTCGAGGTGTGGCCTAACCAGTGCAGTGTACAGGGGCAGAATGACCTCCCTGCTCCTGCTGGCCACACTGTTCTTAATGCAGGCCAGGATGCCATTGGCCCTCTTGGCTGCCTGGGCACACTGCAGGCTCATGTTCATCCTACCATCAACCAGCACCCCCAGGTCCCTCTCTGCCTGGCTGCTCTCCAGCCACTCTGACCCCAGCCTGTAGCACTGCATGGGGTTGCTGTGGCCAATGTGCAGAACCCGGCACTTGGATGCGTTAAATCTCATGCCGTTGGACTCTGCCCATCTGTCCAGCCTGTCGAGGTCTCTCTGCAGAGCCTCTCTACCCTCTAGCAGATCAACCCCTGCCCCCAGCTTGGTGTCATCAGCAAATTTACTGATGATAGACTCAATGCCCTCATCCAGATCATCAATAAAGATGTTAAAGAGGATGGGGCCCAGCACTGATCCCTGGGGGACTCCGCTACTGACTGGCTGCCAGCTGGATGTGACACCATTCACCACCACTCTCTGGGTTCGGCCATCCAGCCAGTTCCTAACCCAGCTCAGAGTGCTGCTGTCCAAGCCATGGGCTGACAGCTTGGCCAGGAGTTTGCTATGGGGGACGGTGTCAAAGGCCTTGCTGAGGTCCAGGTAAACTACATCCACAGGCCTCCCCACATCCACCAGGCGGGTCACCTGATCATAGAAGGAGATCAGGTTGGTCAGGCAGGACCTGCCCTTCCTAAATCCATGTTGGCTGAGCCTGATCCCTTGGCCATCCTGTAAGTGTTGTGTTATTGCACTCAGGATGACCTGTTCCATGATCTTGCCTGGCACTGAGGTCAGGCTGACAGGCCTGTAATTCCCTGGCTCATCCAACCGGCCCTTCTTATGGATGGGCACCACGTTGGCCAGCTTCCAGTCCTCTGGAACCTCGCCAGTGAGCCAGGACTGCTGAAAAATGATGGAGAGTGGCTTGGCCAGCTCCTCTGACAGCTCCCTCAGCACCCTAGGATGGATCCCATCTGGTCCCATGGACTTGTGGGGATCCAGGCGGCTGAGCAGATCACCAACTACCCCATTTTGGAACAGTGGAAAACTATGCTGCTCCCTGGCTCCTTCTGCCAGCTCTGCAGGCCAGCTGTCTGGAAGACATTCTGTCCTGCTTGTAAAAATTGAGGCAAAGAAGGTGTTAAGTATCTCTGCCTTTTCCTCATCCCTTATCACAACGTTCCCCTCCGTGTCCACCAAGGAGTGGAGGTTGTCTCTGCCCTTCCTCTTACTATTAATGTATTTATAGAAGGACTTTTTGTTGTCCTTCACAGCAGAGGCCAGACTAAGCTCCAAATGCGCTTTTGCCTCCCTAATTTTCTTCCTGCAAGACCTAGCAACATCCTTAAATTTTTCACGGGTTGCCTCACCTTTCTTCCAAAGGTGATACACCCTCTTTTTTTCCCTTAGTTCCATTAAAAGTTCTTTAACCATCCAGGCTGGCCGTCTGCCCCGGCGGCTCATCTTCTGGCACATTGGCACAGCCTGTCCCTGAGCCTTCAACAGTTCTTCCTTGAAGTAGGACCAGCTCTCCTGGACCCCTTTGTTTTTAAGGGCTTTATCCCAAGGAACCCTCTGAATTAGTTCCTTGAGTAGCCTGAAGTCCGCCCTCCGGAAATCCAGAGTGGAGGTCTTCTTGCTGCCCTTCCTAGCTTGACCAAATAATGAGAATTCAATTATCTCGTGGTCACTGGCCCCTAAGCACCCTCCGACCACCACATCACCCACCAACCCTTCCCTATTGGTGAAGAGGAGGTCAAGCATAGCCTTACCCCTGGTAGGCTCTCGCAGCACCTGGGATAAGAAGCTGTCCTCCATGCATTCTAAGAACCTCCTAGATTGCCACTTCTCTGCTATGTTAAGATCCCAGCAGATATCAGGCAAGTTGAAGTCACCCATGAGAACAAGGTCAGGCGATCTTGAGACAGCCTTAAGCTGCCTATAGAATGACTCATCAACATCCTTCTCCTGGTTGGGTGGTCTATAACAGGCTCCAACCAGGATGTCAGCCCTGTTGGCCTTCCCTCTAATTCTTACCCACAGGCACTCAACCCGATCATCCCTAATCTCCGTCTCAATGGCATCTAGTGCCTCCCTGACATACAGGGCCACCCCTCCACCCCTTCTTCCTTGCCTGTCTCTCCTGAAGAGCCTGTAGCCATCAATTGCAGCACTCCAGTCATGTGAGTCGTCCCACCACGTCTCTGTGATGGCAACTACATCATAACCTTCCTGCTGCAGCAAGGCTTCCAGCTCCTCTTGTTTGTTGCCCATGCTTCGTGCATTAGTGTACATGCACTTCAGCCGGGCTGCTGGTTTCACCTCTGGCTCTTGATTCTATCCAGGCTCTTTCATGCATCAACTAGATTGTTTATACTCTACATAGTCATATCTATATTTGCTTATTGATTAAGTAAGATAATAACAAGTTTAAATGAAAAAAGTAATTTAGCTTACAGAATATACTGCAGAAGTTAATGATAGAGAAACACTGCTGCTAGATAATCAGTCTGTTGAATGAAGCTGTCGCTGAGTTTAAATACCTTTCATTGTTGTTGGTACCTCTGAGTTTAATCCTTTAGCAAGATCTCTCCAAACTGAAGTGCTTTTCTTATTTGTCTTGAAGATACTTACATTGCAGAGCTCAAAATCTTCCACTCCTTTTTTTAGCTACCTGTTGCTATCTTACTCGGTTCTAGTTTTATATTGCCCAGAAATCATGTTTGATTCTTATTCCTCTCTAGGTCTTCCTACCCAGGTTAACTTCCCAGTTTTTCACATTGTCTCTGAATGTTCTTTCTAACATATTCATGCAGTTAACATTTCTGTCTCAACTTGCATAATGGCATTTCTAAGTTCACAAGAATATTGTGATAGCAGTGCAAAAGGCCTACAACTCCATGTCACTGTTGCATCTCCATTTTTTTAAACACATCCAACACAAATCATTTATCTTTGATTTCATGATACAGTACAGATAGCAGTCATTGATATCTGCCACTGGTCAATATGCATTGGCCGCCTTTGTTGCCTACTGACTAAGTTATGAAAACCAACACAGCTGTTGTTTCTGTTCTGTTACCTTTAACACTGGAAGAATTCCCCAGAAAATTATTTTTCTCTAGTGTCCTACTCAGAATTCTCTGATGCTGCTATACAGATGCTTGACAAAGGTTAAGCTGCTAATTGTACTGAAACCATAGTCCATTATACTGACAAATTCTGTCTTGGTTTTCTATGCCCTGCCATCTAGATGTGTCCATTTGTCATCTTGTCTTCATGAATTTGTAAAATTAAGGGTTATTTTTCTGTCTGGTGTTTGTATTAGCCCACTGGGATTTCCAAAATAACTCTTCTTCAGCTCAACTGAATGCTGAAGAAATAGATAGGGTTTGCAGGGCTGGCAGTTACGCCGGAATTGGTATGTCTAATATTGAGATCCATGAAATACAGCAAAAATGGAACTCGTGACGTATTTAGAAAGTAAGTATGAAGTAAAGAGAAACTCTAATCTGGAGATCCTCTCATGGCAACTTCCTTTTCCACCTTTCCAGATTCAGCAATGCTTGTTTACATGAAAACCAGAACAGAATAAATTTCAATTAGTGTGATGGAAGCAACTGCTTAGTGCTCTCTGTCTGTTTTCTGTCTCTTCTCTTTATTTATTCTTCATGGCAAGAGACACAATGTTTACTTCTACAACACTTTCAATTATTGCCTAGAACTCCATTGTTCTAGTTGGTGCAGAAGAAAGTGTAGTTTCTGTTTCTTCTGTGTATTATTTACACTAAACCCAGCTAAAATCCAAAGAACTTATACTCCTGAATGTAGGCAGAAAGAGGCCTATAAAATGTCAGTGCAAGGGGCCAAAACTTTCAAAACGTGGGTATTTCTAGACTAAAATACCAGTTGTGGCTTTGTCATTAAAAGATTCTTTAACATTTTGCAAAAGTAACACCTTTGATTGTGGGTGTATTTTTGGAGGAACATCAGTGACTTTGAGCTGGGAGTTTTAGCAGTGATTTTTCTTAGTACATTGTGCTTTTAGGAGGCTTCATAATTAGCTTTCCACGTTACATCAATGAATTATAGGTAAAGTGAAGAAGCATTTGTTTTCTTCTTTGTCCATTTTGTTCAAACAGATTTTGCTCTGGTGGAGGTGGAATGTCAATAATAATTTATGTGCATATCATCCTTTGCTTCTAGTAACTCTTACAAGTGGTTCTCATAAAGATGACTTCTGAGTTCACAGGATCACATGATATTAAGGGCTGGAAGGGACCTCTGGAGATCAAGTCCAAACTCCCTGTCAGAGCAGGACCATAAAATCTAGTGCAGGTCACACAGGAATGCATCCAGACAGGTCTTGAAAATCTCCAGAGGAGACTCCACAACCCCTCTGGGGAGCCCATTCCAGTGCCCTGTGACCCTTACAGTAAAGAAGTTCTTCATGTTGAGGTGGAACTTCCTGTGCTGTAGTTTACATTCATTGTCCCTCATTCTATCACAGGGAACAAGCGAGAAGAGTCTGTCCCTTCCTTCTTGACACCCAGCCCTCATATATTAATAAACTTCTCCTCTCCAGACTAAAAAGCCCCAGGTCTCAGCCTCTCCTCATAGGGCACATGTTGTAGCACTCTGTTTGACTCTCTTGAGTAGATCCCTGTCCCTCCTGAACTGGGGAGCCGAAAACAGGATGTGATATTGCAGGTGAGGTCTCAGTAGGACAGAGTAGAGGGGAAGGAAAACCTCCCTTGATCTGCTGGACACACTCTTCTTAATGCACCCTGGGATACCATTGGCCTTCTTGGCCACAAGGGCACACTGCCGTCCCAGGAATAACTAGTTGTCCACCAGGACTCCTAGGTCCTTCTCCCTGGGGCTGATGAGTTTTCGCAGGTCTCTCTACTCCCCCTGCTGATCTCTTTGAATACACAGTGAACGTTTATCAGTTAGCTTTCTCTTGAGAGTTGTTAAAGCTAGGGAAGGACATAAAACTTCACTTTTCACTGTAATGGCTTATCAATGTTTTTGAATCCTTATTTAAAGACATACTATTCATGCTTTGTGGTTTGTGCATCTAAGAATGATAACTTTGTTTTCTTAGTTAAGAGCTGTATCCATTTTTAATGTTTTTATTAGATAATCAGTTAATATACTTGTGGCTTGTGACAGTAATGAACTACAGGGGTTTTCAAATATGTTAATTTTTCTCCAGCATACCATGGCTAATGCTACTAATATCTAAACCTGATGCATTTTTTCATAGTGAGACACTCAACTTAGCATTTACATATAGTATGTGAAGTAAGTAAATGTTTAACTTTAGAAAACATATCATAGTTTCATAGTTTCATAGTTTCATTCAGGGTTGGAAGGGACCACAAGGATCATCTAGTTCCAACCCCCCTGCCATGGGCAGGGACACCCCACACTAGATCAGGCTGGCCAGAGCCTCATCCAGCCTGGGCTTAAACACCCCCAGGGATGGGGCCTAGACTACCTCCCTGGACAACCCATTCCAGGGCTTCACCACTCTCATGGTGAAGAACCTCCTCCTCACATCTAGCCTGAATCTCCCCACCTCTAGCTTCATTCCATTCCCCCTAGTCCTATCACTACCTGAGATCCTGAGAAGTCCTTCTCCAGCCTTCCTGTAGGCCCCCTTCAGATACTGGAAGGCCACAATTAGGTCACCTCAGAGCCTTCTCTTCTGCAGACTGAACAGCCCCAACTCCCTCAGTCTGTCCTCATAGGAGAGGTGCTCCAGCCCTCTGATCATCCTCATGGCCCTTCTCTGGACACGTTCCAGCACCTCCACATCCCTCTTGTAATAGGGGCTCCAGAACTGGACACAGTACTCCAGGTGGGGTCTCACCAGGGCTGAGTAGAAGGGGAGGATCACCTCCCTCGACCTGCTGGCCACACTTCTCCTGATGCAGCCCAGGATCTGAAGCATTAGAAAATTTGACACTATTGGAAAATAAGATAGTAAGAAGCAAAGAGTCAGGGTATTGCACAGTTGAGGTTACTACTGCAGCACATAGGAAATACGGTTAAATAGAACTTTACATGTGTTTATTTTTTTATCTGTCAAATAGAACATACAGAATGTACAACTTCAGTTAATAAATATTTGAATAAAAACTGTAACTGTGGAATTTCCTGGCTTTCTGCTTCTTGATTTGTCATTTTCAATATTTTAGATGTTCATTTTCTATGTAATAGTTCCTGCATTTCCAATAATGCAAGTGGAAGTGATTTTATGGGCTTTTTGTGCACCCAGTGAAGTGAATGAGAGAAAAGTGCAATTAATCTATTGAGAAAGGGATCAGAAACTTGCGTTAACATTCAGCAGTTTGCACTGATCACAATCTCTCCCTCCTCTTTCGTAAGTATATTGTAAGATACAGTATAGCTCTGTATTTTCTGGAGAATTGTTTTTCTTAGTTATCATGAGTTAAAACCACTCTAGTGCTGGCAAGTAGAACTCTCAAGGCTGCATTGCTTTTTTTTTTTCTCTTCCCACAGTGTTCCCATGACTGCAGTGAATTGTTCTCACTTGGGTGGCTCAGTTGGTAGTGCATAAGACCCTTAATGGTAAAGGTCGTGAGTTCAAGCCTGAAGTGGGCAGTAGTAGTGTCCTCCCTACTCTAGTCTAGATCTGTGGTGGCAGGTTGGACTCGATGATCTTTGAGTTGTCTTCCAACCTTAGGAGTACTGAAGTTCTGAATTGATGGAGATAGAACAGCAGACTTACTTAACCCTATAGTTTATTTAAGCTCTTGTTCTGACATTCTGCTCTAGATGTTTAGTGTCCTGCACTTTGTGAGTTTCTATTAGCTTACTGTTTACCACTTTCCTTAGAGATACCTCTTTCCCTCACCCCCTCTACCCTCCCACCCCCCATGAAAGTGAAGTTTAAAGTTTGTATTTCATGGGCCTTTGTGGTGCTTGCCATTTGGAGATCTGTGCAGTGCTGAGATAATGTTCATTTTGGCCTGTTCTGGTGCTTTTCCTGAGAAAGACATTAATGAAGATAAATTGGTCTAGAAAAAAGTTGCTAAAAGAGGAAATTACCATAATAAGAAACTATATAGCTAGAGGTCTCATGTGAAAGGAACCTAGCATGTTTTTTATGCAGACATGATCAAAAGTCCAGTTGTATCTGTCAGTATCTGTGTTATGTGATCAAATGCCTGGTCTTGATACTTAAAAAGATTTTTTTTTGTTTTCAAAATGCACCCCTTGCAAGTAGGTGCATTTATTAGAATTACTTTCTAACTCCTATCCTGTCAGCTAGACACCTTGACATCTGATAGGCATGTGATTTGAAATGCTAAAGTATTGTAATTAACTTGTTCCAAAAAGGGAGTATTCTAGGAGAAATTGTGGAGATACAGGTCTTGTGTTCAATTTAGAAGATAAAGTAAGAAGACCTAGTTATTTCCACAAGAGCCTGAGTTAGTATTTTAAAGATCTTTGTGAGAAGCCTGTATGTAACAGAAGTGGTTAGCCTATGCTGTAACAGAAGTCTTTGGTCATAGAGCTCTATTCCACTGAACAAGGAAAATTTATCTCATTGTAAGACTCAAGAAAATTTGAAATCTGTAAAGATGATAATGCTTTTATCTGAACTTTAAAAAAAAATGTTTTATTTTATTTTCAAAGGAAGCTGCACCTACAGAATCTCTGCTTAACTGGCAGGACTACGAAGGACGAACACCCCTTCACTTTGCTGTTGCTGATGGGAATGTGGCGGTTGTTGATGTCCTGACCTCCTACGAAGGCTGCAATGTGACATCTTACGACAACTTATTTCGAACCCCTCTTCACTGGGCAGCCTTACTTGGTAAAATGGGCCATGCTGAAGTAATTTAGTAATTAATTGACTGTGGTTTTTATTCTTTGTCTCTCTTTTTTGTTTATTTCTAGCCTGGCATTACGCTAACTAATTCTTAGAACAATAATAGTTTCTGCTAGACTAGTTTCTGTGTTGACTGGGGTTTTTTTCAGTTTCAGATTCTCCAAAGCATTGTAAAATGCATTACTTCAGCAGTCTATACATGGTTGTAATTTAATAGGACTATACTGGAGTGTTCTTGCATCTATAGCTTTATTCCTAAGTGAAAAAAAATCCCGTCGCTCTAGAGCAACGATGTCTGAAGTGTGTGAAGTGAAGGTGTGCACAACTCAGCATGTATGCAAAACTATCCATAGCAGTGCATGAAGAAGATACCAGAACTTCTGGTTATAGGTATTTTTTTATGTGAAAAAATAAGAACATTTTGCTACTATTCATATATGGATTGATGCTAGCAGCCTCACTTGATCCATATGTAAGATAGGGTTTGCCTGAAGGAAGTGAGTGCTCCAAAATGTGGAAGCACTGACAGTGACAGCATCACTCATTTATTCACTTTCAGTTTACAGCAACGTATTGTAGTTTACATGTGCCATGTGAATTGCATTTATGGAGTATATTATCTAGTTTTTACTAAACTACCCCTCACAAAATAGACAAGTGACTTAAAAAGAGTCTCACAAAGAAACTGCAGATAATCTGATCATGTGAGCCCAAGTGAACAAGAAGAAAATGGCAGAGCTGACACTTCTAGTACAAGATCTTCATCAGACAGATATGAAAGGAACTTTTATTCAGATAAAGTTTTTTTCCTGTTCACACAACCTTGAGACTCAGATGCTCTGCAAATTACATACCTTGCATTTGTGGATTCTGCACCATTCGGTTTAACAAAACTGGATCTTTGCAAAACAGATGGAAAACAGATTAAATGTAAATAGTCTAAATACAGGCAAATGCAACTCATAAAATGACAGGCACAAAGGTAATATGATTTAGAAAAAAAATTACCTCCTATTTTCATTCTCCTATGTGAAGGAGTTAAAAATAAGCACCATGTACCAGATGAAAGGGAAGAATCTTCATGCACTGTCTGTCTTTTTTTTTATAAGGCTTGATCCTCATGACCCTTTGGGACAGTGCAGACAAAGAATGCCAATAAAAGAATCAGATGGCTCACTGGAGTGAGTTACTGCAACTCCAGTGACAATATGCATGTCATTTGATTACATTTATTTAATTGAAAAACAGAGTGTTCTCAGATTTGCATTTGCATTCAAGTGGAGATATTGAATTTTCACAGATAAACCATGAAACGTTTTAAGTGTCATAGGATTGGTTCTGTCCAAGAAGCAAGATTTACCATGTTTTGAAATTGATTGTAGTTAAGATAGAAGTTTTGTCTGTTGGAAAAATGGATTGTCTAATCAATGTGCCAAGACCTCTAGAATCCTTTGTGGACTTGATGAGGTCTCTAAGTAGCATATACTCATGGGGAGCTTCTGATTGGTAAATCATGACCAATTTTTAGGGTTCTGTTCTTAAGCTCGATACTGGATGGTGTATTTGGATCTCAGAGAGTCTAAAATGTTACCAAATGGGTTAATGGTAGAAGGATTTAAGCAGTGCATGGATACAACCACAAATACTCTTTTAAAGGGGACAGGCTGCATGTGGCTCTATCTTACAGCATTACTGCTCCTCTTACCTTTTATTTTCGAGTAAGTAAAAAACTCAGCCAAGTGACATCTCTTCTGACATCTCCTACATAAGTGACAATTCTTGACCTCAAGAACTGAGTTTTAAAGTGTGCAATAATGTCCAAGTGAGGTCCTTCTTTGCACCAATTTGTTTACTGTTGCACCAAGTAGAAATGTGGGGGCTTTTTCCAACTTTCTCAGGCCTTCTTTCTCTAGACCATTTAGGTAGACCTGTCCTTATAAAGAGTTCCATTACCCTTTTACTAGCTATATGTTCTGAAAGTGCAGGCAATCTTTTTTTCGATGCTCAGCATTCCTATCATTTTCCTGCTAGGATTTCACTCAGAACCCAGTTTTTCCAGTGCACCTCAATTCATTTCTTATAGTGTTGAGATGGAAAGAGCTTAGCAACGTTACATCTCTTCTTTTTAGTGTTTTTCTGGTAGGAAGGAACAGAATGTCATGATGTTCTGGTTGAAGGCTTGTCTTAGTGGCTGAAAGGAAATAGGAGCCTTTCTCTTCACCCTAAGGCCCCTATTAAAAATAATGGCCACATAGCTGTCCTTCTTTTTTGACCCAAGATGACCATTTTCTCTCATTTCTGATACTTCTATACGTAGAGTCTGAAAGTGCCATTCCACAAAAGAAGGCTTGCCTAGTGTTCCATCTCACAATTTTTTTAAAGTCACAGACCACAGCTGTTACACAGCTTGATACTGAAATTATCAGTGTTTTAATTTTTAAAGTCTACAGCTAGTAGAAAGATTTACCTTTTTTTTTTGCTGGTTTTTTTTCTTTCCCATTTATTCTAAAGTAATTCAAGTGAAGGGTGCCAAAGAATCAAGCTGCAAAATTGTTTTCCCCACAAACAAGATACCAGGAGATTTCTCCTGTAAAATCAGAGTAATTTTTAAAGTGATTTATGCCTTATACTACCTCTTAACATACCAAATCATTAAGATATTTTCTGAGCTTCATATGCCTAGAAAAGAAAGCACATGAAAGGGAGAGTAGGTTGAAACTGGAACTCAGGAAAAAGTTCCTCAGTATGAGGGTGGTGAGACTCTGGAATAGGTTGCCCAGGGAGGCTGTGAATGCCTCATCCCTGTCGGTATTCTAGGCCAGATTGGATGAGGCCTTGAGCAGCTGAGTCTAGAGCAGAGGCATGCCTGAACATGATGTGGATGATCTTTAAGGTTCCTTCCAACCTAAAATATTCAATGATCAGTTGACTTCAATGACAATTCCTGTTCCTGTCAGTGAAGTGGATATAGAGTTTACCCATTGCCACCAAAATGTTGTGATTTTAACCTGAAAACATTCTAATCAGGTTTGGTGGAAGGAGTTGTGTGTAAGTTTGTTGTTTATTGCAGATATGACAGCTGGTAGTAGACTAGCTTCCAGATTCTGCTCTGCATCTTCAGTTGAAATTTTTAAAAATGAAAACTAGGTAAAGTTTTACACTTAATTTCTGTTAAACAGGATTGAATTGTCACTTTTGGTTTACCTTACTGATTCAGATGTACAGATGCTCATCACCATCACTCTGTTGTTCATTTTACTGCTTCTCACCAAAAGCAGAATTTTATCTGAATTATCAGAATTTTTTTCTGGAAATACTCAGTGAATTCATTGCCATGTTAATATTGCAGTTGTCTGACCAGCTACTGCTGGGTTTTTGGCTAGGGAAATGCTATAGTGATTTCTTCTAAAAGAAAGAAAATCTTTCCACATGTTCCTAGTCATAGGCCACTCCAAATTACAGATGCACCTCAAAAATCAGGATACAGAGTGTGGAACTGCAACATTATTGGGAATAACATGCATACCAAGCTTAATAGTTCAAATATCAAATATAATATTTCTTTCTTATGTTTAGACTATAATAGATACAACATAAATGTACTATTATTTATTGGTCTCTTCACTGGTCTCTTTGCTGTCTACAACTACTTGAAGGGAGGTTGTAGCCAGGTGGTGGTTGGTCTCTTCTCCCAGGTGGCCAGCACCAAAACAAGAAGACACAGTCTCAAGCTGCACCAAGGATGGTTTAGGCTGGATGTTAGGAAGTTCTTCATAGAAAGGGTGATTTGCCATTGGAATGGGCTGTCCAGGGAGGTGGTGGAGTCACCATCACTGGAGGTGTTTAGGAAGAGACTGGATGGGGCACTTGGTGCCATGGTTTAGTTGGTTGGGTGGTGTTGGATGATAGGTTGGACTCAATGATCTCAAAGGTCTCTTCCAACCTGGTCTATTCTATTCTATTCTATTCTATTCTATTCTATTCTATCCTATCCTATCCTATCCTATCCTATCCTATTCTTTGGGTTGTTTAATTGTTGTTGTTTTGTTTGTTGTTTTTTTTTTAATACAGGGAAATGTTTAACTCTAGCATTAAATATATATATATATATGTTTTTTATTATGTCATTTTTATCAGGTCATGCACAGATAGTCCATCTCTTATTAGAAAGAAATAAGTTTGGAACTATCCCATCTGATAGCCAAGGTGCAACACCCCTACATTATGCAGCACAGAGCAACTTTGCTGTAAGTAGCACATTCCCTAAATGTGAAATGAGTGTGTTTTGCTGGAACATGTATGATGTATCAAAGTGTTTGAGTTGTTTTTAAAACCGTATAAACACAGTTGCCTGCACAACCTTAATACAGAGTTTCCCCCTGCTATGTGACACAGATATGGTTATTTTTTTCACTATTAAAAATAGATCTGAAAAAAAGACCCACCTAAATTGCTGTGCAAAGAAAAGGCCTTCAATCTATATGTTAGCATCAGACCATACAATAACCATTTTGATTCTTCAGTAGAATGGCACCCAGTATTTTACAGTGCGTTCACTGTTTGAGGTTCATTATAACTAAATCTAAGCAGTTATGGGATGTCTAGAGTATGATCACCTGTATGAGTATTTGCACAGCTGCTTCAGCACCAGTCAGACCAGTCTTTGCCTTCAAGAAGGTGATTAACTTAGGAATATTTTCTTTTATGAATGATCCATTGTGTCATAAAGCATGGCTAAAGAGCACGTTCCTCTGGTCACAATCCTTCATGAGCACTGCATTTTTTGGAAGTTTTTAATATTTTTTAAATATTTTTTAAAATTCAGACAACAAATAAAACTTACCGCGATTGAGAGATGGAGACAAAGCTTGATGCAAGCAAAGCGTCTACTTTATTGTACGAAGTATGTTCTTTATATAGGCTAACATAATCAAAAGTAACTAGTGATTGGCAATTAAATGTGTCCATCCGACAGTTACAAATTCGTGATTGGCTGCCGAGAAAAGACCAGGGAACACACATCGCCGGGCAAGGCCCGGGCAGGTGTTAGACAAAAGGCAAACGATCAAGCATCTCTTATCTAAGTTCAGAGAGAAAACAAAAGACTCTCTTGCAATGTTTACTAGCTCTTATTCTCAGGTAGTTGTGGGGCTTCCTGAGTCACAATGGCAGTTGGTAATCAGCTAAAGGCTTTTTTCTCTCTACATAGCTGCAGTTTTTCCCAAGGTCTGTGGCCTACAAGGGCTGAAACATTTCCTTCTATCAGCGGAGCATTGCTTGAGCATTGCACTCCCTAAATTCAGTGCGTCAAAAACTGGCTTCTCAGAAAGCCTAATTCTTATGTGTTGGTAGAACAGTTTAATTTTTTTTCCAAAGTAAGCTCATATACAGAACAGCTAAGTCTAAAACTCAGCAGTTCAACGATTGCTTGTCATAGATGCTACTATGAAAGTAGTTCTGAAGCACTGGAACATGACAGGGCTTTTTTCATGCTGCACTGTCTCTCATAGTTGAATGGCTGAGAGCTCCCATCTAAGTTTCTTCAGTTGTATTATTCATAACCCTTTACTAAAAGGGTTATTTAGTGCCTAATTAATATAGTTGTGTAGTGCATATTGCAGCATTTTCTTAACAGGGATATTAATATGGATCTTCCTTGCCTACACACAAGTTAATTTGCATAAAACTAGTTAATTTGCATAAAACGAGTAAAATTATCATGCTCTTGATAACCAGTTAACAAGTTAACAAATCCAGAAGAGAGAAAGAACTGACCAATATATGTTAGTACTGCAGCTGTTGTGAGAGTGAGTATTGGGATTTTGGTGGGAGTTTTGGGGGATGGTCTTAGTAAGACCACAGGATGTTTTTTAAATTCACACTTTCACTGGAGCATATCTCTCTGTATAATTTACACCTTTTTAGAGAATCTCTTATTGATGCTGATTACTCTCCATTACATGGTCCATACAGTTTGGGTCTGACTCATGCCTATGATTTTTATGCTGTAGAAGCCTGTCTTTCTACTTTGAGACAGATTCATGGGAAAGTTAGAATATTTTTATTTACAGTCTGGTGATTATATGTTTTTTTTCTTCTTTCTTTCTCTATATTGATACATTCCAAAAAAGAAAGCTTTTTCATTCTGGCTTTCTTTCTCCAGGCTTGATTTAGTTGTATGAAACATCTTCATTATGTTGCTGCCGTTTGATCTAACCAGGCAGCCAAACTATGACATGGTTTAGGTTTTTATGGGAAAATAAAGTAGGTGATGAAATCAGAAGTTATTTTGTAATCTTGTGTACTTACAATGAATGTACTGTTTCCCATCTTACATGAAAAATCAAACAGAAAAATCTCATTCAGATCTGCAAGCCTCTTTTAGCTCGTGATGTATCCAAGAGCCTTGTTTGTGCGTGCCTAAATTATGTCTGGTGCCTCTCTCTGTTTTTTTACCCACTCTGGTTGTTTCTGAGCACTACTGTTTGCTTTTTTTCCCAATTACATGCAAATCCTTGAGTACTTTTCACCACTATATTCCATATAGAGTGAGTAGAAAGACACCCATGATTGCTTGGGCAGTAGCATCTGTATGGATTCATGGTTTGAGAGCAACATTGTTGTTCTCTTCAGTCTGCCCAGATTTGGATAAGTCTATTTGTTTTATGGTTAAAATGTGATGTTTCTTAGCCCCTAATGAGAAGGAGGAAGTTCATTGTTTTGTGCTTATTACAAATATTTGTGTTGCTTTCAGTTTTACGATTCAATATCATGTTCTTTGCTCTGTTTTTCTGTGAGTTAACTTACATTAATAGGACATTTTTGGTTTTGTAAAGACTGAAGGGACTTAGCCAGCACTTAATTTATGTGAAAATCTTTTTCTCTAAGACTTACTTATCCTCACTTCTTATAGAAGGAAAAGTTGTATAAGTTACCTAATATAACCATCCAAATAGGCTGCCTGAAATCTAATTGGCATAGGATCCTACAGAAGGGCTAAATAAACATCCTTTATAGATTTTTGAATTTCATGTGTGAAGGCAGTTGTTCTATTAGTGTTGATTTTAGCATGCAGAATGCAGGATGAAACATATTTTGGTCTTCTGAATTTCTTCAGAGACGTTTGAGACAATGTTCTTCCCTTTCACATACTTGCACAGATTGAGCTAGTAAATGAAACGTGGATACCCCTGTCTTATTTTTGAATATTCAAAATTATCTAGTGTTTTTTTTTCAGGGTTTCTTGACAGAATGAAATACTGCTTGTTTTCTTCTCTCCCTTACTATTGTTTTCCAGCTTTGTTTTCACTTTTTTTTTTTTAATAGAAATAAAATATGTGATTTTTGAAGATAAAGTACATGTGTAATTAAACTACTTGGTAATTCTGTTTTCCTGGGGTTTAACCATCTTTTTCTTATTTAATTTCATTTTGTTTTCAAGTTGTGATAGCTTAATTTTGGAAAATACTCTTATAGCGCTCTGAGATTTTCTTCCATTTTTTCCCATTAAAATCTCTAGGAAAAAAAAAAAATCATTTGAACGAAACATTGCTTTCCTAAAACTTAATAGGAAAATATAGTTCTTATTTGTATTTGTAGTGTGTTTGCCTTAGTATTGAAAAGGTCCAGCCTCCATACTGCATTTACTTTGCAGGACATCAAGTACTGTAGAGTACTGGTAAGGTGGCAAGTTGCTGGCCTAATGAGTAGCTGTTTGTGTCTGAGGTGTAGTGGTGGTCAATACTGAGTACACAAAGCTATACACACATAGTGGTTCCTGTGGAAGGCTTAATGCTTCCTTTCCTCATTATTTCTCGCTGGACCTTTTTACAATAAGCTGATAGGTCAGATATGGACCCAAATTCACGAAGCTTTTAGGATCTTTGATCACATCAGCATGAGAGACACAGAAAACTTCCTATTTCTTTAGAGGGATGAAATAGTCAGTAGTAGTTAAAATAGTAATTGTAAGTAGTAGATAAAAAAAATCCAAACAAATCAGTAAGACTTGGGCATTTAAATAGCTTTGTGATAATAAGCATTTGATTCCTTATATCCAAAGAATCTCCTTTTCACAGATGTGATAGAGCTATTTTGGAGTCACACGAGGGGAAAAGATAAAATAGTGTTAACACTAAAATATAAAACCAAAATGAAACAATGAACCCCCTTTTTTTTCCAGTTTTTATTGGCTAGCCTGTAAGTGGCTCTTAAGAGGTGTTTGCCAGCTGTTAAATGCACAACGTTGATAAGGCATTCGACAGAAAATCTTCCCCTAACTCTTTTTTACTAGCAGATTTCATCTATCATCCTCCTCTATGTGACTTATTAAGAATTTGACAATGAGCTTGTTGCCTGAAAGCTTAAAACACAAATACAGCATTTGAATAAATAATTCTTTTTGTTTTGGTATAGATAGAGACTTTGGTATAAATAAAGAGCAACTACAGTGGAAAGCCCAGACTTGGTGTGAACACTCTCCTAACCTTTATTGGTTTTTAATATTTCAGTAACTAGTGACCTGTTAATATTATGAAATATGTCTGTGCTGCCCCAAAAGTACTTCTTTTTTTTTCCTTTGAGTAATCAAATCATTAGAGTTTGGCAAACTATTTGCATATGCAAACTATTTGCATATTTGCATATGCAGTCATATTTAGAACTGGAGCAAAAAAGGCATTTCAGGCAGTGATTTTGAAGGAACGTTGTTTTGGCATCATAGTGTTACAGTAATGCTTTGACAAGCCAATAATATTTTTACCACTGCTTTCGTCACAGTGACTGGAGTGTCTTTTACTTCCTCGTGATGAACACATGACATTTGACTGTTAGAAGAAAATAAAGTGTGAAATAAACATTAACAGCATTAAACTCATAGTTAAGGATTCACTGTGAACAATGAAGAGGAAAAGGGCATAGCAGAAAACATGGTGCTCCTGTTGAGCTTTTACTCTCTATAAACATAAAAAGGGAAAATGAAGCTTTAATTTCCTTCGTAAAAAGCTAAATGAGACACAGTAGTTTCTTCTTAGATTCCTTTTAATTCTAATTTCAGTGGTATATCTTTTCAGGAAACAGTTGAAGTATTTTTGAAACATCCTTCTGTAAAAGATGACTCAGATCTTGAGGGAAGAACATCCTTCATGTGGGCAGCTGGCAAAGGCAGTGATGATGTCATTAAGACTATGCTGACTTTAAAGTTGGATATTGACATCAATATGACAGACAAATACGCTGGCACAGGTAAGATGCTTTACAGTAAGGATCCACTGGATATTTGCAGTTACTGTGGTTTCCACTAAATAAAAAACATAGTTAAAACCATGTTAGTCTTTTCCTGGATGTGTATCTTAATCCTAAATATATTTCTTATTAGTTCAGTTGTGTGTGAGTCACTTCTTTGCCTTATTATGGGAAAGAAGCAAATCTTTTCTGTGCCAATTGGACCAGATCATTTGAGACACAGCACAAAGAAGTGGAGTGCTATGCTGCAATTGAGTTAGATCTGTGATCCTGGGAAAAGAAGAGCTGTTACGTATCTCCCTCTCTGAAGATATTCAAGGCCCGCCTGGATGCATTCCTGTGTGACCTGCTACAGGTGATCCTGCACTGACAGCAGGGTTGGACTAGATGATCTTTCGAGGTCCCTTCCAGCCCCTGGCATTCTATGATTCTGTGATTTTGAAGACTAGAATGAAATGCAATTGCATAAAAAGTCCCTCCTGAAAATGCCTGTTAACAAACTTTGAAACATAGAACAACCAGCGAGGTGGCTAAATTATCATAATGAAAATCATAAGTACTGTAGTTATTTGTAAAGGTAATGAAGATTAGAACTATTGCACTTCTCTTGTCCAAACAAGGGGTTACACTTCATATCCCCCAAGTTTATCAACCCATTAAGATAAACATGCAAGATGTGTGTTTCAGAATTCAAGCATGCAAGCCATACATTCAAACTTTCCTATAACAACTGTGAATTTCTCTTCTTTAATGAAAAAAATACTGTACTTGTGTAGTATTCATAACAAAAATGCAGTAACAGTTCTAAGAGACAGGTCTTGAAGGGTAGGTGTATTCAGGAGTGTTAGAAGATACAGGTAGAAGTAGTGAAGCTTTATAGTGTGCTGATGGCATCTGAATTATAGAAAACAACAACAACAACCAAAAAACACAGGAGAATATGGATATATTTGACATAAATTGGAGGGGTCTGGTAGCAGTGGGCTTCAGGGGTAAGCTGTGTGGGAGGAGGTCATGAACTGCCCTGTGCCAGTCACAGTCAGGTCACAAATGTAAAAGTTAAGTGCAAAAATGTATATCTGTGTATAATAAGTAGTTAGATTATAGCCAGCTTGATAGTCATAGCACACATTCATGAATAATACAGAAGAAAGCATATCTCCTGAAAAGAAAGCTGTGCTATTTTAGACAAAAAATAATGTATATTGAAATGCTTGTTCATACAAATTTCACTGTCTTTGTTTTAAAGTATACTCAAGCTTTAGCTTTTGGCTGCCCACACACACGAACTAGCTAAGTAGCATGTTCGATTTAGAGAACTGGAAGCCAGGAAACCAAAGATAGGAGTTTAACAGCTTCTCTGTTTTCAGATCACATTTCAAATAGCAAGCAAATAGTAAATAAATGCAATGTTGGGGTGGTGTGGTTCGTGGTTTGAAAGATACCATGTATGAATAATACTTTCTTAGCATACAAACAAAACACCAAAACCCCGACATTGTTTATTTCCATTGGTGGTGTGTTGGGTCCAAACCACACAAAATGCCAAATACAATCAGCATAAAATTCTATTTGGTTATTTAAACTCTTGGCTTTCCTTACAAATTAACACAACAGCAACAACAACAACAAAGAGTCTTTTCAAGTTTGTGATTATTTATAATTTTTTAATCTAAGAAACAGTACAACAAATAAAATTTCAGCCTTCGTGAGGTGATTTTACACCCTACATGCTCTACAATTTCAATCTTGTTTCATCTTTACCAGTCTCACCTGTATCTGCTCTTTCCTGACAGTTGCTTTTTAAATACTTCACAGTGTTTGTTTCAGACCTTAAGGTGCAGTAGTGATTCACAGTGCAAATCTCCCTATAAGGGGTTTTCTTCTTTGCAGACAGTAATCACATACTGTGTATCTGAAACTACTCAGGTGTGGATTTCATGCTTGAATAATTCAGGTTGGTTGGGTTCGTTATCTTTCAGTCTTAAACCTTTCGTAGCAGTGATATGTAATCACCTCTTAGTCTTGATTTTGTTGCAGAGTTTTTAATCAAAGCAAATGAATAGATTTTCCATTTACTTGGAACAGCTCTTCTGTTGAACACAGTAATAGTCCTAAAGTGGAGCTATGCCCTTCGACGCTTGCTGTCAAGCAGTCTGAACTTCACCATTGTGCAAGCATGTGCAGTAACATGGGCTTTATTATAGTGAGCTGTGAACTTAAAAAGAAATCCACCAGTAAATCATTCTCTGGTTTCAGACCTGTTTTGTGTTGGGGTTTTTTTACGAGTGTTCTAAATCATTCCCAAGTTTTGCCGAGGGAAAAGTAGCCTTGTATTTCGACAGGAAACTATGCACTAATAGAAAGTAGCTTTCATGCCACCCTGACTGGGATACAGTTGCTGAGGAGAGTTCAAGGTTGCCTTTTTCTGACTTTTGTGTGCAGACTCAGTCAAGCTCAGTTGTAATGTTGCACTAACGCTAACGCAGCCTTTTGCATTTACTTAAAAAGAGCAAGCTCTCCATTCAGCATTGCTTGAACATCGAGACTCTCCGTATTGTGTAGGAGAATGACACCAAGGGAAAGGAATTTCCCTCCTCTCAGAGATCAGCTCTGCAGGAGCATTACAGGGGCAGCTTTATAGCTCTGCCGTCACTGTGTACAATGGAGAGGGCTCTGTCTGTCGGCTGAACAAAGGGCCTATTGTGACCAGCTGGCTGAAGAATCTCTTCAGTCACCGTGACTCCATCACAGAAAATTTGGCTTACAAGAAAATATTGAGCACAAAGTGCGAAACAAGATGCCTGCGTCAGAATGAGTGATGGGGGGAAGAACTGGCCAAGCTGACACAGCAGCTCTTTTTCTATTGTATTGTTATACACACCCCATGTGTCATCTGATGGAGTGGTTTACTGCCTTTGGTTTCATAAGAAATGCAGTACAAAAACCAGAACCTAGAGTTTACTGTGAGGTCAGACCATGAAAACCAGCCCGTCCGAATGTACAAAGCAGCAGGAATCTCATTCTTGTCCAGCTTCTACTGATAGCCACCCACTTGCATAGAGTGGGTGGCTCTTGCCACAGATCCTACTGCTTACAGATATTTTTCACCAGTGCAATGAGTGCCTCTATGCTTAAGCATCAGTGTCCTCTTAAAGGCAGCACCACTCATACTGTGACCCCAGTTCTGGAGGAAGTGCCTCATTTTTCTGCTACTATCACTAATTTTGAGAACATTTTTTTAAGGCAAGATGCTTCAGCTGGATTTGATTCACAGTGCCAACAAATGTGCTGTTGAGTAGTGCCTGTGTAACAGGTTACGCTGGCTTACTGTTTCATATGCTGCAGGAAGCCCCTACCAGTGGGAATCAGTAGCAGGCAAATACAAAGAGCCTGACTGTTTTGATATTCTGGCTATGGTTCAAGAAGCAATTCCTTCTGGTATTGCCCTTTGTGGTGTGTCTTTCTGTATAATGCTTCTGCTGGATCCTAACCCTGCCTGTTTTAACATTAAACAAGTAGAGACGTGTAGGTCCTGTTTACAGCCCCATATTTCACTTGCTTGAGCAGACCAAATTCTCACCAAGGATTGAATATTTGTGAAATTTCACGGGCAGATATGAGTTCACTTTGCTAAGTGCATATTTATGAATTGCACTGGTTTGTATTTTCTTTCTAAACTATTTTGGTGTTGTCACCTGTGAAATATTCTGTGTGTAGGACAGTGTAGGAATGTAGATAATCTGATTCAGTTGCTGACTATAAGAAATAACTGAGAACATTTTAAAATCAAATTGTAAGTGAAAGCACCAATCTGTGTCCTCCATTGGTTTGAAATGTCATTGATATATATAGTTCTCATTTCCTTCAAGAAGAGCCACAAACTGGTTGATCTGGCATTTCAGCATTTTCCTCAACTCCAGCTGACAGTGCTCAAAGGATGCTGTGTTTGGTTGTAGCAGCTTCCGTTATGGGACACCACTGCCTTTACCTCTGAGGTCTAAAGTACCAAAAGAAGCTCTTGTGTTATTTGTTGGCTTGGACTCAGTGAAATCTGCCTACATTCAAATCTGAGAGGGCAAAGAAAACTGGAAGAGTAGGATAATGCAGTTTGCATAGTTTTCATGCAGCTGAGCTTCATAAATTGTAGAGATGACACAAAATGCGGCACCTGGTCTTTCCATCATCTTTTTTTCTGAAGAAAGCAGGGAGATGCAGAGAGTGTGTGAGATGTGACCACCTTGCTACAGAATTTTGTCTAACATTTTCTTCCCGTAATTTGGGGGGTGGGGAGAGCAGGGGACAGGACTAGCTGGGTAGTTATCTGGAGTTAGTTTTAATTGAGGTGGCTTTGTTTATTTGGGGAAAAAAAACAAACAATAAATTAAAGGGTATTTTCAAGAAAGCCCTGAAGAAATAATGAAAGCTTGCTTTCATTGGTAGTGGGTAGTTTAATCTCCACTTAGGTGATGTGGGAAACACCACAAAACAAATGCAGAAGTAGGTTATGTTATGTTCCATTAATCGGAAGCTGCTAACCTTCCACAGATCCTCAGGAGAAGCAATTCTGGTGATGTTAAGGTTAAAAATCTTACTTGTACAAGTGAGAAATGTGTTTCAAGGCTAAAAGTTTTTCCACTTATTGCTTGTATGGCAAGAAAACATGGTTAGTGATCACTTGCTAAGATCCTTCAGTTTCTTGTGATTATTAAAGCACCTTCTCCACCAAAATGGTTGAAATTCACCTTTAAATTTACTTTATTGTGAACCTCTAAAGCTTATGGCGTTGTGATTTCTGTTTCCTGCTACTTTATTCTTCTAGCATTACACGCTGCTGCCCTTTCTGGCCATGTCAGCACAGTGAAATTGCTGTTGGAACATAACGCACACGTGGATGCTTTGGATGTCATGAAACATACCCCGCTCTTCCGAGCCTGTGAGATGGGACACAAAGAAGTGATACAAACACTCATTAAAGGTCAGCTGGTTATGAATTTACAAACCTGTTTAGAGTTCTGGTGCTGCTTTCTGTGGGACTGGGAAATAAACAGCATAGCTGAGCAAGTGGTGGGGTACAAAATGAATTCCCCCAAGCAGGTTTTGTCTGTTTTGTGGAACAGTGCTAGTAAGTATAAAAGATTATGAGAATGTTGTGCAAAATGGCTGGAAATGTTAAATATAAACTGTTCAAAACTGAGATAGTCCTTTTCACAGCTCCTTTCTGCTCAAGCCATTTAAAGTACATTCTAGTCTCCCAAAACACCTCTTCCCCCAGAAAGCATTTGTTTTCCATTCTCTTATTTTCTCCAGTAAATAAGACTAAATTATGCTCCCTTCTGTTTGTGAGAAAGCATTTTCAGGCCTCTTTGAAAAACTTTTTGACTATTTAAACGAATCTTTATTTTTCAGTGAAAGTAGCTATCAAACATCCTAAATCATTTATATTTTCTGTTCCCTTTCTATAAGCAGTATTTCACTTGCAGACAGAAATGAGATTTAACAATGCACACAGTTTTAATTGTAAAAACTCTGTTGAAGTATCAGAAGCATAGCAAACAACAGTGGTATCGTAAATGCGAAAGTCTGGCATTTCAGCCTCGCAGAAACACTCCAAGTAGCTGGAAGCAATCTTCCTCCAACTTGAGATATTATCTCATTTATGGACAGTTGAAGTATCCAAGTTTTCCACCAGCCAGCCTTTCTTACTTTCTTGCTTTCCTCTTTGATCTGCTGGGCATCTCTTAACCTCCTGTTAAGCTCTTCCTCTCACCCCCTATGCTGTTTCATTTTGATTGATACAAGAAGTTTGAGCATCAGAATCTGATTTATGTTTAAGCAAACATTTTATGATGTAGACAGTCCTTGTTGCTGGTTGGTTTGAGGTTTTTTATTTACAGAGTTTTATTTTTGTAGAAAGTTCCATCTTACAAGAACACATAGAGAAAGTCATCTGCTTAAAAGAGTCCTAGCATGCTTGAATTAAAAAGCTTTTTTTCATGTCATTCTTTCACTGTGAGTATTTTTTCCTCTCTGCTTTAGAGATTTAAAAAGAGATTTCATCTGATATCTAATCTTCAAAAGTTATTTTGTTGTTAAGAATTAAAAGTGTGACTGAAAACTAATAGGCCTGAAACAAATAAAGGCTAGGTTTTCCAAGGGCATCTGGGAGAATACTTGGAAGCTTGTAAACAAGTTAGATGCCTGACTCTCACTGTAACTATTTCATTCTCAGTTAATTTTTATTTAGGCTTTAGGATTTGAATTCAACAAAGTTGAAGTTATTTTCATAAATACTTACCTGAATTGTCTTTCCCCCCGACCTTTTTCTTCACATTCAAAACTGTTTTCTTTCTATGTTCAAAAATGTATTTGTTGTTACAGGAGGGGCAAGAGTGGATTTGGTTGACCAAGATGGCCATTCACCCCTTCACTGGGCAGCCCTGGGAGGAAATGCTGATGTGTGCCAAATCTTGATGGAAAACAAAATCAACCCTAATGTGCAGGACTATGCAGGTAGAACACCTCTGCAGTGTGCTGCTTACGGTGGTTACATTAACTGCATGGTAGTGTTACTGGAAAACAATGCAGATCCAAATATTCAGGATAAAGAGGTATGTTGTTCTTCACTGGGCTATGTATTAAACTTTAGAATAACCATAAATCAAAACATTTTCTTCAAAGTAATTTTCTATTCTGGGACATAGAAAGATGAAAGGAAAGGCATTCTGACATAATTTTCCCTATGACTTCACTGTTAAAAATCTTGAATGAAAAGTAGCATTTTAACATGCAGCCTGAATTGAAGATTCATATTTTTCCAGATTATTTTTGACTTTTCCCTACCAAAGTGTGATCTTCTAAGGAGTCATGTTAATCATCTGATTTAACTTCTGTCATTCCTTATTAACAGCTGACACGATAACGTGATTTTATAGCCTGTAATGTGTTTCTTCAGCACAGAGATAGAGCAAGTAAGATCTTGCAAGTGAGACTGCATATGAACTGCTTCAATTACTTATGCACAGAAGTATCCACATATGTATCACTTTTCCAGGTGGGGAAAAAAAAAAAATCAACCCACTGATTAGTTTGTATGTTCATTTCTGCTTTTTTTCAAGCAGTAAGTGAAACTAGGAGCCAGAATAATTGTGCAACATAACGACAGATTTCTTTGTTATACGACATAATTTCTCAGAAATTGGTAGAACTTCATCGTTCAAAAGAATTTCACCTAATTTGTTAAACTCTTCTGTAGCTGTTCATTGCAGGGCATGGATAATTCCAGGTAGTGGGAAAGTGGGTCTTAGCATGAGCTCTACAGAGCATGCTGGTGAGGTTTTCCAACCTGTTACAAGATGTGTGGACTTCTCAGGATATCAGGTAGTGATAGGACTAGGGGGAATGGAATAAAGCTGGAGGTGGGGAGATTCAGGCTGGATGTGAGGAGGAGGTTCTTCACCATGAGAGTGGTAAAGCCCTGGAATGGGTTGCCCAGGGAGATGGTTGAGGCCCTGTCCCTTGAGGAGTTTAAGACCAGGCTAGATGAGGCTCTGGCCAGCCTGATCTGGTGTGGGGTGTTCCTGCCCATGGCAGGGTGGCTGGAACTAGATGATCCTTGTGGTCCCTTCCAACCCTGACTGATACTATGATACCTTGAGTACAGCTAAACATATTTCAGGCAGAGACACTGCAGCATGCTCTTCAACCAGTGGGGTTCAGGAGGCAGCTTTCTAGTAGTGAACTCAGAATGTCTTCATGTTTTTCTTGGTTACCAGCCTCCTAGGTATTTCCTACATTTAGAGTTCAAAACAAGACAAAGATAGGAGGCATGGCCTGGAAACAAAGTGAAATATCTGTGTTGCATTGATGTTAACAGAGCTTGAGGTATTTGGATTGTGGTTCTGTAATCCTGGTTCCAATAGTGATCATGTATGAGCTGGCCGTATAAAGTGCAGTTTGAGAGCTGGATCTCAGCTTTATGTGAGACAAAGTAGTCTTTGGAAATCAGGCTTGTTTTGAAAGCACAGCTGGCATGTTTCTTTGTTTACCTGAGCTCATAAGCTTTCTTCAAACTTAATCAGATTTTGAATTCTGTGGTAATTTTTATCAGTGTCACAGTGTTTTGGAGCAGCCTAGAAAACAGCCTGAACTACAAAGGTTGCTTCAGACCTGGGTAGCATAGCTACAAAGAAAGCAACTATAGAGCTAGTCTCTTTACATGAAAAAGCATTATTCTTGTAATCTCATTAAAAACAATAACCAAAAAAAACCCCACAACTTCATTTTTAAGTAACTTCATTTTAAGCTGTATTCTTTTATTTTAACAAGGAAGTTTATTTGGAAGAATCAGTTCATCCTTCACATCCAGAAAAGCATTGAATTACAGTATGATTTATGACTTCCATTGTGGCATGATAGAGTTTGGGGATAATATTTGGTTTTATTCTGTTCTATTGTTTACAGGGAAGAACTGCTTTACACTGGCTCTGTAACAATGGGTACCTTGATGCTATAAAGTTGCTGCTTGGTTTTGATGCCTTCCCTAATCATATGGAGAACAGTGAGGAAAGGTATTGCCTCAATGCATAATTCTGTAATTTAGCAAAAGTGCTACCTGTTGATTCAAATGTTAAGTGTTCAGATAGTGCCAGAGAATCACGATCCTGTATCTAAAAGGAATGTTTGTAATCTTGGGTTTCAGTGTAAGTAGCTTTCCTAACTTGAAAAGTCTCTAAGTAAGACACTGCAGCTTCAACTGTTTATGTTTTTGAATCTTGAACTTAAAGATTTCTGCAAGCATTTACTCCTTCCAGTCTGGTTTGAAATATTAAAGGTCTTTTTCACCTGTATGAAAGTGGCAGCAGATATGTGCAGACAAAGGATGAAAAGGCATTTCTGCTGCTGGTGGAGTAGACTGGAATTTTTCTTTTCTGTTTAGTGAGAATACAGTGAGAAGAAAAAAAATAGGAGAAATGGAATGTTACCTTTTAAAATGGTGATTACAAGTTACCTGGTTGTTAACTGTATTCTAAAGGCCTAGTTAAAAAATTATGAAAAAGCATCCTCCTATAATCATAAAGAGACAGTACATTTGCATCTCTTTTCTTTGTCTTTCATTGACATATAATTAATAGTGTTTTTTTTAAAGTGATTTAGGTTGTGGAGTTCAAATTAGTCACCTGACTGTGAATGTAATTACTATTAGCAGAAAATTATAATGCCTTTTTTTTCCAGGGTAGATGACCTCCTCATAATTATAAATAAAAATCCTAATAAGTATGCCATATAAATTTGAGTATTTCAGCATTTAAAATAACTTAAGGACTTTGAAACCCCATATTTTAGTGCTAAATCTGAGACTTCCATACTTATTCTAGTTTTTAATTGCTTTCTTCCCCCATCTTTTCTCTTTTGTTCTCTACATCACTCAGATCTCTTTTTTTTTTTGTTCCTATCTTTTATTGAGAAGCACAGAAGTAGTTCCTAATTAAGCAGTGCCAATGCTCTTTTTAGTAATTTTTGATAGAAAATTAAATAAACAGCTGTAATTAAATTACTCTTTAAGTAAGATTAAAAGCCATTCTTTTGCCAGAAAGGAGCAAAGGAGTCTGCTATTTTCCTTACTTTGTGGAAATGTATTATTGATGCTCATATGTCAGGAAAAGCCCTTTGCTGTGGCTTTAGTGTACTCATTCACTGCATATCTTTTTTTGTTTCTCTTCTGGCATTAATACTTGATCTTGTGTATAAACCTAGGTTACTCAAAACATAACTAGCACTATTCCAGGTGTCAGCCCTTTAGCACTTAGTCCATGTGCAGAACAACACGGATTTCCAGTATTTCTAGATGAACCAGTCTTCACCTGTAATTCTCCTAAAATACACAAAATTTGCACAATCCCCTCAATAATCATCTACAAATCCTCAGTTTATTAAGAGATCAAAAGTTTGTGAAGTGGAAGAATCAGGTCAAATGTTGTAAAAGAGAGTAAAAAAAAATCTCATGGATATGGTTCATCCTTAATTGGATGAAATAGTTTTTTAATCAGTAACAATTTCTCCAAAGAGTATTTTTTTATATATATATAAAATAGAACAGAACTAACCAGGTTGGAAGAGACCTTTGAGATCGAGTCCAACCTATCATCCAACACTATCTAATCAACTAAACCATGGCACCAAGCACCCCATCCAGTCTCTTCCTAAACACCTCCAGTGATGGTGACTCCACCACCTCCCTGGGCAGCCCATTCCTGTGGCCAATCACTCTTTCTGTGAAGAGCTTCTTCCTAACATCCAGCCTAAACCTCCCCTGGTACAGCTTGAGACTGTGTCCTCTTGTTCTGGTGCTGGTTGCCCGGGAGAAGAGACCCATAGAAACAAACTCCCTGTCTTCACTTTTGTAGGGTGCAATCTGAAGTAGCAGTTCAAAATTCAAACATAGTTAAAACTAAAAAAAAAAAAAAGTGTGAAAAGGCAAGGCTGAGATTGCATCTAAGATTTAAAGCTGACCACCTGCTTGCAGCAGATAGGTGATCAGGTGCTATTCTGGAAGGTAGTAATTTGTTGTTCTTTGCAAATTTATTTTGTAAACCAACTTGATGTGTTGCCAAGCTAGCTGCTGCTTGACCAACTTTGTGCTCAGTTATGTATAGCATCTGATGGCTGATGTCTTCTTTGCATGTCTTCCTGTGAAGGCAACTTGATTTAAAAGCTGCTGCTTTAGATGTAACCAGTGGAAAAGAAAATTTATAGCAGGCTTTGAACTAACACAACAGAGTAATGGCTGGTTGCAAGAAGGGTATGTGATGGTTTCTAGTCATACAAACCCCTGCTCAGGCTTGATCTGAGCAATTATTTATATATTTATTTTACTTTCAAAGGTAGCTCCAGTGGAGTTAGGAATCCATGTTTAAAAATACAGGTCTTCATGGCTGGGATCCACAATATAATACATTGCCTTGGTACAAACATGCAGTTAGCATGAAGTTTGCCTTGGTATCTTTTTGTACCTGTTATTTAAAATATTCAGAACTAAGTATACTTTAAAAATACTTTTCTGAAACATTCTCTGGAGAAAAGGAGGCTCCAATGAGACCTAATTGTAGCCTTCCAGTACCTGAAGGGGGCCTACAAGGAAGCTGGTGAAGGACTTTCTAGTGCTTCAGGCAGTGAGAGGACTAGGGAGAATGGATCCAAGCCAGAGGAGTGGAGATTTAGATTAGACATCAGGTAGTTCTTCACCATGAGGGTGGTGAGACACTGGAACAGATTGCCCAGGGAGGCAGTGGGAACCCCATCCCTGAGTGTTTTTAAAGCCAGGCTGGATGTGGCTCTGAACAACATGATCTAGTGGAAGGTGTCTCTGCCCATGGCAGGGGGGGTTAGATCCTTGAGGTCCCTTCAAACCCCAACAATTCTGTGATTCTGAGGCTCCCATTGCTGGGTTATCAAAAATCTGTATCTCTTTAAACACTATCAGCAGCACACCTTGACATACAAATTTTCATGTTATGTCATTGTCTTTATTCCTGCAGACACTTCAGTTCAGACACTGTTAATCCTTCCATCAAATCATTGCTGTGTGGCAAGTCCAATTGTGCTTTCTGTCTCTTTTGCTTTGCTTACCAGCATTGTGTCCTAGCAAGTTACCATCAAGAAGAGCCTTGATTTTCACAACTGCATGCATTGACACTATTTGTTTCATAGACTTGTATTATGTGGCCTTGATAATTTTAAGTCACTAGATGTCTTTGCCTAATGTTTCAGCAGTGGTGAGGGAGGTACGTAAATACCACTCCTGTGCTGACAGTGGGAAATTTGAGAATTATTTATAAAAGAGTTTGGCCATCTTTGACACCACAGAGACACTTAATTTTTTGGTACCTGTGCTCATTTGAAAACAGACTTAAATTTCCCTAGTTCTTTTAAAAATTAATAATTTATCCCATGATGCAGATGTAATCTTGCTGCTTGGTCAGTCATACTGACCTCAGTCATTGTCACAGAAGATTTGACAGTAGGTCTCTAGAGTTTAAATTTACATGGAAGTAACACAAAAAGTGTCTTAACTTCCTTTCTATTTAGATTGTATTTCTACATCAGAACCCTCAATGACATCTTTTTAAGATTATGTGCCTGAAGCAGGCAATTCTCTGGGTAGGCCTTTGGAAGATTTTGGTCCCTCTTCCTGAAGGCTTCCTGTTCAGAGCTGATTGATAAGTAAATGCATTTTCCAGATATGCTTTATTGCTTTCCTTCCTCCTTTCCTTCCTTATTTCTGAAAAGCAGCAGTGAAGAGGAAGAAATGGTCTGTAAATGAGGCACAAAAGCAGAGATTTACTGAATGATGAGAGCAGACTCAAGGGGCCTCCAGGTAAAAATATCATAATAGCATAATATCATCTGACTAAACAACTCCTGCTCCACCACCACCATTACTACACCCATCCCAGAGCCCAGGGCAAGACCCTCACCAGCCAAGATACCACACAGAGGAGCTCAGCCCCAGTAAGGAGGCCAAGCCAGCACCTATGAACATTGTAGAAGGGAGCATCAATCCTCTTCCTAACTAACCGGGGGGCCACCAGGCCCCCCGGCCTTTGTTGTCACCACCACCATCACCCAGTGTGCACCATGGGCACTCACCAGTGATGAGAGGAGGATCCCTCAGCCCAGATGGGCTCAGCTGGGGTTTCTGCCTTTCCTAGGGGGATTAAAAAGGGGAGTGGGTGGGGAGGGCCAAGTGGCCACACCTGGGGTGGGAGGAGACTCCAACAGAGCCCAGGTACTCTGGTATTTGAGGGGAAAAAGGGGCAGGTGAGGGACTTTTAGGATGTCAGGTAATGATAGGACTAGGGGGAATGGGAAAAAAAGTAGAAATGGGTAGATTCAGATTGGATGTTAGGAAGAAGTTCCTCCCCATGAGGGTGGTGAGACACTGGAACAGCTTGCCCAGGGAGGTGGTGGAAACCCCATTCCTGGAAGCTTTTAATATCAGGCTGGATGTGGCTCTGGGCAACCTGATCTAATGTGAGGTGTTCCCGCCTGTAATGGGTTGGGGCAAACCCCCTCCCCACCACAGAGCAGAAACAACGACTCAGACAAAGGGATTGCAAAAGTGATGGAAAGTTTAAATAGAAAAACAATTTAAAAACAAACACCAATGAAAGCTTTACAGAGAACCACAAGCACCGTGACAAAGAGAGAAATCCCAGAACATGCCCAAGAACATCCCATCCCCACCTGGGGGTACACCCAAACCCCCCCCAGGGCCCTTTCCTCCCCCCCCAACCCAGCCTTGGGCTGGGGCAGGCCCAAGGGAGGCGGCTCAGGCCATTTTACCTAGGCTGCAGCTGGGGACGAAAGAGGAAGTGAAGACCCCGCATGGACATTTTGTAGGGGAGCAGGGCAGTATGGGAAATGGAATACCTGCCTGTGACCATCCCCTGGGCTGGGCCCACCCCTTGGGACCTCCCAGGTGTGTTCTGTGCAGTGGCATCCGGGCCAGCACCCAGCCTAAACCACCACACGCCACCCCTTATTCCATACCATAATCCCTGCACCCAGAACATATCATCAAATTAGAACTCTTCTGATGACATGTCTAGCAACAGTCCAGGTCTTCATCTGGGCGTCCTTCCACACAGTCTCTCATTCAGGCTCAAGTATCAGTCCATTCCAGTTCTTCTTCCTCATATGATGGAACCTCCCAGCGACACAGAGTCATTCGTACCCACAAGCCCTCCACCCTGCTTTGTTTTTTTGTTTTCAGAAAAGGGCATTAACCCACCACACCGCCCATGGCAGGGCAGTTGGAACTGGATGATCCTTGAGATCCCCTCCAACCCCAACAATTCTATGTTTCTAAAACAATTTTGCAGTTTAGGCTGGATGCTGGGAAGAAATTCTTCACAGAAAGAGAGATTGGCCATTGGAATGGGCTGCCCAGGGAGGTGGTGGAGTCACCGTCCCTGGAAGTGTTTAAAATAAGACTGGATGAGGCACTTAGTGCCATGGTTTAGTTGATTAGATGGTGTTGGGAGATAGGTTGGACTTGATGATATTGAAGGTCTTTTCCAACTGGGTTAATTCTGTGATTCTGTGAAAACAATTTTCTTTCTCCATATCCTTGTAGCTTTAAACAACGCTTCATAAGGTCTGCCTCTCTCCTTGTATTAGGAGACTGAAATAATTCTTAAGTATAGTTGCAGTGCATAGAATGACAGGAAATACAGGAAAACAATACTAAAAATGGGTAAAACAGCCTACTGAATAACCATGTTAATCTGTCTTCATACTAGAAGCTGTCTTATTATGAAATAAGGGTCAATTAAATGCCTGTTATGGTTAGAACTGTAGTTCAGTGATAATTGTTGTGGGTTTGTTTTGTGGGTGTTTGTTTCTTTTTAGATATACTCCACTGGATTATGCCTTGCTTGGTGAGCACCATGAAGTGATTCAGTTCATGTTGGAACACGGGGCTCTGTCTATAGCTGCCATACAGGACATCGCTGCTTTCAAGATTCAGGCTGTTTACAAAGGATACAAAGTTAGAAAGGCTTTTCAAGAGAGGAAGAATCTTTTAATGAAGCACGAACAACTGAGAAAAGATGCTGCTGCCAAGTAAGTCTGAGATTTGAAATCTACTCCAACAAATAGACATTTGTCATAAGTTTGCATATATCAGTGTATAATTTTTGTCTGTTACTCATTATCACTTATATGTTCCCCTTAATGAAACTATAGGAAGGATATAATGTATTTTTTTTCCCCAGAGAAGGGCAACAAAGTTGGTGAGGGGTTTGGAACACAAGCCCTATGAGAAGACTGAGGGAGCTGGGGTTGCTTAGCCTGGAGAGAAGGAGACTCAGGGGTGACTTTATTGCTCTCTACAACTACTTTAAGGGAGGTTGTAGACAGGCAGAGGTTGATCTCTTCTCCCAGGCAGCCAGCACCAGAACAAGAGGACACAGTCTCAGGCTGTGCCAGGGGAGGTTTAGGCTGGAGGTTAGGAGGAAGTTCTACACAAAGAGAGTGATTGCCCATTGCCCATCTTCAGGAGGAGACTTGATGAGGTGCTTGGTTGTGTGGTTTAGTTGATTGGGTGGTGTTGGATGATAGGTTGGACACGATGATCTTGAGGGTCTCTTCCAACCTGGTTCATTCCATTCCATTCCATTCCATTCCATTCCATTCCATTCCATTCCATTCCATTCCATTCCATTCCATTCCATTCCATTCCATTCCACATAGAAATAATTTTCCAGATAATCCCAAAATAAATAGCAAGCTTTATGTAATATGCAAGTACATGGCAAAACAAGGAAAGCTGAGGAACTAGCATGTTGACAGGATGACAGTCATATTCAGAAGAGTCTGTGATACCACATCTTGAAGATTAAATTAAAAAAAGATTGCCTCCTGGAAATGTGGGGGGGTGTTGTTGTAATCATTTTGCTTGTTGAGTTTCTGATGTACTTTCTGAAACTTCCTAAGCTGTTGTTGATTTGTTTGAAAACAATAGAAACAAAATCTGTGTACCAAATACCATAAAACCGGGATTAAAATACAATCAGAGTGTACAAGCAAATCAAGCTGTCACATAACAGATTTTATTCAATTGCAGTTTTATGTTCTCTAATAAACTGGAGGGACATTATGTTGTCGACATTCTGTGCATTCCACCACTAAATGTGGCCAGGGTGTTGCTACATACAAAAATGCAGTATCCTTGCTAACGCTGAAACATGTGCTTTCCAGATAAAAGTAGGCATTAGGTGTGAATCCAAAATGGTGAACTCCTAGATTAAACACACCCACACCCCCCAGCTGTTTCAGTGTATATATATTCAAAACTTGCTTTGTAACATGCTGATTCAGAAAGTCTCACTAACAGAAATAATTCCTAAGTCTGCATGTTTTTCAGTAGTCAGAGCTTTTACTTTCTTAACCAAAAGTCAAACAGTATCTCATACCTGTTTTATCTTCTAGTAAAGTTACGTAGTCAATGCCTGTGAAATATTTCTATACAAATAGATTCTCACATGTGGAACAAACCTCTATGAAATAAATGGTAGTTTATGAAATGAAGGCCAGGACAACAGGCACACTATTATTTCCTCAAGCAAAGAGCCATATCAGGAGGGCAATTTGGGTACACAGGGAAGCCATGACAGAGCTGCAATGCAAAAAGACAACACACAGGATGTGGCAGCAGGAATGGGCACCAAAGGAAGAGTGTGAAAACGTTGTTTGGGAATGTAGAGCTGGTGTTAGAAAAGCCAAAACTCAGAGGTGAGGCCTTTCAAGGATGTCACAAGTAAGCTCTAACAGGTTACAAGACGTGACATGTGAGGTCATCAAGAGCAGCTTACCATATCCAGTGAGGTTTTGAGTATCTATGCAAACAGAGACTCCACAACCTCTCCAGGCAACATGTTCCAGTGTCTGATCACCCTCACAGTGGGGAGAGAAAAAAATTAAAATTAGTTTTCTTATTTTCAGGTAGAATTTAACGAGTTTTAATTTGCTTTAATATGCTTACTGCCTGCTGTCCTGTTAGTGGATCCTACTGAGAACAGTCTGGCTCCATTCTTTTGATTCTCTCAGATCAGGTGTTAGTAGACATAGATGAGATTTCCCTCCTGAGCCTTCTCTTGCCCATGTTGAACCGCCCCATCTCCCTCAACCTCTTCTCATATGAAAGATGCTCCAGTCTCTTAAGCTTCTCTGTAGTCTTTCACTGGATTTATTACAGTAATTCCCTACCCTTCCTCTGGAATGAGTAAGCAAACATCAGTGTATCTGGAACGAAACAAAGAAAGAAGTAATGGCTGGTATGGATTTGCTAAGAAGAAATTATGTCAAGCCACTTGATTTTCTTTTGTGATAGAATAACAGGTTTTGTGGTCATGGAGAAACAGTGGCTGTCATTCAGACTTGCCTAATGTTTTCTTCCTTTCTCATGTGCCATTCTCATTAGCTAGCAAAGTAGCTCAATGTAGCATGAATTGAAAAGCTGTTGGATGGGTTCAGCTTGAAACTAGATGCATATATCAGTGAGAATTTCACCTAAATGCATCCTGAATCTCATACTATGTAATGTTTTCATTTAAGAAGTCAAGTATTACATTTGCAAATAGCACCAAGATGCTGAAGACTAAATACACTGAAGACTGAATTAGAAATGGTGTTTAAATAAATATAAGACATGGTCGAGATAAAAACAGGTTGTTAGGTAAAGGCAAACTGACTGCTCTACACGTTTGGGAAGACCAATAGCTTAGAATACTAAAAGTTAACTGTTTCTTTGCATTTTTGTTAAAGATTATCTGTTAAAAGGTTGTAATAGGTCAGACACTCAACATGTTATGAATCAACAGTGTTACATTTTCAAAACTAGCATCATGCTAGATATTTATACAACATGAAACTCCTTCTGGTCCAGATAAAGCTTCAGCAGTAATAGGATCATACCTGAAGATCTATTTTCAGATATTAATTTTTTTAAGTAACTTTTTTTTTGCAAGGGTAACTTCAAGAATGTTCTCCAGGCAGATGGACACATTCTAAATTTGTAATGTCCCCCACAGAGTAGATAGAAAAAGCAAAGTATTCTTAGCAAATGGAAAAGGTTGGATTCATTTCAGCAGGGTCAAAAACTCAAAGCATCTCTGTGTCTTCACTAACGTGTAAGGCTGAAACTCTTCCTTTCCATCTGCTAAAGGCTGTTTCCATTCTCTCACTTTTGTAATGAAATAAAAATTTCTGACCATTCAAGACAAAATTCTGTTGCAGTTATCACTGGAAAATGTTGGCCTGCCAGCTCTGTTATCACTGTTGAGCTGCAGTTGTCTAAATTTAGAGCCCAAATTTGCATCCTGTTGAATCACCAGAACATCCTTAGAGTGGCCGAAAGTGTGGAAGTCAGGAACTTGTCTACTTCCTTACTTGTTCATGAATCCTACTCCCTCAGCTTAGACAACAGCAAAGCCTGGAAATTCTGATTTTTGGAGATAGGCTTCATTGCAATACAAACTAAATTTCTGACTGAATAAAGCAAAGCAGAAGGGGAGATTCATAAGCATTCAAGAGTCTGTTAATCAGCTAAGCTCTACTGTGATAATTAGGATGATGGCCTATGGAGAGGGGTTTTTGAAATCCCTTTCATGCATTATTTCTCCAGTTTAGTACGAAAAATTTGCACACAAACAAGACCTTTTTTAAAAAACCTCCCCTTTTACTTCTCCATTTCTTTTTGTTTGGTCCTGTGTTTATTTCAATAACTTTGCAGTGGGTGCATTGCTGAAGTTAATGCTTTGAGGGTGGTAAAACACTGGAACAGGTTGCCCAAGAGAGGTAGTCAATGCTTCACCCCTGGGAGCATTGAAGATCAGGTTGGATGGGACCTCAGCAACCTAATCTGGTTAAAGGTGCCCCTGCTGACTGCAAGGGGGTTAGACTAGATGAGTTTTAAAGGTCTTTGCAACCCGAAGCATTCCATGATTCTGGGATTAATCTGCTCATCCAAAGGGCCCAGGCCACTGTGGCTCGATTGTGTATCACACAATTAAAGTCTCACACTTTATTTTTTAATATGCTGAATGGAGGATGCTACTGGCAGTAGGCTGCTTGATTATAATTAACAAAGAGAAAAATACTCTTCTGTGAATAGTAAGATCTGATATATGTGCTCAGATAGCAGTGTAATGGCAGATCTGTGAGATCCATAGTGTACCAAAGGCAGACATCCCCACGTATTCCGGTTGTGGAATGCCGGTATCATTTGAAACTGGTCACTTTTTTCTGTGCCAGAGGGAATAGTGAACCTCAGGCTTCCAGGAGTGTGTTTTTCAGATCAATTAGCAGCTTCTCAGGTACAAAGTTCAATCAGCTGCTTCTGCAGAGCGTACTTGATAAGATAGTACTGACAGATAAAGTTAAGGCTTCTCCCTGGCAGCTCACACTGAAATGACATACACTGGCATTGATACGACTCTCAGGAACTGAGGATGGCATGCTGCATAACTAACCTGTCATATGCTGTTCTGTGAGCTAATGTGTCAACAGTCTGCAAACTCTGTTGTAGCATTGGAAGCAAGTTAAAATATCAGGCTGCTACATGATACGACATTTACCACCTGTCCATTCCAACAGGAAAAGTGTCACTTCATCTTGCAAGCAGTGCTTAATTTATAAAAACAAATCCAGTGGTAGGTAGGTATGTCATGTTAGCTAGGTGCTATTGGGTTTACTCTGCTTGGTAGGAAAAAGAATTTAACAGCTAAAGCACAGTGATATCCCACTGTATTTCAAAACAGGCTGCACAACTTCATTCAACAGATGCACCATTCCTAACGTTGTCCAAAATTCTCTTTCCTAGCTACGCTATTTAAGAGCTGTATGACTTCTTTCATTTATGAGAACCAAATGTCATAGTTGCAATGGCATAGTCTGTGCACAGAAGTTTTCCATTAACCTCTTGCATTTTCAGGATTTATCACTGGTATGATGCATAAAATGTTTATGTAAAATAAATTATCTAGAAGTTATAAATACATAGAAGCAGCTAGTTCAAAGTTAATTTATTCTTCTCTGTATCAATTATGACACAGGTAAGTATCACAATATCACCAAGGTTGGAAGAGACCTCAAAGATCATCAAGTCCAACCTGTCACCACAGACCTCAAAGTGATGATTACTAAGGTTTTTTGCTTTTCAAGTGCAGTGCATTGAATTGCTACTTCTATCAAAGCATTGTTTATTGCTAAATACAGACCTCATTATTAGTATCACACTCCTCATCTTCTGACACCTCTTCAAAAATCCTGCTTTTTAAAGTTTTGTATATTTATAAAAACCCCACAGATTTCATTGCTTTCAATCCCTCTGAACTGCTGCAAACTGAGAGGGCAGCTGGCTGGTAAACAGTATCACAGTATCACCAAGGTTGGAAGAGACCTCAAAGATCATCAAGTCCAACCTGTCACCACAGACCTCATGACTAGAGCATGGCACTAAGTGCCACATCCAATCCCCTCTTGAACACCTCCAGGGATGGTGATTCCACCACCTCTCTGGGCAGCACATTCCAATGAGGAATGACTCTCTCCATGAAGAGCTTTCTTCTCACCTCCAGCCTAAACTTCCCCTGGTGCAGCTTGAGACTGTTTCCTCTTGTTCTGGTGCTGGTTGCTAGAGAGAAGAGACCAACCCCCTCCTGGCTACAACCACCCTTCAGGTAGTTGTAGACAGCAATGAGGTCACCCCTGAGCCTCCTCTTCTCCAGGCTAAACTATCCCAGCTCCCTCAGCCTCTTCTCATAGGGCTTGTGCTCAAGGCCTCTCCCCAGCCTTGTTGCTCTTCTCTGGACACGTTCAAGTGTTTCAATGTCCTTCTTAAACTGAGGGGCCCAGAACTGGACACAGTACTCAAGGTGTGACCTAACCAGTGCAGTGTACAGGGGCACAATGACCTCCCTGTTCCTGCTGGCCACACTGTTCCTGATGCAGGCCAGGATGCCATTGAGCCTTCTTGGCCACCTGGGCACACTGCTGGCTCATGTTCAGGTGGCTGTCAGTCAGTACCCCCAGGTCCCTTTCTGTTTGGGAGCTCTCCAGCCACTCTGACCCCAGCCTGAGCTCTGCATGGGGTTGTTGTGGCCAAAGTGCAGCACCCAGCACTTGGATTTGTTGAATGCCATCATGCTGGACTCTGCCCATCTGTCCAGTCAGTCGAGGTCCCTCTGCAGAGGTCTCTGTAAGGACTGAGCTTAGCTGTAGCTGCAGGTCAGCTCTTATTTTGTATCATGCTAATATACTTGTCCCTTTCTCACAAAAAACAAAAAAAAGGAAAAAAAAAGAAATAAAAGAAAAAATAATATATGTGTATATATATATAGTCAGAGTTTATTGTGGCTGTGTCAGGTATGTAGAGAGGAATGTGTGCAACTAGATACATGCTCCCAAGATTTTGTCTTTGGAATTCTTATGCCATTGCCTATAATTACAGGAAACGTGAAGAGGAAAGTAAGAGGAAAGAAGCCAAGCTACAGAAGGGGGTGCAGAACGTGGAACAAAATCGGTTTCGAGCACAACAGAGCCCTGCAAATCGAGACAAGACTAGCAGCATCTCACAGTTACCTAGTAAACCAATTGATACACAGAATAAGAGACCTCTGTCCCTCAGTGCTTCACAAATTCAACCAGGGAGAAACAGTAGAGGTTCACCTAAAGCTTGTCGCAACAAAGAGGCACCAAAGGAGTCAGCAGAGCCTCAGAGTGACGGTCATAAAGTCAGGCAAGGTTTGTAATCTTTTGTAATTGTTCTGATAATCCTTTTTGTCCAAGTCTGATGGTGGTTTTACCTAGCACCTGTTTTAGTCTTTCTGTCATTTCTTGTTCTGTCATTACTTAAGCAATCCATACAGCATAGAGTTAGAGAGAGATTCTTTTAGTGTCTGTGTTCTGTCAACTTAAGTATTCTACAGTGTCTGTAAAGGTACCTAAAAAATGAGAGAATAGGTTGTTGGTAGTTGTTCTATTCCTTATTTTCTCCTGTTTGGAGAAAATGAGATTAAAGATACTTGGCATATCTCTGGTATTCTTGAAGAATGTGTATGGAGAATTTGTACCTTTTGTTTTTAAAGGAGGTTAAAGTGAGAGTAAAATTGTCCTAAGTGACATCTCTAGCATACAGGGAGAGCTGTACAGCCAGTTTATTCTCTGTGACAAGGTCTGTCTTTGAAGTCCTCCTGCTGAGCACATGGTAGGATATTTTTTTGAGAAGTCAAACTCTTCTTAGAAGTGAAACAGTGTGGCAGAGCTCTTTCTGTTACTCTCCCTGCCCTGCACCATTCTTTTATTCTGTCTGTAAATGCATCATCCGTTTCACATAGTTTTTTGAGCACTCCTATATTACTTTTATCAAGACAAATATTTTAGTAATGTTTCAGTCAGTTCTGACCTCAGCCAGATACAGGAGCTCAGGGCTCAAATCTTTCAAAACTGATCATGTTCAAGCATCTAATCATTAGAAGCAAAACTTGGATAAGTAGTTTCTTTAAGGTAAGTTGCAAGAACTCCGTCTCAGATTGAAAGTTATTGCTAATTGCTCTGGAAATTCTGCTAATCAGGATATTTTAATAATCCAAGGCGGGGGGGGAATCAAAGAGCTGTTCCCACTGAATCATTTTACTTAGATTTCTTTATCTTTTTTACATGGAAATATGTTGGTAAGCAGAATACTTGACTATATTGTCACAGGAAAAGGGGAATCTGTGTCTTAGCCTAATGTATACTGTGATAGCTAATGATGAGCAGAGTTGTTAAAAATTCTAAGTTTTATCTGTGTATCTATTAACTTTATGTTAATTAACATATTCAGATGGCAAAGTAAAATCTGAAACAGCAATTGCCAAATGAAAAATGTGTAGTTGAAATGAACAGGATGAGAAGAAACTGGTAAGTCCTGAAAACAGTGGAAAGGAAAAAGGAGTGGGAAGCATTAGAACAGTGAAGGGAGAAGAGAAAGAGAAAGACAAAGAAGTGATAGAGGAATGAACAGACATTTCTTGCCAAAATCTTCCAGTTGTTATGCCAATGGAAACTGCATTGCATCAGTTGGACTCCCACTGCTACTTGGAACAAACATACTGCTTTCACACAGAGAATGACCTAAGGATGTAGGTAGTAGCTAGTCCTTGGGAAACATGGGCTGTAGGGTCAAACTGACTACAGAGATCCAGACTGAGTTTGCCAAATTTTCTGCAGAGGATTCTAATGCTGATCTGTTTGAAAGCCCACATAAATGTTCAATTCTCTACACTACCCTTCACAGTAACCTAGGGAGTTCTAACCAGCAGGAAATGCTAGCTCTGTGTAGCTTGGACTTTTGATTGAAGATTTCCTTGAAGTTGGACCATTTCTGAAGCAGCTATGCCAGAATACTTTTTCCAAGTTGATGGGAAAAATTATGTGGGCTACTGCTTGGAATCTTTTTGCTTTTCAGTGTGTCTTCTAAAGCAGAATATAATTTTTTCAAAAAATATAATTTTAAATAGGAAATTCCTCACTATTGTTTATTACCTTTCTCCATCATGAGAAACAGAGAGGGACCTGGGGGTACTGACTGACAGCTGCCTGAACATGAGCCAGCAGTGTGCCCAGGTGGACAAGAAGGCCAATGGCATCCTGGCCTGCATCAGGAAGAGTGTGGCCAGCAGGAGCAGGGAAGTCATTGTGCCCCTATACTCTGCATTGGTTAGGCCACTCCTTGAGTACTGTGTCCAGTTCTGGGCCCCTCAGTTTAGGAAGGACATCGAGACACTTGAACATGTCCAGAGAAGGGCAACAAGGCTGGGGAGAGGCCTTGAGCACAAGCCCTATGAGGAGAGGCTGAGGGAGCTGGGATTGTTTAGCCTGGAGAAGAGGAGGCTCAGGGGTGACCTCATTGCTGTCTACAACTTCCTGAAGGGTGGTTGTAGCCAGGAAGGGGTTGGTCTCTTCTCCCAGGCAACCAGCACCAGAACAAGGGGACACAGTCTCAAGCTGCACCAGGGGAAGTTTAGGCTGGAGGTGAGGAGAAAGTTCTTCCCAGAGAGAGTCATTCCTCATTGGAATGTGCTGCCCAGGGAGGTGGTAGAGTCACCATCCCTGGAGGTGTTCAAGAGGAGATTGGACGTGGCACTTAGTGCCATGGTCTAGTCATGAGGTCTTGGGTGACAGGTTGGACTTGATGATCTTTGAGGTCTCTTCCAACCTTGGTGATACTGTGATAGTGTGATGTGTATTGGCTATGAAGAGAGCAAAATTCTTTACTTAGGGTTCTTGTGAAAATACCTGGTAACACATTTTCTTCTACAGCAAGACCAGTTTACTTTCAGAAATCATAAAGAAACCCCCTTTTGCCCAGTCCAAAAAGCCTGTGGTTCAAGTAAAATGCTCTGCCACTTTCACATAAGCATCTTCTTTTTGTTATTGTAATGGTGCCAGGAAATGTTGGATGAAATCATGAAGTCCTTTTATCAGTTTTCATTTGGTGTTTTAATCAATCCTCTTGTGAGCAAAACTTTAATGGACTTCAGTGGCTACTTCACTGGAGTTAAAATATAAATTTAGATCCCGTGGGCTGGCTCTTAGAAAGATCTTCAGCAATTGCAAATAGAGTTTTTGCATTGCCTAACAATATATGAAAACTGTGATTTAGTTGGTGGGTCAGTTCTGATGTTCACTCTGAAATCCTCCTTCCTATGTTTGTTATCTCATCTGCCTTAATTTCTTTCTCTGTGCTCTGTACTTGCTATTCACAGGATCACAGGATGTTAGGAGTTGGAAGGGACCTCTGGAGATCATCACGTCCAAACCCCCTGCCAGAGCAGGACCATAGAATCTAGTGTAGGTCACACAGGAACACATCCAGGCAGGTCTTGGAAGTCCAGAGGAGAGTCCACAACCTCTCTGGGGAGCCTGTTCCAGTGCTTTGTGACCCTTACAGTTAAGAAGTTCTTCCTCATGTCGAGGTGGAACCTCCTATGCTGCAGTTTACATCCATTGCCCTTTGTCCTATCACAGGGTGCAAGTGAGAAGAGTCTGTCCCTTCCTTCTTGACACCCAGCCCTCAGATATTTATATACATTTATTAAATCCCCTCTCAGTCTTCTCCAGACTGAACAGCCCCAGGTTTCTCAGCCTCTTCTCATGAGGCATGTGCTCCAGTCCCTAAATCGTCCTTGTAGCCCTCCGTTTGGCTGTAATAAATCTCTGTTGGAGATATCATTGATGATAATCCAGATGTTCTTCTGTATAATCTGTTAATTTGCCATATTTCAGTGTCCTGTCAAGAAATTATTCTGTAAAGGTGTTACAGTGATGAAAAATATAGCAGGGTTTTAACAGGTTTTGGGTAATCCAGAAAGTTTTCTGTGATTCTACTATATATGAAAGATAACTCCATTTTCTTTCCCCTTCATAGCTACCCTTTAACAGCCTGTCTGTTTGTTACATTTCATCCTGTATGGTCTGTTTTCTCATTACCCTATTAGTTTCCTAGCAAGATAGAAGGTGAGTGGTAGATGGAGATTTTTACTTTTGCACTCCAATCCAGCTTCTGAGTCATTCTCAGAAGAGTGTTTAGACACAGGATTTATTTTCCCACCCTAGGCTCAGAAAAGAAATCTTGCAGCAAGGGAAGGACTTGAGTATTTCATTTAGGATGTTAAGGAAAATACTGAGAAACCAAGTGCTCTGGGTATTCTGGGTCAGTGGGTTACCCTGGCTGTCATCATGTGCCAGGGTGCTGGGTGGCTACAGGAGAAGTTTAGCAAATCATCTTCCATCAGGGAAGGTTTGTTACAGTGTCCTCAGTGGAGCGAGCAGGTGTGTTCATACAGCTGCATTTCTCCACCATGTGGTGAGCTTGTTTCTTTGAAGATGACCAGGTTTTGGTTTGAGGGAGCTGAAAAAAATAGTTTCTCCCTGAGTCTTTTTTAGGCATCTAACTCAAATGTAATGTGAGAAAGAAAAATATTTGTGGAATAGAAAGGAAATGAAGAAGTTTGTGAGTGCACTGTTACAGGCAATCACATCCTCTTCTTGTTCTCCCTGCTCACACATTATTTTATTTTTAAGTCAATCCTAATGCACTCAAGGCTAACTGAGCAAAAAGAAATACAGGCTGGGCAGTGACTGGCTGGAAAGCAGCCCAGAGGAGAGCAGCACCTTGGGGGTGCTGGTGGACAAGAAGCTCAACATGAGCTCTCAATGTGCACTTGCAGCCCGCAAAGCCAATCAGATCCTGGGCTGCATCAAGAGAAGTGTGGCCAGCAGGTCAAGGGAGGTGATTCTCCCCCTCTACTCAGCTCTGGTGAGATCCCACCTGGAGTACTGCATCCAGTTCTGGAGCCCCTATTACAAGAGGGATATGGACATGCTAGAACATGTCCAGAGAAGGGCCACAAGGATGATCAGAGGGCTGGAGCACCTCTCCTCTGAGGACAGACTGAAGGAGTTGGGGCTGTTCAGTCTGGAGAAGAGAAGGCTCCGAGGTGACCTAATTGTGGCCTTCCAGTATCTGAAGGGGGCCTCCAGAAAGGCTGGGGAGGGACTTCTCAGGATCTCAGGTAGTGCTAGGACTAGGGGGAATGGAATGAAGCTGGAGGTGGGGAGATTCAGGCTGGATGTGAGGAGGAAGTTCTTCACCATGAGAGTGGTGAAGCCCTGGAATGGGTTGTCTAGAGAGGTGGTTGGGGCCCTGTCCCTGCAGGTGTTTAAGACCAGGCTGGATGAGGCTCTGGCCAGCCTGATCTAGTGTGGCAGGGGGGTTGGAACTAGATGATCCTTGTGGTCCCTTACAAACCTGACTGATACTATGATACTATTAGAGGTATAAACTATGTTTTGCTGGATCAGAGACTGAGCATTGGTTTCCATTTCTCTCTCTAAAGATTCATTGAGGAAACACATCAAAAGCAAGTCAAGTTGTGTGCATTTCCATTGCGGCAAAGCAAAAGAGGGAACAAAAGCTGAAGTGAAACAGCAGGTTGCAGCTGCTACGGAATTGCAAGGAGGAAAGCACAAGGAGCACACCGTGGAGGCAATGGGTACGTGCACTCAGAGGAGCAGAAGGCATACTTCTGCTTGTAGGACTGCTAGTGCTGGGGAGAAACCAAGAGATCAGAGTCACTCTTCGTCTGGCAGCCAGGACCATAGTGAAGGAACAGCTGTGTCCTTCTGCAGCGTCAGTTGTACTGGTGGAATTGTGAGAAACCCAAAACAGTGTGAAGTGCCTGCCAAAGGCAAAAAGCATCAGCAGCACCCCAGAAATAAAGAGGTGAATAATGAGCGATGTTCACCTGCTGGCTCTAGTAGGCCTGGAAGTGCCAGAACAGTGTTTGTAAACACCAGAAATGACAGCGTGCATGCTGTAGAACAAACTAACAAAGTGGGAAATAACCAACTGGCAAAAAAGGCCTCCCCTCTATTGTCTGCTGAGGCAGAACCTACCAGAACTGTGCCAAGAAACCCAGCAGCGAGTTCTGCTCCTGATGACAGTTTGAACTTGGAAAAAACAGGCATAACTGGATCCAGGAATGCAGATGATCAATTGTGTTCTGTCTCGTGGCAAAGTACAAACATTGAACTAATCCCCTTAGAGATTCGGCTGCAGATAATAGAAAAAGAAAGAAGGAGAAAAGAGCTGTTTCGGAAGAAGAACTACGCTGCTACAGTCATACAGAGGACATGGAGAAGGTAAGGCTTGAAACAGTTTTCAAGAGCTAGAGAGGAGCAAGACACAAGCAGGTGTAAATTAAGTTAGGCTTGTTGGCAGTGCACTTTTTTTGGTCCTTTTACTTATAATGTTGTGAGTGCTGAATCGGGAGTTTGACGATCTTTCCTCGGGCAAGTGGAAGTGGGTTCCAGTCTCCTAGGATGATATCAGTAAGTTCATTAAAAGTGCAAGGTAGTTGAAGACTTTTAATAGCTGGAGAAGTTACTAAACTTTTATTTCAGCACTGGTGTTTTTTTAGTGGGACAATCAAGATTTGCCTTTCGCAGAGTTCACTGCAGGCTTGCACACGTAGGGATGTAGGCTTTTTCCTGAAAAGGCTTTTGTAACCAGATCCTTCACCACCATTTAGTGGTGCAGCTGAAATGCTTTTCTGACCCAACTTTTAAGTGGATATCCCAATCAGAAGAGATTTGGAAGCTTGGATGGCATTTATTGCCAAAACTTGAAGCTAACTTGAATAACTTCCTGAGAAAGAGTTACTTCTGTATAGAAGATGCAGACAGGAGAAAGCAAGCTCTCCCAGTGTTTACGTTCCCCAACATGGTCCTACAGAGCTAAACAGACCCAGCTCTCTCAGCCTTTCTCTATATGATAGATGCTCCAGTCCCCTGATCATCTTAGTGGCCATGTGCTGGACTCTCTCCTTCTTTGTCCTTCTTGAGCTGCCCAGAACTGGACACAGTACTCCAGGTGAGTCCTCACCAGTGCAAAGTAGAGCAGAAAGAGAACCTCCCTCGACCTGCTGGTCACACTCCTCTTAATGCACCCCAGGATGCCATTGGCCTTCTTGGCCACAAGGGCACACTGCCAGTTCATGATCATCATGTTGTCTACCAGGACTCCCAGGTGCTTTTCCTCAGAGCTGCTCTCCAAGAGATCAACCTCCAACCTGTACTGATACATGGGTCTGTTCTTCCTCAGGTGCAGGACTTTACACTTGGCCGTATTGAATTTCAACAGATTTCTCCCTGCCCAGCTCTCCAGCCTGTCTAGGTCACATTGGATAGCAGCACAGCCTTATGGTGTGCCAGCCACTCCGCCCAGCTTGGTATCACCAGCAAACTTGCTGAGGGTACACTCTATCCCTTCATCCAGATCACTGATGAATGTATTACATAGGGCTGGACCCAGTGGTGACTGATAGGAATGTTTTGATATATCCTAGTACTTAATTAAAGAAAAAATAAGAAGGACATTCCCTTGAGAGCTCAGCTCTCAGGTTGGGGTATAGTTTGGTAATGATTCAAATATAGTTCCCCCAGCCACACAGGGGGCAGCTGGTAGATGTCTGGGAGCATGTAGAAGGTAGCAGCATCCTTTATACCAGTCCCTGCAAACCTGCACGTTTCCCACAACAGCAGAATTGGCTCCTATTGCCCAGCTGCCTGCAGAAATGCTCAGTCCCTGGTAGACCTCTCTTCTTCTGGGTCATGCTTGAAAGCTTTGTTTCCCTCACAAGGAAATTAAAATGGGCTGGGTTTACCCCTTGCTGTGCCAGGAACCAAGTACTATCACTGTACCCAGTGCAGGGCAGCATCTGCATCTAGCCCACTCCGCCATGGCATGGAGCACAGGGAGGCACTCAGCAGCTGGATCATCAGGGTCTGCTCTCTTTGTCACTACCTCCAGCTGCAGGAGCCAGCCAGCCTGGGCTGTTGAGCTGCTCCAGTAACATCCTTTGGGATACATCAAGCAAGGCCAGGACCAAAAAAGAGAGCAGTTTTGAATACTTATTGTACAAGCCTGCTGTTTTGACAAGAAAAGATCTTTTCATCAAGTGCCCTGTAACCCTGAGAAGTTAAAGAGGCGGCATGTCATTATGCTGCCTGCTTTCAGTGGTGCTTCCAGGCTTCAAAAATCCCATTTCTTGTTTTGCAAGGTGGAGTGTTACCTGTGTTGCTTTGCTGCATGTAACACCAGGGAGCTCCAGTGGCTTGTGGAGTTCTGGTATTTCTTCCATTGCTTTTTACAGTTAACTGTGGCAGTCTTCCCTTTCTCAGAGAGAGAGCTGACATTGCCCATTACTAGAGAAGGGACACCAGAGCAGACACCCCATTATCCAAGCCAACAGCCTGCTTGCTACTAAACTGAAATGTGGTCATTCTAACATCTGTCTTGGCTCAGCAAATACATCTTTGCTCCAGTTTTTTTACTGATCAGTCAAAATATGTCCAAGCCTGAGGTTGGATTTGCAGACCAGTAATATTCCAGGTGATCTCAACGGTGAACTGTTGTTGGAGTATAAAACTTGCCCTGACTTCTGTGGTTACATTCCTCTTCCATGGAAAACTAGAAACTCTGGAACAGGGTATTTCAAATTTATTTTGGAGCCACTTTTTTTATACAGTATCACTGATTTTCATGCTTTTATCTCTGTTTGCTATTTATGCATCTAGTACAAGACAGACATGGAAAGGGTCCAGAGGAGAGCTATAAAAATGGGCTGGAATAGTTGTCTTAGGAACAAAGGCTGAGAGAGCTGGGGCGGTTTGGCTTGGAGAAGGCTCTGGGGAGACCTGATTGCAGCCCTTTAAATATGTGACTGTTTACCAAGGGCTATAGTGACAAGACAAGGGGGGACAGTTTTAAAATCACCCAGGAGAGAGATAGATTGGACATAACGAGGAAATTTTTTACTATGAGAGTGGTGACACTCCAGAACAGCTTGCCCAGAGAGGTTGCTGATGCCCCATTAGTGGAAGTGTTCAAGGCTAGGATGGATGGGGCTTTGAGCAGCCTGATCTAGTTATGTCTCTGCCCATGGCAGGGGAAATAGATGGTTTTTAGAGACCCCTTCCAATGCAAACTATTCTATGGTTCTTTGATTCCATGCCATATTCCTTGTACCCACACTGACCTGCAAAGCAAAGCAGCCACTTGTTCTCCTGGTGATCCACTACTGCTCTCATCAGCTCTCTCTGCTGCTTCCAAACCCTGTATAAGCAGCTGAGTGCTGGCAGCATCCTCCTTGGCCTTCTTTTCTAATGTAGATCCCAAATTTGTCTCTTGTGTTTAGAGCCTTTTAGATGCCAGAAACTAAAGTAAATCCTAAGTAAAGTTAGGAGAGTATATCCATCAGTGATACTCTCACTTCTGAAGGCTCTGCTGTTTCCACTTAACCCTCCGACAGAGGAGCAGGCTCATGCCATAGCTTTCAGTCAAAGCAGAAAGATGTGTAGTGCTGGCTTGTGCAGGTTTCCTCACAAGAAGGGGATCAAACTTGTGTTGAGCTGGCTTACCTCTGTGAAAAATCATCAAAGTTTTTACAAGCTAAAGGTTTTTGATAGATTTTTCCAAACTATCCACCTGCTGAGACAGCAATGGTGTGTCATCACAGAAGGAAGTGCAGGTGCTTACTCAGAGCACTTTGGAAATCATGAAGATCAAAGATTGTTTAAAGGACATTTGTTTTTAAAAAAAAAGAGAAAAAAAATGGTTCTGTTTGCAAATCTCTTCTCATGTTTTATAGAACACTAACAAGAATCATCAGTTCTGCAAGCCTTCAGGAAGATTAGTCTGGCAGTTCATCCATTGTCATTTTGTTAGGTGAACGGTTTACTGTTGCTAGAGCTTTGTTACAGTACAGTTTGCAGCAATATTGTTTGGTGCAGAACACAGAACAGTTCATTGGGCAGCAGTGCAGAAGTGATAGCACTACACTGCTACAAAGAGCTGTGCTTCCCTCCTTCATTCCCTCTCCCAGGTCCACCAGTTCTGCCACCTTTTCTTCTGAAGCTTCAAGATCAACGTGAGCTTTATTGTCTGAGAGTTTTGAAACTTGGATGATGACAGCTGTGAAGTTGAACCAGATTTTCGCCTCCTAATTTCCATGCTATTACCACAGCAAGAAGAGTTCTGCCTCTTCCTTTGAAGCAGAGTTCATGTGTATCTCAAAAAAAAAACAAAAACAGTAGTGGGGGTATTTTACCATGTGGATCCCAAGTCAGATGGTGGCACCTGCCTGTCAAGAAGTCATGATAAGTGTTTCCAGCTAGTTCACACTTGACCTCTGTATGTGCTGACTACTAATTAGCTATTATGGCACTCTCTTCTGAAATACTTTCCTTCCCATCCACTGTACAGTGAATTCAGTTCTAAGGAAGTAGCCATTATGTGTCTGTAGGCCGCTTAGTCCTGTGTTTGCCTTGTGGGTCCAGGCTTGCACTGGTAAATAGCATGTACTTTTAGACAGCAGTAGAATTATACATCATTAAATCTACACACACACAAAACAACATGTGGAAGTACAGATGTGAGTTCTGGCATTTCTGTCAATTAGGATTAAGTGTGGTTGTCTCACTCTGCAAATTTTATAGTCATCATTTACTTACTGAGAGCTGTTGTGAGCTACAACACCGTGGTACTGGCCTCCTTCACTGTATTAAACCTGCCTTTCTTGCAAAAACATTTCAATTCCCACAGTCCACAAACTTTTTAAATGTAGTCCTCAAAAGTGTGTTTTAAGGTGTGTGGCTTGCCAAAGGTTAATTGCTTATTCTGCTCATTGAGGCTTACAGATCTGTGTCTGGCTCACTGTCCCGTGGGGGCACAGTGAGGTCTGTGCCATTCTCCAGGGTCCACAGTGAGTTGACAGAAGATGGAAATAAGTTGGTTGCTGTCACTCTTGCTGTCCTGCTGGAGCCAAGCTGTATTTGTCATATATTATTGCTGCAGGCATACTTTGAAGAGCAGTAATTTTTAAAATTAGGGCTTCTGTAACAACGAATCTGAGCCCCATTTGCCAGCTTTTGTCAGTCTGCACACACATTCCACATTTCTTTTGTGTGCAGTGGTTTTGTTGACTACGCCTCGTGTGTTTAGTAAGGTACCACATCAGATACACAGAGCATCAAACTCGCTCCCATTCTACTTACTTCTCCCTAGGTTCAGAACAATCTGTTAGGGGAGAGCTGAAGTTAAGAAAATTGTGCACATGCTCTAAAGATAACCGCCTACAATATCTTCTCAGTGTCAGAGCCACACAGTGGTTTTCTTGGCGCTAAAAGACTGTCAGAAGTTCGCCACAAACATGAAATCACAGCTGAGTGCAAAGGTGGAGAGCCTGTGAATAGGTCATTTCGTGTATCAGCAAAACTTCTGGCTGGTTACCACTGAATTCCACGAGAATAGCTTTGTATTCTTTTCTGCACCGGTATGAAACAGTTCCCCAGTTGTTTTTCCTGCAGTGGTATTCATGTAACTCATCCTTAGCTCAAGTTACGTTAGCAAATCCCTGTAATTGTGCCCTCCCTTCCTCTTCCACTCTTACCCTGTTGAAAAGTTGTGACGTGTTACTTTACACAACCCATTCATTTTATTTCTTCTGTCTCTTAACAATACTTCTGCATTCATACATCTCTTTGCAACGCATAGGCATTTATTGGTAAGATACAGTTGCTCCCCACATCTGTGTACTTCAGTGAGCTTGGTAACACTACATGCCTGAATTGTGAAGCTCCATTAAATTAAGATTAAATACATTTATCTCACTCAGCAAATTTCAGAGCTTATTTTCTAAGCTTATTGAAAGTTTAAAATGATGGGGGGCTCTAACTGAGCATATCAACACCCCCCCTGCTGTGCTTTTATGTACTCATTTTCGACATACAGCTGCTCTTTTGTTTGAGCTTTGTGGCACATTGGCTTATATATTGAACATATTCGTCTCTGGTTGCGTTGTCGTCCTGTAATTTAGAACTTGTTGCAGATGGAGCAACAGAACAAAATCGTCTCTTTCCCCCTCCTTCCTCATTCTCTTTACCAGTGCATGAAGTAGAAGCCTTTTGGAATGCCAGAGGGAATGATGATCAGTGGGATTTGGCCCACTACCAAATACTTATAATTAATATTTTGCAAGTGTTACTCAATATTCATGACAGGTTTATACTAGAAGATTCAGAGTTAATTGCTAAGACAGTTAATTAACTTGTGAGTGTGAAATGCCAATATCTGATTGAATTCTTATATCTGATTGGGGGGGGGGGGGGAGAAGCCAAACCACTCCCTTCGGTGGGTGCCATTACCCACCAAAGCGAGGAGGACAGATTGCCACTTGGAACAGGCCTGTGCCCGTGTGTAAGATCAAAGCAGCTGTGGCAAGGTTTGGTCAGGTGACAGGGAAGGGAAAAATAGCAAGCAAAGAGTGCTGAAAAGAAGGCAAGGGGAGCATCTTCAGAGGAGGGATGGACAACACCTCAGTTTTCTGTAGAGAAAATGTGCAGCTGAACCTGTAAGAGGTAGGCTTGGCTTGTCCCTGTCACAGTGGTAAAGCACCTGAGAAAGTTTGGTGTAATTAAGCTGCCAGTGCAGCAAAAATGAGCCAACAGTATTGATTATATTCTTATTTCATAAACATTTCTAGGCTTTGTCTTCTCTAGACTTCCATATATTACAAAGCAGCTGAGAAGCCACTGCTGCAGTACTGTAACTGTTGACAGCTGTAATGCCAGTTCTGTGTATTAGCTGTGTGAAACAATGCATGCATCCAGAATTGAACCCAGCTCCTGCTTTCTCTTCTGAGCAAACATTTCTCATCCAAGTGACTTAGCGCATCAGTGGGAGTTCTGTTTTCCCAGTTACTCATGTAATCCACCATGTGAACTGATGCATGGAAAGCACTGAAGTTAAAACAGGTCACCTAAAACAAGTGCTCTTCTCCTTTCTGCTCTCTAGTTACCAGCTAAGACAGGAGTTGTTTCGGCTTCTCAGTGCTAAGCGGCAGTGCAAAGAAGATGAAGACAAATGGAGACAAGAGACAGCTGCCTTCTTCATTCGGGTTGCTTGGAAGAAACAGCTGAACCATAGCCCTCTGAAATCAGTTCCTTCATGTAAAAGTCTGAAATCTGTAAACAAAACCAGCTCAGCCATAAAAAACAGCAAGCAGTCCATCCTTAAGCAGATCTATGGTAATTTTGACTTCACTATATTCTAACTTACCTATGCTTTTATCTTTATGACAGAGTATTCCAAGCATTTTGTGTTCTTCTATGCGTTTCTTATTAATTAGAGACTTCAACTATTTACAAAAATTAGTCCAAATCTCAGGTCTTCTGTTTCAGGTTGAAAAAAAACACCCAAGACCTCTGTGATTTAAAATGGCTGCTGCTGAAGGTGTTTGAATCACCACATTCCACCACAGCTCTTGAGCAACCAACCAATTCTGTTGCCAGAGCTGCTCACATGTAGCAGTGTGCAAAGAGAACAGAGCAGTTCATCTGGGGATGGCTGCACCGTGGCTATCTGGATCACGGTTTGTTTTGGTTTATTTTAAGCAGCATTTTAAATTTTTTGAGGTCTGATTTGGTTTTGTAAATATTTTCACTGCAAGAACACAGTCTTGTTCCCCGTTTAATAACTCCCCTGTTTGAAGACAGCTGGTGGTTATTGGCAGAGCAAGACCTTCTTTTATGGTAACGCTGCGCTGGCTTTGCGCTGTGCCTGAATGAGCGGGGTGCAAAGGAATGCACCTTGAAAGGAGGGTGGAGGAAAAGCATTGCTTTTAAACCTTGAGTTCTTTCACAGCTCTTATGGATCACTTGGAGTAAGGATGTGCTAACTATATGTACATTACCAGATGATAAGCAACTTCTTTCATGTGATAATCTCAACTTATTAAATAAATAAATAGTTTTATTTCCCTTCTCTTTTATAGCAGCTGCAAGGGGTATTTTAACTTCAGTTAAAGATCAGCTGTGGTTGTCACAATCTTCTGTCCTACAGAACAATTCTTGGGCTAGTATAATGCTGTAGCCTGCTTTAAATAGTTTGTAGCTGTATATAACCACATCGTTCTGTGAATAAACAGAGCTGTTCATACTGGTTTTTAAAGGGCGCTCTCAGGAAGGCAAAGCCTATCAGCCAACAAGACCTCCTTCAAAGCTGAAGCCTTCTGATGTGCAGCTGGTCTCAGGTAGGACACCCACATTCTCATGCTTATGTAGGGATGAGATTGGTTTCATCTCTGAAAAGGACAGAGTGCTCAAGAACTGGGATCTTGTATTCACTGATGTCACTACTACCAAACTCTTGTGACTGCTTGCTTTTTCTTTCAGTGCTACAGACTTATTTGAGCACTGCATTTTTATTCTTATGTTGAATCATTTCTATGAAAACCTGTTTTCCTTGGGCTGTTACTAGCAAAGACCTTAATAAATGGATTTGTAGAGTGATAAGCCAGGTATCATTCAGCTGTGGTTAAAACTGCTTACAGACGCTCACACTTCAGCAGCACAAATATTTACCAGTCCAGTAGAGGTAAAGAGAGCAGATTTCTACATGTGCCAAGAATGTACACACCTGTTTGCTAGGGGTTTAGTGCACAGGTGAAAACCTGAAAAGCTAAAGTTCCTTTTCTGATCACTGCCCTTCTGAAAGGGCACGATGGGGTTTCTGTGCTCTGCACAGAGCCTCAGTTGTTTCACAGGATTTTACTTGCAGTACATTTTAAGGCTTTAATGAAACCACGTCATTATTTGTTGCTAACTCAGATGCCAGGTAGTCATTACCAAATTTTCCCTAAGGAAGCCTTAGTTCTGTTTTGCCACTGAAATTTTACATGTGGCACTGGTTTGGGGGGCAAGCTATGGAGGCAGATAGAGGGGGCCACATCTTGTAATACAGAACAGCGCTGAAGAACACCGATTGTGAAAGGCGGCATGATTTGACAGATAGCTTAAAAATGAAGTTAAAATACATGGTCATCTCTCCTACTGCTTCCTTACTAAATGCCATTTTGAAAGACTTTTTCAAGTGTTGGGCTTAGGGATGGGAGTGATGGTAATGTGAGCCCTTTACCACAAGAAGAATTATGCCTTGGTGGAAGTTTGGTCTTCATGGCTGTATGACACGTAGTTCAGAAGCAGGCCACAGCTAGATAGCAACAAAGCAAATGCTTCAAGGAGACAGTTCAGGTAGTGTGGAAAGGGACATGAAGTACATTTTCCAGCCACTTGAACAAAACTGAAGTCAAAAGGAAATCTGACAGTAGGCCCATCCTTGAGTTTGTTAGCACTGTAGGTGAGTTTCTGCCTCACTAACTAGACAGAGGCTTTTTCTTCCACTGTTTGAAAACTGTTTAAAGAGGCCTGCCCAGACAGGTGTTTGATTGCCACCTCTTCACACAGACATTAATCTACATTTTAAAAGAGCTTTAGCAAATAATGCTCCTTTTCGTTTAACTTCTGAGGACAACAGGTCTCCCTGTCTGCTGAAATAAAAAGGCTTTCTTCTGAGGTTTGAGTGTCCTTTGCTTTCATAACTTGGTGACGAATAGGATAGTGATAGGAACTCTGCCCAGTTCCTTTAGAACACTACCTACTTTTATTCACCTAATAGGAGCTCAGGGAACTTTAGCCCTTATTTAAAGACAATAACATGTTTTTCATCTGCCTGCCTTTGTGCATGACAACATTACGTTTGTTGGAAAAGTTCAGAGCTGTCAGTGGCTAATGCCAGATACTCTGTTTCTGACGTAGGTGCCTGGAGTAGGTCAGAATGCTGCTCAGTTTGATTCTTCCCTTGCAGAAGGTACATCTGGGAAGGTGAAGTCTGTCAGCCCTGGGTTTAATGCTGATAGAGGTAGTGGAAAAACCACGCAGTGACAAATGTGTAACAGGGACTGACACCAGAATCAGTTAACTTACTGGCATAAGCAGACAAACGTTTGGGAGCGGGAACACACAAAAGGTATTGAGAGGTACAGATACTTGAGGGGGGCAGAGGGTGCCAGGTAGAAAAGGCATGTGGAATGGGATGTATAGACACCAGGGAAGTGCTTCAAAAGCTCCTGGCATGGCTCTTACCATTAAAGTAATTTGGAACTTGAAAGTTCCTTTTAAAATATATTTTTAGATTAAACAGATGCTTTTTGTCAGTTCGGTAAGTGGCAGTTGAAGAGGCTTGCAGCAGCAGGCCAGGGTTTTTTGTTTCACTGTGGACATCAAAGTGTGTTTATAGAGTTGTAAAGGAGGAGGTTTTGCAATTCTTGGCATTAGAAAAATGTCCTGGAGATGTGCTGGGTTCACCCCTGCAACGAAATGTTCAGATTTGCACTTGGGCTAGCCCTGGCTCAAACAGGATAAAGCACTGAAATGTTCATATCCAATCTCTACAGACCATTATTTGGAACACATTACACTAAATAAAAACATTGGCTGAAGGTCTAGACTCATTCAGACTCAAAACTGAGGAGACTGGTCAGCAGATACATTGTTTTGCTTTCTAGTCATTCAGAAAGTACTGGCCTGGGCAAGTTTCCCCTCCCTTCTAGAAATGACCCAGTACCTAATGTTGCTAAATATTGCTCAACAAAGCCTCCTAAATGCTCTTCAGCAAACTCAGCTGAGGGCATTGATTTAGTGACTGAACCATCAGCCTGGAAAACTGTGTTGGTTTATGAGGGTAAATCTCAAGTTAAGCTTTGTCCTTACAGGCTGTGTGAAAGAAAGCAGCATCATTCTCTGTCGGCTGCAGCGGGTGCCACAGACCCCAAACTCTCTTTACAGATAATTAACAGTGAGATGTCAGGAGAAAAAAACCTGTTCTTTCCCCCCCTGTTCTTTTCCTGGGTTCATTGTTTATGAAACCTAGAATCCAGCCTAGATCAAACTTTTTGGTTGCTTTTTTTTATGTGCTAGTTATTCATCAAACCCCTTTTGTTCTTTTACAGTAAACAACCTACAGTGTGTTAATTTGCTGGAGAACATGGGAAAATCAAAGCAATTTTCATACAACATGAGACCAACCACTGCTGCAAAACAACCACAGAACGCCAGGCCCAAGCACTAAGCCAAACTGAATGTTTGGAATTTTTGAAGCACATTCTGGTACAGCTGCTCCCTCTCCTAATGCACAAAGCCATCTACAACATACTAAGCTTGAACACATACTCAGCTTTGTGTTATCTCAGCATTACACACCAAGCAGACTTCTAAGGAGTTGGACTCATTTTGTGTACAGATTAGTTCTGAAATGAAACTGTGTTAATTTATTTACTTCCAGGCTGAAACCTGAATTGCATCTGGAAACAGAAAATGAAGCACTAAGTCCAGCATTCCAATAGTTGCAGAGGCTCCCAAAGTTTTCTGTTGGCAGAAGCAGGAATTTTGACTGCTTCAGAGGAGAGGGAAACTCTTCTAAAGATGTAAGAGTTCTGAGAAACTGCTGTTGTATTTCACCTCGAACTTATTTAATGTATTTCCAAATGCAAGGGGGAACAGAAGAACAGCCTTCACGCTCCACTTCTGTCCTAAAGAACCAACTGTTTCTTAGCTAGCCTCGGATCTGGAAGGAAAAGTAAGAGATGTTGACAGAACACTCAGTAAATACATTACTGCCCATAGCCTATGGAAATCGCTGGGTGTGTGGTTCTCTACCCTTTAGTATTATGACCCATTTTTTTCCATATTATTTTTATACATGCACAAAAGAGTTTCTACAGAAAGCAAGAAAAGATGGGAAGTTCCAGAAGAAATCTTGTTCTCATAATAGCTTTGGAGCTGCCGTTGTACACTATTTACTCTGCAAAAAAAAGTATTTAAAAGTACCAACTCAGCAAAAATAAAGATGTTATTCAAGTGTCAAGGTATGTAGTTTTCTGTTTTCCTAGTTGGTGCTACAGAATTTCTTCATTTTATAGGATGTTTCAAAATAAGAGATGATGGGAGTCTAGGGCAGGGTGCAGGGTTCTGCATGTGGGCCTCACTATCAAGACAGGTTTGGGGATGAGGTGATGGGGAGCAGCCCTGTGGAACAGAACTTGAGGGTGCTGATGGATGAGAAGCTAGCCATGAGCAGGCAGTGTGAGCTTGCAGCCCAGAAGGCAAATCACATCCTGGGCTGCATCAAAAGATGCGTTGCCAGCAGATCCAGAGAGGGGATTCTGCCACTTGGCTCTGGTGAGACCTCACCTGGAGTACTGTGTGCAGGTCTGGAGGCCTCAATATAGGAAGGAGATGGCCCTGATGGAGAGGGTCCAGAGAAGGGCCATGAAAATGATCAGGGGCTTGGAGCACCTCTGCTATGAGGATAGGCTGAGGGAGCTGGTGTTGCTCAGCCTGGAGGAGGCTCCAGGGAGACCTAATAGCAGCTTTCTAGTACCTTAAGGAGGCCTACAGGAAGGAGGGAGAGAGACCATTTACAAAGGCCTGCAGTGATGGACAAGGGGCAATGGCTTCAAACCAGAGAAGAGCAGATTTAGATGTTAGGAACAAGTTCTTCACTGTGGGGGTGGTGAAACACCAGAACAGGTTGCCCAGGGAGGTCGTTGGGGCCCAATCCCTGGAAATTCAAAGTGAGGCTCGAAAGGGCCCTGGGCAACCTGATGTAGTTGAGGATGTCCCTGCTTACTGCAGCAAGGGGGTTGGACTAGATGACCTTTGGAGATCCCTTCCAACCCAGACCATTCTATGAGTCAATATAAGTCTGCTCCTCTTCAAGCACTTAAGGTCCAAGGAGACTGGGTTTTCTTTAGTACCCCTCACTCTGGTCACCACAGCTATTAACAGGACTTCCGGTAACACCTCCTTGCTCAAAGAGAGGCAGCAGAGGTAGCACAGTTCTGTGTAAAATTTTTATTCTGTTTCACTTACAAAAAAATTGACAAGCTTTGTTCCAACGTCTTCCCTTCAAAACTAGATAGAAGTAAATGCTTTACAATAAATGCAGTTCAACCTCTTTAATACACCGCGTTCATAGGGCCAGGTCCCTGGGGATGAGAGGCAAGGTAAATGTTGAAACAGTAGTGGAGGTCTGTTAGCCACTGCTCTTGAACTTCACCACTCTTCAGTGTCTAAAAGGAAGGAGGGAAAAGGTAAAATTCAGTTTCACCAACAGCACTTGCAAAGCTTTGTTTTTGCAGTTAATCAGCTGCACTATTAAAGGTGGCAGGCGGCCTGCTGACCATATTCTTCTCATAGATTTCAACATGGTAGGCCTCTTAGAGCTGAAATAGCCAAGTGGTACTTAGTGGTACACCAATTCAGTGTTACCTTAGATACTATGGGAACTACACAGATACAGTTTCCTTTTCCTTATTGTGCCTTGCTTACTTTCCAGTTTTACAACTTCTAGTTAATTAAAATACAAATGAGTGTGGTTCTCCTAAAGCAGGAAACCTCAGTAACACCCCAGCCTCTATGAGAATTGCTACTAACAGGCTGACACAGCCCACAGCCCAGTATTTCATTCTCCTCAACATTTGTAGGGGGTTAAAAATACCCCAACAAACACAACCAACCTGTAGTGGACCACCACAAAAACTGGCTGAGGCATTTTCAACACCAAAGGAAACCAACCACCTCATTCTCTGTTGGAGAACTTCCATGATACTCTCTCACAACTGCTTTCACCACTACTGAGGTTACACATTTCTGGTGACACACCTTGTAAAAAGCTACTAAGATACCTGTGGCTTCCTTACTCTGCACTGCTGTTCAAGCTTCCTGGGCTCAAAACCAGTTGAGAGCTTTGTGCAAAGGGAGTTTCAGATTTTTTTTTCCCCCAAGATAAAGCAACTCTAACTCTCCAAACTACCAGCCCATGGCCATGTGAACCAGGGGTTTGCAATATTTGGAAGAGAACATATATTGCACTGTAGGTAATTATGAGAGTTTGTCTGATTTAGTAGCACCTACATACAGCTCCATACCCCTGCTCCAGTAAACAGAAATACTAGGTTGTTATTTTGGGACAGCTGTGTGGTTAATCCCCTTCCAGTGCATTTTGTTAGGAAGCCAACAGATGTGTCTCATCTGTGCAGTGACCACAGGAACTCAGACAAGTAGCAGCCTTCCACACAGACAAATCAAAGACAGCCATAACTTGTGGTTTGCTAAACATTTGTCCTTCATGTCTGCAGTAATTTTAAAGCACTGTATACCCCTGTAATTGGTGGAGGCAACAAGAAGCTTCATACCATGATGTCCTTGATAATCTGCTGCACCAGGAATTCGTTTGTGATCATATGGCTTCTGAGCTGACCATGCTGCATTAGTAGGCGAAGCAACTGAGCAACAACTGGCAGTTCTTCCCGACAGATCCTGCTCACTTGCAGACTTTGCAGCATCAGTCTCAGTAATTGTGGTAGGAGTGCTAATGCAGAAATACATGATCCCCACAGCATATCCCTGAGAGGAAGAGAGAACAGAAATTGAAGTGACAGAGGACAGGTATTTCAAGTATGCTTCTGTGAGCCACCCTCACATCTGTACAAGAAAAGGTGCCTCTGAATTCAAATCAGGCCAAATGCCTTCACCATAACCATGGCCAGAGCTCCAAATGTCTACCAGGAAATGCTAATATTCTGAAATGCGGTACAGCACTGCAAAAAACGTAAAGGCCTTGTCCTGGAGCTACAAACACTGCTGAAGCTCTTACACAGTGTAATTTGCACTTGCTGTAACCGAAGAGAGTATTTTGTGTCAGTCACTGTTCAGGTCCCCCTGAATCTTTATTTAAGGCTTAGCAGAAATCAAGCAACAGAACCTGCTTTTTGTGATACCCAAGTCACTAAATAAGTGAAGGAGGCCTCTGGCTTTAAAAACATGTCTTTAAGTTTATCTGAGCTTTGAAAAACCTTCCTGTACATGGAACAGTCAGAAGAAAAATCTGAAGTTTAAACCTATATAGGTAACAGGCTGCCCAGGGTGGGTTGTGGAGTCTCCTGCTCTGGAGATGTTCAAAAACCCTCCTGGATGCATTCCTGTGTGATCTGGTATAGGTGATCCTGCTCTGGCAGAGGGGTTGGACTAGATGATCTTTCAAGATCCCTTCCAACCCCTAACATTCTGTGATTCTACAAATAAACTTATTTAGATCTGGTATCTCTAGGTTTTTGGGTTTTAAATCAAATGGATTGGTGTGTGGTCTGTAACACAATGCATGAGAAGTTCTGTTAGAAGCTGAAACATCAAGTCAGTTAAGAGAACAAGCTTGTAAAGGTAAGTCCCTTGAAAATTAAAGGCTAAAGATTAAGGTGGAAGTATCCACCTTTCTAAAGTCAGAATAGTTCTGACATCTAACTAGAACAGTCTGAGGTGAAGTTTTCTTCAGTTACTGCTTTAAATAATTTCCAGCTAACTCTGCAGCTGTTTTTCTTAAATTCAAGTACTGATTTGAAGTGAGCAAGAGAGACAGCAAAATAAACTGGAAGGTGGGGAGCAGGGTGGGGGGTATCCATTTTACAACTCTGGATACCTGTGGCTATAAATGCCGAGAGAACCTAACGTGGTGAGAAAAGCAGCGTTACCTTTTCTGTAGGTGTTCTGCATCCTCTTTGTCTAATGTTAGCAGAAAGTACAGGAGACTGTAACAACAAGAGGCTAAGAACTTGTGCAGGGTTTCACTTAAGATGCAGGCTTGATCCAAGAGCTTATTTATGGCACATAGAACAGATCCAGCTGTGCTATCAGGTATTACAACCAACCCAACCTGTATTAAAACAAAGAATTAACCAAGTTCATCACCTTATACACAACTTCTTTTGCTGGCACAGCAGCATGCCTAGAGCTGCATTAATCTCTTTCCTGGCACTACACATTCCTCTGTTTCTGTTCAAGTTCTACACCCTACCATATTTTTTTCCAAATCCCTGTTTTCTTCATCCCATCCTCTCTGAAGTAAACATTTCAAACATATCTTTAAAACAAACCACTGCCTTTGCACCTTGCTCTGGAAGATGGTACAGGCACAAACAGAACCTTTAGGACAGGACAGGTCTTTTAAGCACACACAGGACAGAGCAGCTCTTCTGTGTCTTGAAACAGCATTGAGCAGTCAGGAAGGTAGAAGGAGACAAAGATTTCCTCTCCAGAAAGAAAAGCTTCTCCTGGGTTTTCATCAGGGTGCATCTCCTTCAAAATCCAATGGCCTCAGCAAGAATGAGAACATTACGAGCAAAGTTAAATAAGAGCTAATGAAAGACACAGTGGGCCCACAGCTGGGCTGCTGCTTCTGTTAAAATGAGAACATCTTGAGTATGGATTGTATAAGCATGGCAAATTATTTAGACAAAATCATTATTTTTTTTTGGGGGGGGGGGTGTGAGGAGAGGCAGTGAATTAGAAGGCAGTTTAAATCCTGAAGTGTTACTGAGTAACTCTAGATTTCTGTTCTGTAAAGCCATAAAAATATTCATGCATTGCTAATGTGGTACCATTTATCTTATAAACTAACTAATTTAAGGAGCTTTAGAGCAGCCTAATTTGCTCACCTGCAAGTACATTGTTTTAAGCTGACAGAAGCAGTTGGTTCACTTAACAAGGTCAGCTGTTTCTTTTAGAAATGTTTAGAAAAAGATCAACAAAGCACAGGCTGCAGAAAAGTGGAATGTATTTCACTGCTATGATGGCTTGTGAGAGGTGAAAGATAAGGAGCAATGACAGGTCCAACTTCTAAATACTTCCAGGATAAGGCACTAGGCGTATTTCAAGCCCACAAGCACAGATCACTGTCCCAAGCTGTCACCTAGACCCTCCTACAGGGCACCAAATAATAAAACCTGCTAAGGGTGCTCCTGATCAAATAGCAAGTCACAGTAGTGAGCTGCATGGATGTCTGCATATAAAGAAGCATCCTGAAGATCAAATTAGCCAAAACTGATGGTGAAATGTGCCAGTCAGCCAGTCTGGAAGATGGTGTGAACACAGACAATTCAATTTATAAAAACCCCAGCAGATGAGGCTGCTCCAATAAGCTCCCACATAGGATGTTGCCTGCATGGTGCCTTTCCTCCCCTCTTAGGTGTCACCCTCCAGTTAGAGATCCTGGGCAGTGGTCTAGTCAACTACAAAACCCAAATTAATCTTCTCTCAAAAGGACAGCGTAGCACATGTCAGACAATTTCAAACTTGTGATTTAAATCAGGAACCACACCCAAAAACCCCAGACTACAGTGACAGGTGAGCCAGGCATGCCCTGGGGAAGCTTTAGTCTAACAATTTTCCAGTAGTTCTGCTATACTGAAGAACTGTCTTGGCAGAAGGACAGCCAGGTCCTCCCTCTCAGCAAGGAGCGCCACAGGCAACTGCAGATTCTGTCCCTTAGAATTCTGTTCCCACCTCTGGCTTTGTCATCCCCTTCCCAGCCAGATTGCTCAGGATGAGGAAGAGAAGACAGACTAAAGCTCATCTGGAGTTGGCAGTTGCTCCTCTGGAAAGAAAAGCAAACCCAGAAGCCTTTCATTTTTGGCTGTCCTGGCTTAAAACCAAGCTGAACTATTCACAGAAAAGAATACCAGCAGCCCCCAGGTATTTATTTTTCAAGTCTGCTATCTTGTGGAAAACTCCTGCAAATGCTGAAATTATCCATGAAATAATGGGGGGAAAATGGATCTCAGAGTTAATTATACTGTTACAAAATGCATCACCAGGAAGTTCACCGAGAAGACAATATGGTCCTTACCAGGTATTTACAGATGCCAGTCTGGAGAATGTCAAAACACTGACTTTGTGAAGGTATAGTGGACAAGCTGTGACAGATGACCTGTTTCAATAAAACAAAGTTGTATTTAAGTACTTTAAATGCAGCAATCCCTTGTGTTGACAAACCCAAATACAACATACCCACAAGGACACTCAGCAGCTTTGTCTCCACGTGTTGATTCTTTACAGTGTTATGAGACTAACATGGTCAGCTCAGTGTTGAACAAGATGACAGCCTACACCATTAGCTTTTTTGGTAGTGCCTTTCTTCATTGTACCTATGTGGCAGATTCAAAAAATACCCTACCTAGCTACAGCACCACACCAGGCCTCCATATGCCTTTCCTTGGAGCTCAAGAATTTTGGACAACAACTTCCTAAGTAACTTTATCAAACAGGAAACAAGAGGAATCACAGTGAAACAGGACAGAAAAAGCTAATGAAGAAAGTAGCAAAGACACCTTTCCCATTCACTTTATACTGACAAAAATGCCATGTTTGACAGTGGTATGAAATACTACAAAGGGACATCTCATGTTATGAACTGCTACCAGCTTAATGCTGCTTTTGTAGGGGGTTGGGGGAAGAGTTGACCACAACCCCATAAAATGCTGTATGTCTCCTGGACAGGATAAAGAAACCAGTGCTCTTGTAGACCTGCTAGTAAGTCGTAATACAGTCCTCAGCAGACAGCTTTCTCTGTTCCTATTTTCCTTCCCATCCAATCCAATAATTTGCAAACCAGAGAGTTTAGATGACCCCTTTTTCTGTTTACATTTGCTGCTCATCCCAGAGTGTCAACTGAAGCTTCCAGGCAGCAATGTACACAGTATGAAAGCATTATTAGGCCATTAGCAATCATGACACCCTGGCTCAGGATAAGGAAAATGGAAGAACCAATACACGAGGAACAAAGCCTGGACCAGTACATGAGGATTGAAATGTTGTTGGTGCTTAAGGGAATCAGAAATAAAAAGCAAGATCAGACATTTGAGGGAAGTAAGTCCCTGATACTTTTACAAGTATCTCAGTTAAGCAAAACCCATTCCTCACTGCCTGCAGAAAGCCAAAGAAAACTTTCACAGAAAGCTAAAGAAAACTGTCTGCTGTGACAGATTAAATTCTGTGACACTGTCCTGGTTGTGAGACTTCAGTTGAAGCAGGGCAGGGCAAGACACCTAAAAGAAGAGGTAACAACAAAACAGAAAACATCACCTATGTTGTGCCAAGAATAACCAGTCCACAGCATTTCCATCTGAAGAGAGTCTCCAAGGGAAGGAAAGGTCAGGAAAAGAACCATAGGCTCAGGGTCCTGTGCTATGAAAATCCAATCCTAAGCAACACGGCTGCTCATCGTGATTGTATCAGAGATAGCCAAGCAGTACCATTTGTGATGACAACAACCAAAAATGTGCTCAGCCCTTTCCAGCCTGACATGCCACACATGCTTTTAGCCCTGCTTAAGATGGCCAAATTCAGGAGATCTTGAACATTTCCACCTGACGGAACATAATATTGTCAGGCTGTCAGGACATTGCTCCTGTTAGTCAGTTCTACAGGTGTAATTGTGGAAGTTCTTTCTTCGTCCAGTAGGACTATTTAGAAGACAATCTTACAGCTATTCTTGCACTGACTACCCTGATTTCTGATACTATGGATTTATTTAACAACAAAATCATATTAAAAGTGGTGCTCCTTTCTAGCCATGGCAGTTCTTCTGTTCACTGCCATTTGAAAGTGATAAAATATTATGTACTTTGGAATATTCCCAAGAAAGGCACTGGAAACATCTGTGTATTAGCAGTGTCAAGGAATAAAGTCCAGCTGAGACAGAGGTTGCTGCTGTAGATTGTCATGTCAAGGACAAACTCCGATGCCAATTTGCCCCTGTATTTTAACAGGTAATGCTTACACCGAAGGTGAAGCTACATTGATTAAATCTGTCTGCTGACAGCTCAAAGCTAAGAAACCCTGCTGAGACAGGAGGACTGGACTAACCTATAAAAAAGATCACAGGGGTTTGATGAGTAACAGATACAGAAAACATTCGGCGGCACAAAAGCAGCAGGTCACATGTGCTTGGAGACTCATGAAAACTTCTGCCTGCAGCTACAAGGTGTAGCAGGTGGGAAGGAGGAGGGAAAAAAGAAAAAACCTCTGTGTAACAACTGACCACAAGGTGGTTGTGATACGACCTCAAAATAGGCAAACGTGACTTGAGGATGGAAAAATAATCACAGTAGAAGTGATCAGGCCAAGTGCTGATCGACTACTCAGTACTACCCCGTAAGGCCCTACTTAGACTATTTCTGACATACTGTGCAAAACAGGAGTCAGACATTTTCAAGAGAGGTGAATTCCAACTGGACAGGCACAGAAAAATTCCACAAAGATTAGAGATCCTGTCTTACAGGTGTCAGTGGAAAGAACTTAACCTGCTGAGGCTGGCAAGACTACACGCCCTTAAGAAGGAACATTAGTGTCACTTACAAATCAAACAGAGGCAAAAACTGCTGCAGCAATACAGAGATAATCAAACAGCAACAAAATGAACACTGGTCACAGCCAGCTGGAAATGCAAATGAGATGGAAACCAAGAAGGATGACTACAGAAGGGGAAATGAATGAGACATTTGTTGCTCATAAGCCAGAGTTCAGGAAGTTTCCGAATGGAATATACCATACGCTTGTGAGCACGTGACACCAGACAGCGTGCTGAAGAGATCCCTCTTAATTCAATACATACCCACAAGAGATCAAATCACAGTATCACAGTATCACCAAGGTTGGAAGAGGCCTCAAAGATCATTGAGTCTAACCTGTCACCACAGACCTCATGACTAGACCATGGCACCAAGTGCCATGTCCAATCCCCTCTTGAACACCTCCAGGGATGGTGACTCCAACACCTCCCTGGGCAGCACATTCCAATGACGAATGACTCTCTCTGGGAAGAGCTTTCTCCTCACCTTGAGACTAAACTTCCCCTGGCACAGCTTGAGACTTAAAGCCTCTCAGGGTAAATCCACCAGGCGCACCCAGCAAACTGAAGGTTCCATGATTAATAAATCCATGATTAGTATTTCACCCTTAGGACTATGTCCCTAGAACAGACCTACCAGTCCCCTGAGGTTCTCCCTGGAAGCCAGTATGTAGGAGCATTGCCTACCAGGTACGAATCGCCGACACTCAAGACTGCTGGGACTGGCAAGAAAAGCAGGCATCATACTGTCAGAAAGCAGCATACTTGCTCAGAAGGGTTGGGGCAATGTGCATTGGCAAGTTGGTTTTTCAACCTTTTAGATCCTTCTGGCCCTCAAAATAGCATAATCACTCCCTACATCCCGTTCTATTTTCCTGCGATTAAGTGGGAGTGGCAATCCTTTTCAATTCCAGCAATGAAACACAGCTTAAAATGGCTTTCAGAACAAATGTCTGTTACACAAAGTGAAACTGAAACGTTATTAGACATGGAAATGAAAAGCAAAGAAAACTTAATTATCACATGAAAATTAGTATTTTTCCTGACAATTTATTGTCCTCAGGCAAGGGTTTGCATGCTGCTTAATTTCCATAATAAAATGTCACAGCTGATTCATTATTTTAGGTTTGATTAGCATTTATCACATTTTTTGGCACATTTGTGGATTGGGTTTGGACCAAAGCCAGAGCAGTTTTGTTTCAGAGCATTACTGAACTGTATGGGGAGAGAACAAGAATTTCTGATTATAAAGGAGGTCTATAGCTTTTTGAGACGAGTATTTTATAACAGGTTTGGTTTAGGGGTTTGGGGGTTTTGTTTGCTTCCTTTTTATTTTGTTTGACTGTCCACTTCCCTAAATTAAGCCAAAGAAAAGCATTCTCTTAAATACAGAGATTATGTGTTAACATTCTGCAGCAAATACTACAGGCTCCTTAATCCACTGGCAGTTTTTCAAACCAGACCTTATTGATCAGCCAAGCCCAACTACCCATCATACAGCTACAACAGCAGGTTCCCTAACAGGGCCTCAGGAAATTTTCACTGTGTGGGCCTCCTTGCCTGCCAGACTAAAGACAAACTCCCAACAGTAGCCAGCAAAAATGGGGGGAAACAACAAATTAAACCCAAAAGCACTGAGGAGGCTTCCCATAACGTGATAGAAGACTGACTTGAAAAGCCTCAAGGGAAATACTTCATCAGCAGCTCTCCAGGGGAAATCTGCACATTATTTCAAGCTTACCCACGCTGCAAAGTATTCTTTTTCAAGGAAAATTACTCACTTTCCTCTGAAGACATGCACGAGTGTGAGCACAGACTGGAACCAAGCAAGCAGGACAGATAATGGGATGGGGTTGGGGCTATTCAGTGTGGAGAGGAGAAGGCTCTGAGTATCTGAAGGGGGCCTACAGGAAAGCTAGGGAGGGACTTTTTAGGATGTCAGGTAGTGACAGAATAGGGGGAATGGAAAAAAGAAATGGGTAGATTCAGATTGGATGTTAGGAAGAAATTCTTCCCCAGGAGGCGAGACACTGGAACAGGTTGCCCAGGGAGGTGGTGGAAGCCTCATCCCTGGAAGTTTTTAAGGCCAAGCTGGATGTGGCTCTGAGCAACCTGATTTAGTGTGAGGTGTTCCTGCCCATGGCAGGGGGATGGAACTAGATGAACCTTGAGGTCCCTTCCCACTCTGACAATTCTCTGATTCTATGATTTCAGCGAGCTGGCTCTGTAAAGTCAGACCAAAGACAGGCCAGACTGCAAGGAAAGTGATTTCATTAACAGAGAAAGCTGGCACACACCAGACACTGTATCCCAATGTGAACTTTAAAAAATATATTTTTCAGTTCACATTGACATCCACCTCAAACACTGGTAACTAAAATGTAACAGGCTGCTCTGCAGCCAATTCCCAAGCCCTTGTGAAATGGCTGTTCTGAGCAGGACTCTATCCAGTAAAAGATGTTACTGCAGAGCGTAGAAAATGAGAAGTTTTCAGGTGATGGGGCAGGCAATGAAGCTTGTCGTCTGAAGCTTGGCCAGCTTCCCCCAAAGCACCCTGGCTTATCAGACAGTGCGCTCCCTTGACAGGTGCTGCTTCTCCTTCTGAAATAAACTGATTTGACAGGGCAATATTAACAGTGCCCTGAGTTGTTGAGAAAGCTGCGTGCAACAAGAGATCTTTGTTCCTCTGCCCTGGCTAAGCTCACAGGGGCAGATGTGAAAGGTATTCCTGATTCAGTGACTCCAGAAAGCAGAAAAAACACAACACACAAACCCCCAAGCCTCCCATGAAACCCCCACACAAACACAGTAAACCAGAACCAAACCTAGGTCAAAAAACAAAGGAAAAAGCCAAAAAGAAGGAACAGAGCCTGCAAAATTATAAAACTGTTGAGAGGCTGGAAGAGGAGGGGAAAAAAACCACTCTAGGGCTTAATGTTACATTCAGCATAGCAAAACAGGAATAGAGAAAATTGTTTAAGAATTACAAATGGTTAAAAGGTGTATTGAGTCCCAAATCTTGATAAAGCACCCATTTCCTAACTCTTAGAGGTCCTGGTAACAGGAACGTGTAACTCCTGGCTGTAAGAGGTCACAAGATATGCCGGAAGCACATGAGGTGGGTACAGCAGGGCACTGGCCTGAAGAGCAAGTTGGGAGCAGATGTTGATCTGTTAGAGGGCAGAAGGGCTCTGCAGAGGGACCTTGACCGGCTGGACAGATGGGCAGAGTCCAATGGGATGGCATTCAACAAGTTCAAGTGCCAGGTACTGCACTTTGGCCACAGCAACCCCATGCAGAGCTACAGGCTGGGGTCAGAGTGGCTGGAGAGATCCCAAATGGAGAGGGACCTGGGGGTGCTGATTGACAGCTGCCTAAACATGAGCCAGCAGTGTGCCCAGGTGGCCAAGAAGGCCAATGGCATCCTGGATTGCATTAGGAATAGTGTGGCCAGCAGCAGCAGGGAAGTCATTGTGCCCCTGTACTCTGCACTGGTTAGGCCACACCTCGAGTCCTATGTCCAGTTCTGGGCCCCTCAGTTTAGGAAGGGCATCAAGACACTTGAACGTGTCCAGAGAAGGGCAACGAGGCTGGGGAGAGGCCTTGAGCACAAGCCCTATGAGGAGAGGCTGAGGGAGCTGGGATTGTTTAGCCTGAAGAAGAGGAGGCTCAGGGGAGACCTCATTGCTCTCTACAACTACCTGAAGGGTGGTTGTGGCCAGGAAGGGGTTGGTCTCTTCTCCCAGACAACCAGCACCAGAACAAGAGGACACAGTCTCAAGCTGTGCTAGGGGACGTTTAGGCTGGAGGTGAGGAGAAAGTTCTTCCCAGAGAGAGTCGTTCATCATTGGAATGTGCTGCCCAGAGAGGTGGTGGAGTCACCATCCCTGGAGGCATTCAAGAGGAGATTGGACATGGCACTTGGTGCCATGGTCTAGTCATGAGGTCTGTGGTGACAGGTTGGACTCGATCTTTGAGGTCTCTTCCAACCTTGGTGATACTGTGATACTGTGTGATAGGTTTTGGGGTTTCACGTTTTGAGGTTTGGGTTTTACTGATTTTGTTTGTTTGGGTTTTGGGGCGGAGGGAGTGTAGTCTGGGTGGAGGTTTTGGTCATTTTATTACGGTTTTTGGTTTTTTGTTGTTGTTGCTGCTGCGTGTTTTTGTTGGATTTGGTTTTTATGCTTTATGTCTTAAAATTATGGAAGAGCCCTCTGAAAAAGAGCTTTACTCATATCAGAAGGTATCATTTAATCTATATGAGTTCTTTTTATTTCTTTGGGATTTGCATTACTTGTCAAGACAAATACTCCAAAACCCAACATCATTTTCATGTCTAAACAATTAAATTCGAACAGGATGTAGCTTTACAAAGCACCATCAGGATTATACAGAGTATTTTTTTTCCTCCTTAAAGATGATAAAAAGCAGAGCATAGTTCTAGTTCAGAAGGGACACTATTTACCCTCAACTGCCCTTTCTCCCCGGCGTAACTCTAACCTGGAAAGCTCCATGAACATGACGAGTTGAAATCTTACAGGAACTTCAACTCAAAATCTGCATTTCAAAAATTTAGAGGTTTTCTTTACAATGTTCATCTCTGCCTTAAGCTAAGCTACACTGCTGCAATACCAGCTTTTGCTTCTTGAAACAAACATCTCACAGAACTTTTAATTAGCATTCATTAAGACTTGCTATCTTCATTGACTTATCAGAATTCTTCATAGTCTGTCAGCTCAGGTACAGCCTTCCCCTCCTGTTTCACTTATAAGAACTCTCTGGTTTTGACACACTTGAGTATATAAGGATTCAGGACTGCTTTTAAAAGCAGCTGACCTTCCCATGGGTTTGCTCTTAAACATTTTGCTGAGTATTTTATTTCAAGTCTGCTATGTGTTCAATATCCCTCTAGAATCTTGACTTCAAGCAGAACCTTCAAATTATCATTTGCTTTCCCCCCTCCCAAACGTTCAAGTGTCACAAATATCAAATATTACAACAGAAATTATCATGTATACATGGTTACCTTGTTAAATTGTTCATTTCTGTTGGCACTGTTTCATTTGATACTGGCAGAGCAATTCAATTACAGAGCAGTGAACAAAATTACCGACACACACTATAGGCACAGTTAAAATGAGCAAAGACTGGAGCCTCTCCCCTAAGGCTGCAACCATTCGTTCTGGAGCCCCATTTATTTCAGCTACAAGGGTCTGATCTTGGCTGTAATTGGCTGTAGGAAGGCAGAATTCACTCCAGAACAGGAACCAAGATTCCCACATTTAACATATCTTTTAGACAAGACATGAAGGTTGAACTTTACAGCTATACAAAATAGCCTTTAAAGGGAAAATATTTTTAAAGCACTGCTCCTTAAGTGGATAAAATAAAAATAATCACCATTTACCTAAAAGCTTCCACACAAAAAAAATCAACACAGCTTCAGATTTCTGCTACACCAGTTACCACTCACTAGATGAAGTTACAAAAAGTAGCAATCTCAAGCCAGTTTTTTGTTGTAAACCACTTAACAGCATTAATTCCTATCAGAAGTGCATTTGTTTGGCCTTTTCACCCATTCGTTAGCCCCCACGCTACCAAGTGCCCTGGATACAGCACTCCTCAAGTCCAAACTGCCATTTGGAAATACCTCAAGTTACTCTTCTTCTTCACACTGCCTGCCCTCTCCAGAGGCACACCTCTTCCTCTGCACCTGACATGCATACGTTACACATCAGATGGCCTCCTGTGGTTCCTGACCGCTCGGAATGCCCAGCACGCGCTGCACAGGACAGCCAGCGAGCGCCAGAAAGCTGGGGCTGCTGCCTTCTGGATTTGAAAACGAAGTTCAACAATGAACAATAAAGCCAACAAGGGCACTTGTTCCACTTCAGGACTTGGCACTTTTAGGTGGGGTCTGTACCACTTCCCCGGTCATGGAAGATTGATTTCAGGTCAGCCAGGAAGATTTCAGGACAAGTCCAAGTGCCAGGTCCTGCACTTTGGCCACAACAACCCCACACAGTGCTACAGGCTGGAGTCAGAGTGGCTGGAGAGCAGCCAGGGACCTGGGGGTACTAGTTGACAGCAGCTGAACAGGAACCAGCAGTGTGCCCAGGTGGCCAAGAAGGCCAATGGCATCCTGGCCTGCATTAGGAATAGTGTGGCCAGCAGCAGCAGGGAAGTCATTCTGCCCTGTGCTCAGCACTGGTTAGGCCACTCCTTGAGTCCTGTGTCCAGTTCTGGGCCCCTCAGATTAAGAAGGATATCGAGACACTTGAACATGTCCAGAGAAGGGCAATGAGGCTGGGGAGAGGTCTGGAGCACAAGCCCTATGAGGAGAAGCTGAGGGAGCTGGGATTGTTTAGCCTGGAGAAGATGAGGCTCATGGGAGACCTTATTGCTGTCTACAACTATCTGAAGGGAGGTTTTTGCCAGGTGGGGATTGGTCTCTTCTCTCAGGCCTCCAGCACCAGAACAAGAGGACACAGTCTCAAGCTGTGCCAGGGGAAGTTTAGGGTTGAGGTGAGGAGAAAGTTCTTCCCAGAAAGAGTAATTGGCCAGTGGAATGTGATGCCCAGGGAGGTGTTGGAGTCCCCATCCCTGGAGGTGTTCAAAAAAGGCTTGGATGTGGCACTTGGAGCCATGGTTTAGTTGTCAGGAGGTTTAAGGGATAGATAACAGGTTGGACTTGATGATCTCTGAGGTCTTTTCCAACCTGGTTGATTCTATGAACAAGCTGGGGCCTCCTACAGATTCACACCTGGGACCCTTGCCTTTCCATTTCTTCAGCGCCATAACCCCAGCTGCTCCTGCCTCACAACCCCCGGCACCCCCATGGAACAAGGGGCAGCACCTGCTGAGCCTGGTGCAGTGATGCCCACACCGGCTGGCCAGAGGGCTGCTGCCACACAGAGTGCAGAAACCGAGTTACAAGCTGCCTTGTGCCAATTGTCTTGGTTTAGAGCTGAAACAGCTCCAGACTGAGGACAGAATGAATTTACACTAAAGGAGTAAACAAACACAGAGGACTGGAGGTTAAACAGAAATACTATTTACAAAAGGTACCAAGGCAAAAGGACGTATCTGCACATCCTCAGAATCGGCCCTGGCTCAGCCCCAAGCCAGGCCTCTGCTAGGCCTCAATGACATACCAAAAATATCCCCCCAGACAGCCAAACCTCCCTCATGCCAGGCCTCACTGCTCCCTCCTGTCTCCCCAGCCCCCCCAAGATAGGGCCAGAGCAGGCCTCATCCACACAGAAAGAGATTTCTGCCAGCCAGGCCTCGCTCTCATGTGGCCAAAAGCAAAAGCAGCAGCCCCACACCCAGAATAGAATCGAACAAACCAGGTTGGAAAAGACCTTTGAGATCATAGAGTCCAACCTATCACCTATGTAATCAACTAAACCATGGCACCAAGCACCCCATCCAGTCTCTTCCTAAACACCTCCAGTGATGGTGACTCCACCACCTCCCTGGGCAGCCCATTCCAATGGCCAATCACTCTCTCTGTGAAGAGCTTCTTCCTAACATCCAGCCTAAACCTCCCCTGGCACAGCTTGAGACTGTGTCCTCTCCTTCTGTCACAGGTTGCATGGGAAAAGAGACCAGCCCCCACCTGGCTACAACCTCCCTTCAGGCGACTGGAAAGTGCTCCTTATATAGGGAGAGACAGGAAATAAATTACAATATCCTCTGCCCTCCCCTTGGGGCTATCTAGTACTCTGAAGGAATTTCTCTCTGTGGCTGAACAGTTAATTCCTAACCTACAGCACCAATCTAGTTTTTTTCTCTTCCACTTGCTGATTTTCACAAAACTTATGGGCAGCCAGTATTTCCTTAGGCTGAATTATCAGAGAGCCAAAACCTAGGCAATGCTTTAGGCAAAACTAGCAATGGAAGGGACAAAAGAGGGAGATGGATAAAGTAATACTAACAACATGATCACTAGTCTCATTTATTAATAGGAGAGCAGGCTGTCAAATCCTAATTCCATCAGCTCCTTACTTGTTTTCATCCACAATAAAATGCTGTGCTGTTATGAAGAAACTCAAGAATTAAAGCTACACAATGAGGACTCTTTTAAATGAGCAATTCTCAGAGGAGAGGCCTGAACACTGCCTGGTCCACAGCCAACAGAGGGCTGTTCTCACTCGCTAGGTATTTAAATTACTGCAAATATTTTGCTTCACACTAGAGCATCACACAAACTTCCTTATCCAGCAAAGGAAAGCATGAAGGACTCAGCATTCAGCAGCTGTGCTGCTCTACTCAATTCTACCAAAAGCATGACTAAGTCAAGCTGGGGTTTATTATTTCCTACAACACTACTTCATTTAAATAAAACAACTTTGTCACAATTAAAAATATTTTGAGTCCAAAATTGGATCACACCTTGAACTATATAGCCACTTGGAGAAAGCAGTCTGTAAACTCACCTCCCTCAAACTCAATGCACACAGAACCACGGTATTTCACTGCCTTTCCAGGCATCCTAGAAGAGCCTCGTGATTTTCTGGCGGTCTTCTCCCCAGAGGCTGCAGCTCTGGGATTCAGGGGGTTTTTGTGTTGCTGTTTGTTTTGCTTTCTTTTGAGAGCAGAGCAGCTTGTTCAATACCTGGTGGAATCTACTTGCTCTACAAAAAACGTGTTCCTGTGCAACTTCTGGCATATCTTGAACTGAAAGCTTTTTTCCAAGCCAAGATTTTTTTGTGCATGCCCCTTCTCCCTCCTGCATTTTTTTTTCCATAGTCCAGTCTCCAAAAATCCTAAAGGTTTTATGGAATACAGCCCCCAAAGTATTTTATTTACAAACAGAATATGGGTCAACATGTTTACAGCTGAAGAATGTTACTCAACAAAAAGAGAAAAATCCCTGGAACTTAGTGATCACAGCACCGTATTAGATATTTAAACACAGAAAAGGCACTCAGCTAAAAGCATAACATCCAATTTTTAATATGTTTAAGTGGTAACTTCAGTGTAGCTCTGTTTACGTATCACCTAGCATATTATAACTGCATCTGAAATCAAAACTAGCCAAGTGAAAAACAAAGGGAATCCTGTAATTCATAAAAGGAAATGGTTGTCTTAATGCTTACCTCTTCTTTTTTTGTAAAAACAAAGAGATTTGGAACACTCCATGTCCCAGAAACCATTATCACCAGATCAGAGGCAAGAGGAAAGAATACCTTAATTCTTCTCTAGTAGAAAAGAAAGCTACTGAAGAGGTAGCCCTATATTTCTGTCCATAAACTCTGGGGCAGAGGGAAGAAATCACTCCCAAAAAACCCCAACAGAAGCCTCAGCACTGCACATCAGTCCTTCTGGCAAGCACTTAACCGGAATAGTTTGACTTGCAAATCACATCTAAGTGCAACAACCTACCAAATAACAGTAATAAAAAAACCTCTGCATCCTGGGAATCTCATTATGCCCTAACCCCCCCAAATAATGCTGAAACTGAAGTTCTGTTTTTTCAAGAGGAGAAATTTTCAAAGAATCACTCAAGTTGGAAGGCACCCTCTTGGCTTCTAGTTCAATGCTCCTGCTCAAACCAGGTCAGCTTGAGCTGGTTACCCAGCCTGGTTCAGCATGTCCATGGATAGGAATCATAACATACCCAGGCCATTTATTCCATTGTCTCCATCACCTTCACTGTGACAATATTCTCTTGTGTTTACATGGAGCGTCATGTTTTAACTTGTGCCCTACTGTCCCTGCTGATCCTTCTCTTCCTGGTTGTCGTGGGGTTGGAATGTGCATTTTTGCTTTACTGAACTTCATGAAGCTCCTCTCTGACCAGGTTCACCAGCCTGTCCACATCCCTTTGAAAAGCAGCACAACTGTCTGATCTGCCACCAGTTTTGTGCCATCTGCAAACTTGCTGAGGGTGCACTCAGGTCTCACTGTTCAGGTCATTAATAAACACTAGAAATTACTGTCCCCAGTACTGATCCCTGGGGTGCACCACTGGTGACTTCCCTCCAACTGGACTTTGTATTCACTGATCACAACCCTTTGGCCTGGCCTCTCAAGCAGTTTCAGTCCACCCCTCTGCCTATGTATCTAAGCCATTCTCTGTTAGTATGTGACAAGGATGTTATGGGATACAGCATCAAAACCCATACTCAGTCAAGATGAACTGCTCTCTCATCATCCACCAAGCTAGTCAGCTTCTTGCAGAAGCTAACAGGTAGGTTGAGCATCATTTATCCTTCATAAATCCTTACTGACTATTCCTAACCACATCTGAGGTGTATCTGATACAACCCAGCTTGCTAGAAACTTTCCACAATCATAAAAATGAGAATGAGAGTGGAGGCTTTTCCTTATTAACAAGCTTAAGAGGTGTAAGCAGCAGTTCAGAACTCCCTTTGGTTAAGAGTCCATAAAATCAGGTGGGTCTACAATTCTCATTGTTCTTCACACATTTTTGATGTGTGAAACTTTTGTTCCTATTCTTTTTCACAACTTAGGTCTCCAGAAAAAAAATTAAGAAAAAGACTTCAAGCTGACAACTGCAGAAGTGCAGTGCTACATAGGATGTCCAGTTCTCTCTCATTACTACCCAGGAATTTCCAACTCTCTACTTAATGACTGCCATTCACTTCTGAGAATCTGAAAGAGCATCTTTCCCAAGAAAAGACACTTAAAAAAAAAAAAAGGACAAAAAGACAAGTCTCAAGTTTCTGAAAATAACAACTTTCCTTGATAGCACCAAAACACTGAAAAGACTGTGGTAGAAGTAAATCAAACTTGCAAACAGGAACCAAAGGCACAAACAATCAGAACACTTTGCTGTCCCCAGGTGGAAATAGTCCTATTGTGTAGCTTCCCAGAAAACTTTGCCAGATTTGTGGAAGAGCAGCAAACAGAGGAAGAGAAGGAGACAACACAAAAATTGGCATTTTCAGAAACAAGTAAGGGATATATAAATCCTTCAGGTACTGTATGAAACCGTGCCAATTCTTTGAGGAACAAGTAACCCCTCTGCTGCATTCGCAGAGGACCAGTACTGTACAGGACAGGCAGAAAGAGCATTCTAGTTTTCCCAATACTGGATGAAGGAGTTTTGGTGAGAAAATGCTTCATTGCTGCCCAGAAGAGACAAAGCAGAAGAAATTAGAAAGTTCAGCTACTTCACAGGCTGACTGAAAGCAGGACATATGAAGATGGTTTCCAGTCATGGTACCAAACAACCAACTTTGCTCAAAATAATTTTCAACAAGTAACAGCCTGTGTTCAGTGTATGTCTTGGGACTACCCTTAGTTTCAGTAGATTATCACTTGAACTTTACAAATTAGAAGAGAAAAATCTACTATACTGCTTTCTTGAACCAGAAAGACTGCCATGAAAACTCAGAAGAGACCATACAACTAAAAACCCCTGTTACACTCAGCTGTAATCATGACAAATTTCACAAATACTGTCAAACTGGCATGTCATTAAAACATGATTTCAGACCTTAAAGTGGTTTCTGTTGAGCTAAGTGAGAGAGTTGAGCCAGAATGAACACTAATGTACCTGTTCTGAATAAAACCTGATGGCTCAGATCAATAAATCAAGATTTCAGCTCTCACAACCTTGCAAACAGGAACTGAATTCAGTGAAGTTTCTAACCCCAGAATATTTTGATTAATTAAACATCAGAAGTTATTCTAAACAATCACCATTGCCAACTTAATATTATTTCCAAGTTAAAATCTCAGATAATGCAAGTGCTTCTTAATTGACAGTGGGATTTAGCCTCAAAAACAACTCCATAATTAGTATTTTTGGGGTTAATTTGATTTTGCAAGCCAAAACACACTGCTGGTCTTAATAGTGTTTAGGGATTTTCCACCAAGACCTCTACCCATTTTTTCCAGGAGTATTGTTTTGCATACTACACATCCAAACATTCACCTTTTAAAGCAGCTTGCTTCAAAATATTCTCTGATGGCTGCAGAAAAACACTGGCTGTTTGACAGCTACTATATTTTTCATTCTTTTTTCAGCTGAACTCAGAACAAGATTTAGGCATCTGTGGAAAAGGGATGGAGAGCACTCGGAGTTTGTATGCTGTCATTTAGAATTAGTGTTGATGTATTACCTCTGTCACAGCCCAGTGGTGTAAAAACTGGTCCAGATCAGTTAGGTAAAGACGGACAGGTGAAAGCTGTGTCTGGCTAATGTGTGGTTTTCCTCTAATGCCCTGGAGACTAGTCAACTCCTCTCTGGAAAACCCTAGAGAAAAAGAAGCAGTACAACAGAATCACAAAGCAAGTCAAGCACTGTTCTACTTCAGCAGCATCACTGACAAAACCTGTCTTTTAAATTACATCTGCATAACATTCTTTGATAAAAAAAACTCTTACTGGCTATTTTAAATTAAGCACACCAAAATATCAAAGCACATCTGACTTCGGAGGGGGGGGGATGGAAAATAAACCCACCAAACAACAAAAAACCCCACAACACACACCACACCACCACCCCCACACCAAAAACCACCACCACCAAAACCCCCAACCCAAAAAACACAAAACAAAGCCATACCCATTCAAACAACAATAGAATGGAAAGAAACCCTGTGAGAAGCCAATGTTGTGCTGCATTTTCAATGTATAGGTATCTTCAAAAAGGATTTTTAAAATCCCAGGTATAATGCCAGACAGTTCACTATTGTGTTCACAGTAACACTGGTTACAGTGTTTGACCTCAGGGTTAAAAACAAACAAAAAAAATTATAAATGGTTTGGATAATTATTTCTAGCCAGGTATTGGATGTTTTAGTACAACAGAATGACTGCTCCAAAACAGTGATTTTTGGTTCTGCTTTTGCTTTCTTAGTTATTAATACAGCTTCCTCTTCATTGTTTCAGGAAAAAAAGGTCATTTTTGAAAGCAAAGTAGTTGAATATTACAAGCAACTGAGGTGATGAAGAAAATACACAGGACAAGTTACTGGAAGGCATTTCCCAGTCAGTCCTATGCCATTTTAGCCAGTGTAACGTCCCAAAGCTGCTCCACCACCGAATACAACTGGGTTTATATATCAATAAGACTATAAGTAGTACAAGTACTTCTGCTCACGTGCTGACTCTGGGCAGCTCAGTTCAAAAAAACTTTGATTACTTTATTCTGATGGAATGTTTTCAATAGCATAAGCATATCCACAGGAAGTCCCAGAGGCACTAGTTTATATTATTATGAGCCAATAAAAGGCATTTAATCCAGAGGGGGGAAAAAACCCAAAATTTTGTCCGTGTCATATGCCAAATGTAGGTTTTTCCTCATTCCAAAGAAAGCTGCTAGAAGCATGAGAAGTATGCAAATATCCAGCCCAAATGGCAAAGTGAAAAATAAGGTGTCAAAAATAAGATCAAGAGGGGAAAAAAAAAGGGTCTCTCATACCAAAAGCATTTAACAAGATTATAATCACTCTCAGGAAGTACTTACTACACCATTTATTCTAAATTAAATCCAGTAATTGACTATCAAAACAAATTTCATTGTAATAATTCTGAATTATGACATTCACATGGATTACCTATAAGGGTTGAAAACAAGAAGCTGAAATAGTCCACATCATTCACTGAATTATCCTGCACTTGGCACTTCCAGCCTGCAAAGGATGATCTACACAAAACCAATAGCAGATAGTTTATTAAAAACCATGTAATTAAGAATTCACAACCTACCTGCACAATACAAGAAATTAGCATGACTAAATTGTTAATTTTAGCATTCCTGTTTCCAACTGCTGTTGCTAGAATAGCAGTTTAAATAGCTTCAAACCCAGGACCTGCTCTTTTCAAGACAAGTAATACTGAACTTTGCAGCCCTACACGGGCTTAGGTGGTTAAGTTGATTAAATTACTGAGATAGCAACTTTTCATAAATACCAGTATAACCTTTAATATAGTGACAACAGCCAACATACAGTCAATTAGTTCTCTTCCCCTTATTTGGTAGAAGTCATCATATTACCAAGCTGGGCTGTATTTTTTGTTACATCTACTACTTTGAACACAGCTCTTTATATGAACAATAGATCCCATTTAAAAGCAGTCTCAGCATCTATTTTAGAGCAGCTAAAGCTATTAAACACAGCACTAAATTAAAAACTTGTTTGAGATTTGGAACACAAAGAGGAGCAATATGCAAAGACAGGAGCCAACTCCTTATCAAAGATGCCTGACACTTCCCTTTTTAGGGGCAATCTGTAAGAAAGTGGAGCACCAGCCTACTTCTGTTTCTCAAATTAGAAGCTACGTGTGCTTGTGGAAACTCGAGCAAACAGGCACCGCCGATCGCCTAACTAAGGGCAAGGTCTTGCCCGTGTATTGGTGCAGAACCAGGAGAATGGGAGGAGCAGGGAGCAAGCACACCTCACACGCTTTCCCCAGGAGGCTGCTGCTCAAAGCCACATCCCAGTGTGCAAAATGCAGTTATTTCAATTTACTTGCTGCTCTTGGCACTCGCACTGCAGACTACGGATCTTTGCCGTAAGAGATTGCTGCTTTCTGCTCTTCCAATCCTGTGAAATTTCAGAGCTTCTGAATGCCAATTTTGAAGCCAACTATCTGCCTCAGATTGCTGCTTTTTTTTTTTCCCCTAATTTCTTTCTGCTAAGAGCCAAAATGGCTTAGGCTCCTGGGTAACAAAATTCTGGCTAGCTTGCTTTTCAGGCATTTTTTTAACGCTCCATGATTTGGGAGCAAAGACATCGAGTTTGGTATACCTTTGTGCCAGAAATATACATTTTGCCATCCCATGAAAATACATCCATGGTACTTCAGCATCCATAAAAATGACAGCTAGATTATGCATGTGCCTGGAGTTACTCAAAAAGAAAAACAATAATTACAGAATTTCTTAATAAAAAAGAATTTAATTAGACTACTATGTAAGATAATTAACTCTAGGGGGGGGGAAAAAAGAGAGAGAATCACAGCTAGGTGAGAGAGAACAGGGAAAGGCTTTATTAAATAAAGTTCCCACTTCACATCCTAGCCTTAATGGTACAGCCTTATTTTACAGGCATATTTCAAGTAATCTAGTGACTCTTCTGTGCAGGTAGCTCTGCATGGTCCCTAGTCCCTAGGAGACCTTTGGTCCTCCTCTGAGGCCTGAGCTGCATCCTCCTTTTTTTTTTTGACCTGTAGTCTGTCAGTCATAAGGCTGGACACTTGGCTGCCAACAATGAGACAAACCCTTGGCCATGGCTAGCAGCCTTCTCCCAAGAAAAAGGATCATTTCTTCCCTTTTTCCAAGAAGATCCACATCTGACTCATTACAGCATCAAAAGAGTTTTCATACATACTCAACTATATCAACAAGAGGTCTTGCAACCTATTTTCCCAAAGGTTCTGTATAAGAATTCACACAAGAATTCGATCCATATACCAAAAGAGACAATTAAACCCATGTCTTCTTCAACAAAGGGGAAGAAGTTGCTTGAATCCAATACAGAGGGACCCTGAATCAGATTTGGAGTCACTCATTGTATAAAAATAAGCATTGGTGAGAATGAAGAGAGATTACAGAGAATGTAGGTCTTACTGGACAAGTTCAAACTGTGATGTAATCACTGAGCAAAGTGGTGGGCACGCAGGAGATTGGAAAAGGTCAGATGAGAAGCTACAAAGGGAGTTGGGAAAACACAATAAAATCTCTGGCAGGAAGACAGGAAGCATGGAAAGAATTTCCAGTCAGCACAGATTAAGGGAGTAGGTACTTGCATGACAAAGTTAGCCAGAATATGGTTTAAAATATTTTTCCAGGAAACAGCAGATGTGTCAAATTCCTCATAACAGAATCAGCAGACATGAGAATTTTACACTGATTCCGGATGAGACTGAACAAAAACTCAAGATTCACTGCTGGCTAACAACAGGCTTAGAACATACCTGGACAAGAAAAATTATTCTGGAGCTTACTGCCTTGGAATTTTTCAAACTCTTGAGCAGTTTGTCTATCCACATTTGATTGCACACTCACAAAACAGGACAAGTCTTTTATGTATCCTAACAGCATGCCAAGTGAAGTTCCATCAGTGTAGACACAAGAGGAAGCAGACAGAATTACTGCTGTTCTGCCCTGGGAACATGGAGGCAGGGTATGACAAAACTTGACAGAGGTATTAAATGGTTTTAAGACTTATCTTTAAGCAAGGCTACACTGAGACACATGCATGTAGAAGTAAGATCCCAAAATGCAGTTGCAGTTGACTTCTTTTAAAGTTAAATTTATTACATACATAAAAGAAGCCTCCATGTTAAAAGCACATTGAGGTTAAAAACTATCTAGCACTCAGTTTAGAAAGTAACAGAGAATGCTGCCTACAATCTTCAGTTTGGCATGAGATAGTTAAAAATAGCAGAAGAGATGCTTAGCACAGAAATTCAGCTAAACAATAGGGTGTAGGCACTATACTGAGTCACCCTCCTATTTGTATCAGAGTTTTCTGTGAGATGCTAAAGACTTTTTCAAGTTGGAAGACAGCAAGTTAGTAGCAACACATTTCTCAAAGTGTCATCATAAAGGGAATTAAATTTACTTTTAGATTAGAAAAAACCCACATTCATAGTAGAGGCTTCCCTCATCCCTTCTGTCTGCTAGTTACTACCAGTCCAGCAACAGCTCAACAGCACGAGAAAGACTGAAAGGCCACTAACAGCTGTGGAGCCATACAACTCCATCTTAAAGAGCAGCAGAGAGATCTGTCTGATCTCTATTGCACCACCTGCACTTACAGTGCAACCAGAGCCAGTCCTCTGCTTTCAAGAGAGTAAATGCTAAATATTCTGAAAAAAATCAGCACACAAACGTTTCCTGCTGAATTCCTCAAGTCAGGAGGTATTTTCATGTACTTCTGTCTGTAACTTTCTCTTCCCTCAAGTTCCTTATTTGCAAGCTGGAAAAAAAACCCACCACCTCCTCACCTGCTACAGTGAAGATATTTGTGCACCACAGAAAATTCCATGGGCAGAGGGAATCTGACTTTCAAAACCCACCTGGATGCATTCCTGTGCAGACTACCCTTAGTGACCCTGCTTTGCCAGGGGGGTTGGACTCAGTCTCTTGAGGTCCCTTCCAACCTCTAATATACTGTGATACTTTGTTTTCCAAGTGGGAGATAATGCAATAGACCAAACAGGGAACCTTCTACTGAAGCAACAGGGACAAAGCATAACATTATGTAATCACTCCGCCAGTGAGCATGACTGGCTCAATACAAAAAGTGTGATGGAAGAATAACAGAAGATCTGGTAATCAAAGACTAGGTTGGGATCTCACATACATAACAATTTAAGGCCAAGATCAATGCCTTTCTAACACTGCAAATGGAACAGCATTACAGCATAGGAGAAGTTTAAATACAACTCTAACCAGCTGTCAAGGCTTCAGTTACCTTAGAACCCAAACAGCCATAACGTAAAGTGGATCAGTTCTAAGGTTCACATTAAAAGAAATCAAAAGTAAACAACACAGAACAAAAGAAATGTAGTTCTAGAACGGATGTACTACAAATGCATTATAAATAGCTCCAAAAAAAACCCTTAGTTCAATATATTCAGACTACAATGGATAACTAAGAACTACGTGCACCTTTAAAATGTTTCCATGATGCTTATAAATTACAAGATAGACGTTTAACTAAAAAAAAATAAAATATATGAGTTATAGGTGGAAGAGAGGTAATCATCTAGGTAAAGTGCCTCTTATTATAAACTCCCCTTTTTGAATAAATTTTTACTGACAATGGGAACCTGTTACCAAATTGCATGTGAGAGACCTCTTCTGTCAGCTAGTCCAAATCCGTATTAACTATGATGAATTACAAGTTGTAATTTCCATAAGGTTACTTGCTCTCCATCATAACCTCTGCTGAGGTTTAGTGTTGCACTTTTAGGTAACCTGCTCTGTATGCCAAATGGTATTAAAAGAAAAGCTGAATCTAATTAACTTAAAAATCACTGTTCCTCTTGCCATTAGCACAGCTACTATCTCTCCGTCACGGCAACTGTGCAATGCATTCCTGTTATCACTTGTGGATACAGTTTCTTTTAACTCCAGACCGACTTCTGCTCACACTGTTGATCTTTTCAGGTTGGGTTGTATCACCCAGCTGCAACATAATCCAGCTGCAGTTTGTGCACAAGCGGTTACTGCTCAGCTACAGATCATTAACCTTTTTGCTTCCTGACTCAAACTAACAATTGATTTCTGGTTCAGGTTTAAGGCATAGGTTTTGACTTCTGTAGTTATAAGGAACCTTTTGGGTAATTTAGAGGTCTCTGATAGAGTAACTCTGATGAACCTTGCTGCAGTTGTTTTAGAAATTATCCTTCCACTTGTCCTCCTGTAAAACACACTGTTCCAACTCCCAAAACACAGACAGCAACACACCTACCAAGCACAGTAAAATTCTCAACAAAGCTTGCTATCATCTTTGTTGTTGAGCAGTAAAATGAGAAGTGTAATAAATCGCAAAATCCTGAGGCCACTCTTCAAGTATTTTTAAAGTAAACCAAGAAAAACACAAGCAAGATTCACAGCTCTTCTGAGGCACTGATGCTGTCACCCTTTTGTCCATAAATGCAAGGACTACAGAACTCAAGAAGCGTTAAGTCAAGAGTTTGGATTTTCTGTTCAAGGAAACTAAAATCCAACTCTTCACCTTCCAGGAAGCTGCTTCCACTGCCACAACTGAGAATATTCTAGCGCAGGGTGTTCCTGAAACTCTATAGAATCATTTAAAGGTTTGCAAGAGAATAGCTGAATAGAACAAACCTTTATTAGAATAAACCAAACCAGGTTGGAAGAGACCTTCAAGATCATCATGGCCAACCCATCAACCAATCCAACCCACCCAAACAGCTAACCCATGGCACCAAGCACCCCATCAAGTCTCCTCCTGAACACCTCCAATGACGGCGACTCCACCACCTCCCTGGGCAGCCCATTCCAATGGGCAATCACTCTTTCTGTATAGAACTTCTTCCTAACATCCAACCTGAACCTCCCCTGGCGCAGCCTGAGACTGTGTCCTCTTGTTCTGGTACTGGCTGCCTGGGAGAAGAGACCATCATCTGCCTGTCTACAACCTCCCTTCAGGTAGTTGTAGAGAGTGATAAGGTCACCCCTGAGTCTCCTCTTCTCCAGGCTGAGCAACCCCAGCTCCCTCAGTCTCTCCTCATAGGGCTTGTGTTCCAAACCCCTCACCAACTTTGTTGCCCTTCTCTGGACTCGTTCCAGCAAGTCAACATCCTTCCTAAACTGAGGGGCCCAGAACTGGACACAGTACTCGAGGTGTGGCCTAACCAGTGCAGTGTACAGGGGCAGAATGACCTCCCTGCTCCTGCTGGCCACACTATTCTTAATGCAGGCCAGGATGCCATTGGCCCTCTTGGCTGCCTGGGCACACTGCAGGCTCATGTTCAGCCTACCATCAACCAGCACCCCCAGGTCCCTCTCTGCCTGGCTGCTCTCCAGCCACTCTGACCCCAGCCTGTAGCTCTGCATGGGGTTGTTGTGGCCCATGTGCAGAACCCGGCACTTGGATGTGTTAAATCTCATGCCCTTGGACTCTGCCCATCTGTCCAGCCTGTCAAGGTCCCTCTGCAGAGCCTCTCTACCCTCCAGCAGATCAACTCCTGCCCCCAGCTTGGTGTCGTCAGCAAATTTACTGATGATGGACTCAATGCCCTCATCCAGATCATCAATAAAGATGTTAAAGAGCACAGGGCCCAGCACTGATCCTTGGGGCACACCACTAGTGACTGGCTGCCAGCTGGATGTGGCACCATTCACCACCAAGAAACCTAACTTAACTTAAATTTAAAATGAGGTCTCCTGTTGTGGTCTATTTTATCAACTATTGATCACAGATTTAAAGCAAGGTCTCCTGCAACTGTTTCTTTAATTCTAGGTTATAAAATCTTCTGAAAGGAGTTGTCCTCCAGTGTAGGCATGTACTTGCACTGCTGCAAAATATGTTCTTGTAAAATACTGAAGAGCCCTCTGTCACTATTGACCTCAAGAGTGGCACAGTTTATTCCTTTTTAGCTTTAATTTTTAAAAAGTGAAATTGAAATGCAAGTGCAATAAATAATACAGTCAGGTTCCTGCACCAGCTTAATCAAATCAGTTGTGTTACATTGCCAAGAAAGAGGACTCTGGGTTTTCACAGCAGTTCTTGAAGAGACAGGAAACAAAGACTGCCACAAAATGCTGTTGAAATTGTTTAAACAAACAAAAATTAAGTCTTTGGGTGCTTCTCTAACCCTGTACCCATCTTATCCTTCAGACCTACTTTGCCGCATGCAGCACAGGCCCCAAAGGCAAACTGAGAGCAAGTGAGGAGTTTTTCCCATCCTTTTCCTCTAACAGGTTACCATATGCAGGCAGTGGTTTGTTAGCACAAGCTTTTTTTGTTTTAACTTTCATTATCTCTTTGGAAGGATCAAGTCCTTCCATTTGAAGATGTGGCAGAAACATAACAAACATGTGCAAGGAATTACCAGGGATTTGGGGGGAAAAAATCTGAGCCCTATTTTAAGAAAACAACAATTTGAGCTATGCATTGTTAAAAGTAAGCCTGTCAGCTGCTCATTTGCTCTGCAGTTGCAAAGGTTGTCTGAAGAAAAGAACTGCTTACACATTATAAACGGCAGCACAAATCGGAAGAAACATTCACTAATGAGCAAGCAGCATTTACTGACAGGTGCAATTCTAAGTGCAGCAACATAATTCTTCTCCTCTTGGTTAGGAATATCAAACTACAATCAACTAACTGGCAACGAATTTAAAGGGCCACATCCTTCAACACAAATTTAGCTTTCTTCCTCTCTCAGGTCCTAGACCTTTACATAACAGGGAGCAAGCTAAAATCTGTTGACCAGATGCAGATGGAGGAATGCACCATAACCCACCCCAGGATCCAATGCTCAAGAACAGTGGATCCTTTCTGATCCTGAAGCAGGGAAAACAGATCAATCTTTTGCTCATCTTCCTCAGTGGCACCCAGTCAGGTAAATGCCACCATTTTGAAAGCATATTCTTCTTCTTAGCACCTTAAGCATTTTTGTTACCTCTTTAATAGTTTCCTCCTCCATGTTTTGTTTCCAAATTGAGGTGTGAAAATACAGCCAGAAAAAGCACTTCACAGTGAACACACACACATACACACCTGCCTATCCTGACATTTGTCTTAACAACCCTTTCATAATTACTACACCTTCCTATACATACATGCTTTTTGACTTCCCTTCCAAGGAATCCTGAGTTGGCTTTTCATTGTACTATTTGTAATGACTTGAAAGTGGGGTTTGTAGTTTTTTTCATCGATGTTGTTTGCTTTGTTTTTTTAAATAAGAGCTTAGCTTATTTCTTAATTTTATGTATTCCTCCATTTCTTAACTAAATCAAAACAACCAACCAAAAAACCAAACAAGCAACCAATAACAAACCAAAAAAACAATCCTGTTCAGAAATCTTTTCTACATTTCCTCTGCATGAGAACTACTGCATTCAGTTGTTCTATCAGTGTTGTTATTCATAATAATGGGTTACAATATTCTCTCCAGGTTCACAGGATCACAGGATGTCAGGGGTTGGAAGGGACCTCTGGATATCTTTTGAGTCCGACCCGCCTGCCAGAGCAGGACCATAGAATTCTATCACAGGTCACACAGGAATGCACCTAGACAGGTTTTGAAAGTCTCCAGAGAAGGAGACTCCACAACCTCTCTGAGAAGCCTGTTCCAGGGCTACATGACCCTTACCATTAAGAAGTTCTTCCTTATGTTGAGGCAGAACCTCCTGTGCTGCGGTTCACATCCTTTGTCCGATCACAGGGCACAAGTGAGAAGCGTCTGTCCCTTCCTTCTTGATACTCATCCCTCAGATATTTATACACATTTATTAGATCCCCTCTCACTCTTCTCCTCTCCAAACTAAAAAGCCCCAGGTCTCCCAGCCTTTCCTCATCAGGCACATGCTCCAGTCCCTTAATCATCCTTGTAGCCTTCCATTTGACTCTCTCAAGTAGATCCCTGTCCCTCCTGAACTGGGGAGCCGAGGACTAGATGCAATATAAGAATCACAGAATTTTTAGGGTCGGAAGGGACCTCAAGGATCATCTAGTTCCAACTCCCCTGCCATGAGCAGTGACACCTCACACTAGATCAGGTTGCCCAGAGCCACATCCAGCCTGGCCTTAAAAACTCCCAGGGATGGGGCTTCCACCACCTCCCTGGGCAACCTGTTCCAGTGTCTCACCACCCTCATGGGGAAGAATTTCTCCCTAACATCCAATCTGAATCTACCCATTTCTATTTTTTTTCCATTCCCCCTAGTCCTGTAATTACCTGACACCCTAAAAAGTCCCTCACCAGCTTTCTTGTAGGCCTTACTCTATGTGGGCCCCCACTAGGGCAGAGTAGAAGAGGAGGATAACCTCCCCCAATCTGCTGGACACACTCCTCTTAATGCACCCCAGGATGCCATTGACTTTCTTGGCCACAAGGTTACATAGCTGTCCCATGGATAACTTCTTGTCCACCAGGATTCCTAGGTTCTTCTCCACAGGTCTCTCCAGCTTGCAAATACTTTGAGATTAGAATGTTTTTCCTTTTCCTATTTACAGCCAGGCATCCAGTAAGACTTCGATGAAGTAATTCATAGGCTCTTTGTTACCTACATTTTGCATTCTCACTGTGCCTCCAAGTTATATAGTCCAAGGTTGCAAAGCACATAACTAGAATGACTGAAGTAAAAGTAGTACTTACTTACAAAGGTAGTATCTATTGAAAATGTTAAGCTATATTATGACCTTAAAATACCTCTGAGTAACAGACTGGGAAACACAGAGTTTTACGCCATATAAGTAACAGACTTTAAAACATCCACCCCAATCCTAAATCACAGATTCCTGAGGACAGCAACAATCAACAAACATGCCTAAGTGAACTCCCTCATTATTGTCTGGAAACCCAAAGAGAATTTTAAAGGCACTACCTCTTAAAGAAAGAGTCCATTTATAGTTACAACAAGCAGAATGAAAGTTACCCCAGTTATCTCAAATCTGTGAAGACTAGGAACTCCCACAGAATTTATGTCTTGCTGGGGGAAAGCACTTGGCTTTTATTTATATGGTCCTCACCCTTCTTTTCCAAGAGTAACAGAAACAACAACTCTTTGCAAGACCCCAACAGGGAGAGAGCCCCCCAAGAATAAGAAATGGCTGTTTGAAGCCACTGGAGACCTCATTTACAGACATTCTACTTCGAGAGAAATGGTATAAATTAACTCCCATTGTTTTTTATCTAGGCAGTGAAATATTATCTGCCCAGTTCTCTGCTACAGTGAAATAATTTCCAGACACACTGTTCCAATGGATAAAAAGTTGTAAAAGAAATCATAACTATTATGCATAAGGAAGGCATATAAATCACATTCAGGTAATTACACTGAATAAAGGTACATAAATAAATTACACAGAATCACAATGGTTGGAAAAGACCTCTAAGATCATCAAGTCCAGCCACTGTGTAACTCCACCACTACTACACCATATCCTTACGCACAATATGTAGACTGCTTTTAAATACATCCAGGGATGGTGATTCAATCACTTCCCTGGGCAGCCTGTTCCAGTCTTTGCTAACCCTTTGGGTATAAAAGCTCTTCGTAACGTCTAACCTAAACTTCCCCTGGCATCTCCTTATCCTGTCCGTTGTGACTTGTGAGAACAGACCAACATTCAGCTCTCTATAATCTCCCTTTACGCAGTGATAGAGATCAATAAGGTCTCCCCTCAGCCTCCTTCTCTTCAGACTAAACCACCCCAGAAACCTCAACCACTTCTCAGAAAACATATGCTTGAGACCCTTCACCAGCTTCACTGTTTTTCTCTGGACCCGTTCCAGTACGTTGGTCTCTTTTACTGTGGCATCCAAAACTGAACATAGTACTGAAGGTACGGCCTCACCACTGCTGAGTGGAACAATCACCTCCCTAGTCCTGCTGGCCACACTATTCCTGATGCAGGCCAGGATGCTGTTGGCCTTCTTGGCCACTCAGACATGCTGCTGGCTCCTGTTCAGACAGCTGTCATAAACTGCATTTCTGTGATTTCACTGAACAGGTTTTCCTTATTTGTACCTCAAGACATGTTGAGAAGAGAGAGAATTTTTCCTGCAAAGTCCATCTAATTTACTATTTTGTATTTTTTATAATCTCCAACTGCCTTTCTTAATCCACATTTCATAGAATAAAATACAGCAAAGTAGTCAGATTACCAATTAATCATCTTAAGTATTCTACCTCACACAGAAGGGAAGCATAAAAAGAAACATCTACAAAGGCATCTGCCACTCAATCACCACAAACTCACTAGAAGTAGCAAGTGAATGCATTGAGCTTAAACAGTGAGATGGTGTTCCTCTGCAACTGTTACACTACAGACTTTGGTATGTGAATGGTAAACCTCCCCCCTTTGTCAGACAAACAAAAACGGTGTACTATATACTGGAACATTTCCATATTTGATGACTTGCCTCAAAGCCAAAAGTACTCAAAAAAGAAGCCTATGCCTCACTAATCCTTTTAAAACCATTCTGAAGAAGCCCATCTGCCCTACAAACGTAGAAAGTGGGTGCAGAGGGATTACATCAAAAATTCTTTCCAGCTCTGTCTAGAATACTGCTAAAGTTTATGGTCTTAGTCTCTATTAGATCATCCATAACAAACACATTCCTTCACATCCTATAGAGAACTGTCTTCCTGCCTGTACCTGCATCCTCAAGCAACTACCAGAACTCCGCCATCAAGACGATGCTAAGGTTGGGACTTCATATCAAAGGTCTACCTTACACCAAATGTGACATACTCTCAGCCAACACTTAAACCATTTATCTTTAATTAGCAGAGAACTACTTTTTTATTATGTACCACTTATTTCAATAAATTAGGAACCTGAAAAAAAATTAATTCCTCCAGAAACGTGGCACCCAGCATCAAGATGAACGGTTCATCTCACTATATCAAAGTAGTATCACCTAAAGACCACATACAAACTGCTCCACTGGACTGAATGCAAAGACCTTCAAAAATATTTGCTACACACATCCACTTCTCTCCATAAATTTAATCTCATTGGAGGTTTAAATGAGAGGCTGACTCAGAGAACTCATCTCCAGGAACCTGCTGCCTCTCATTTGTCTCAGTCTGAAGTGGCAGACTGTTCGCTCGTGTTGCTCCACATACCTGTTTGTGTATCAACAGGACTGATGAGAAAGATTTATACCCCAAAACCCTACCTGTCTGCATTTACTGAATTTACTCACATCCAGTCCAAAGCAGTAAGCACAAGGCAGGCACTGAGGAAGAACATGCAGGGAAATTAAGCCAAGTCAATACCTCGTGGCCCTCAGTTTCACCTGCAACTCACCAGCTGCGGCCATCCCAGTGGCCCAAAAAGCAGCACCATGTGTTTGTTGGCAAAGAGACCAAGTAGAGTAAGTCTGCCTAGATTCATATACCAACATCCAAAACTGGGTAGCTGCATTTCAGTTTTCTTTGCATAGCAGTCCCTCCACTTGTGCTAACTGGTAAAGCTTTAGTGAATATAGACCAAAAGCATGACAGGAACCATGCTAGTAATTTTATAGACAGTTACCCTCCCCGGCTCAGAAACCTTCCTGTTATATATGGAAATACTCTCAACATCAGCTTCATTCTCAGCACTTGGAACCCGCTGTGGCTCACTTAATGGGCTCCTGCAGACCCAGACCACTTGGCTATTCATTTCCATACTGCAAAAGTATGAAGTGGAAACTACTGAATGTCTTCAAATTCCTTTCCAATCAACAAAAAAAATTACAGAAGTTAGCACAATTACAATTTAATGTTACCAACTGATAGCATCACAGGGCTGTGGTTTAAGCTATCTGGATACATTTACTATCTACTTTCTGTAGTTTATGCACACAAAAAAAACCCTATGAATTTCTTGAGTTTATAATGACTGTTCCTGAAATAAATGCAACACTTGTTATCATCCATATGTACTCTCACCAAATCCACCTTAGTGCAGCTCCTTCCTGGCAAATACACATGGGTATGTGCATTCTCAGACATGTAAAAACATACATGCTCCACCACTCAAGAATAACATGGAAATAAAAAGCTTTTGAAGACATTAACAACAACTATCAAATGCAGCAGCAAGCTTCTGATGGTCCTGAATGCAGTCTATTTAAAGCATGACAGACAAGCGGGTGGCACAGAAGAACAGAACTGTATAAAAACTCCCCCCAGGACACACGGAACATGAATGTTCTGGAAGAACAACAGTGCCATCTACTGACCACACCGCGTCTCCTCATCAGTCACGCCTCCTGGTAGACTGCTTTGTACCACTCTCTGTGCAATTCACAACTAGAAGTGTCCCGTGAACCAGAGTGTGGCACAGAACAGTGAAGCTATATACATTTTGCAATAGTATTATTCATTTCAAAAACTTGCGTGTTCAACTTCAAATATCAGAACAGCTGCACATCCTTACCAGCAGTTACCTAGTCCACCTACTCCAAGTCTGCCTTGGCCACCCAATCCAATTTAAAGCATCTCCATTGAAGCATATTTATACCTTCATCCTCCACAGATCTGTTCTGCTGTGTATGTCTGGTGTAACAAAATTGTGCTAGCACTCAAATCAAACATTCCCTGACATTTAGGGTCTATATTTCTACTCCTGCTAAAACTCCACACTCTCATTCCTTTTTAACAGACTTTTACAGACACAGTTCCCTCTCCTTCCCAGACTTATTTGCCTAACAGTTCCAATCTGTCAGTCACCCTCCATGATCACAATTCACAGATTATCATTCTTTGTCTGCTCTCCTTTAACCTCAAGCCAGTTTGTCCACACCATTTTCTGAAAGCAAGCCACAAAACTGGACACAATACTCCAGCTTGGCCTTTCTGATGAGGGATAGAAAATTAGTTCATGAATTCCTGTGTGCAGTAACAACAGGTTATGAAACTTGTAAAGCCAAGCTGAGGTTCATAGCTAGAAAACATACTATTGTTTCCTTAACTGTGTAACTTCTTTTCCAAGGAAAAGCTGAGCCAAGCTAAAAGAAGTGTCATCAATAAGCCCTTTAAAGTTGGCTATGGAGGTGAGAACACATTTTCAGTGCTGTTGTATTCACTTTCTCTATAAAAAGCTTTTTTTTAATCTTTCCAAGGTGTTATTTTCAGATATGTTTCTAAAGAAAACTCATCCAAGTTTTAAACACTGCTTCCTCTCAGTAAGAGCAGCCTTATCAAAGAAAAGCAACACTCAAGAATAAGATCTCTTTTCCAAGTTCCATCAGAACTCACAATCTTGCAGAACGGAGGACTGTTATGGCTTATCAGCACAAGAAACTGCACTAGTACAACTGCGTCAGTACTTCATCTGGTTATTTTGATTGACTACTTAAGTGGATAATCCACAATCTTTGATTCCAACTTAAAACACGTTCCAAATGTCATAAATTAAAATAAAAAGGCTTTCTTTGCATCTCTGAAACATAAGAAGTTGATCCTCCTTCTCTGATGTCAGGATGTAACCTAATTTTGCTAAGAACCCTACACCCCACCTGTCTCATATGTCTTTCTGCCAAAACCATCAAATACCCACAGCCCACCTGCAGCTTTCTGATCATCTTTAGAAAATGGTTATACTATACTATTACTATGAAAACCTCCCCTTCTGAAAATTCTGTAAGACCTAGCAACAAAATAAGCACCTGAGTGCTGACTTTAGTTCTTGCTGTGATTACCTTTGAATTGGTTATGGTTTGCAACTGAATTTCTAGTATATGGCAGAGAATTTTTCTTTTTTAAAAATAAAACTTGAAGGCCACCTTCCCATAATTAGACAGAATTATGTTTTTGTAGTGGCAATGCATTATACATAGGCTATTATAAATGTCATCATCTTCACTTCGTATGTTAAGTCGCCTTACTCTCATGTTATACAGCTAACACGAGCGGGCCCCTATGTGACAGTACATTGTGTTATGTCCTGTTTAAAAACAATAAAATAACAAAATTAAGTTCCAAAAAGCACTAAGAGGGGGAGAAAATAAATAAATCACTTGACACACAAATCATAAAATCCCACTTCCTGCTTATTTACCTGAGGTTCAACAATACTGAGCAACGGAGAGAATCATGCGCGTTTTTATCCGAAGCACCAAAACGGAGCACCCTTGTGAAATCCCAGCAAGCCATCCACTCACTTCAGTGTAGAACAGCAACCTCTCTCCCTGACTTCAGAGGCAAACTGAACACCTCTTTCAAGCCAAGGTAAAAGCAACAAAGAACAGGCATGATTTCTAGCTAGACACTTACCTAGTTACTACAATTTGGCTATTTAAATGGCATCATTACTAGAAAAGCCAAGTGATAAAAATCTGAAAGCAAGCATAACACGAGAATGACATGGTGGCTGGCTATTTTTCACTACAGGGTCAGCTACAAGTTTTTACAAGGAAGAGCTGCAACCAGAGGCAGGACAAAGACCAGTGATGATAGGACAAGTGTTGACAGCAGACCACTGGTTAATAGAACAAGAGGAAATGGCTTTAACCTGCACCAGGTGAGGTTTAGACTGGACAGAAAGAAAAATTTCTTCACTATTATTAGAGTTGTCAAGCATTGGAACACACTGGCCAGGGAAGTAGTTGAATCACCATCCTTGGAGGTATATAAAAGATGTGTAGATGTGGTGCGTGGGATATGGTTTAATGTGGCACTGCTGGGCTAATGGCTGGGCTCAATCTTAAAGGTCTTTTCAACCTACATGATTCTGTGATTCCAGGACATTCTGGGTAGAGGATGCTCAATACTGTGCAGCCTTAGAGATAACTGGTATGACTGCTATCAAGCACAGGAGAAAATGTGTCAGTGTAAAGAGAGAGACAAAGTGAAAGGAACAAAGACTTGATGGAAGTATTAACTCTCTTTATGATGCCAACTTCTGCAAGCTCTGATGACATTTTTTGTGCAAAGCTCATGCTGAATGAGCAAATGTTCCTTTGATTTGTAACTAGGAAACCCAAGTGCCCGTCCACCGTGGTACCTCATTCGCAGGATCCCGATGAGTGTGGCAGCCAGCTCAGAGGACATCCTGCCCATGATGCAGCAGCGGCTGAGGCAGGCGAGCAGGCTGGCGGGCAGGCAGGGCAGGAAGTAGACGAGCTGGACCAGCCGCCGCTGCGCCTCGGCCGGCAGCAGCACCAGCGTGCCCTCCAGCGGATCTGCAGCACACACACAGTAACTCGGCTACTTAGAAACACATGAAAACCATGGTAACAATTCCATAGCATTAGCATCTCATACAAAACTTCAGCAAGCCTCCAGGGACCCCTCTCTTTTCTAACTGCTCTCATCCAGTTGAGAGCCTGTAGCAATTGCTGAAGGGAGAATAAAACAAGTAAGGCTGAAGAGGGGAAAAGAAAACACATGGAAAAAGGAGAAGCAGTATTATCAGAAGCAGATTTCACAAAAATGAAACTTCTACTCCATCAGCTTGAAACCCTGCTAGCCTGAGCTAAAGATCATACTCTTTTTACTAGCCTTGAGGCACACAATTCAGTTTAATCTTTATGGCAATGGACTCAACCAATCTCAATTCCCGGCCCCCCCAGAGGCTTCATGTTCAGAGTACAGCAGAGGGCTTCAAAGATGAGGGGCACTGCAGCATCTCTCTTACAGGGAAAGGCTGGGAGACTAGAGGCTGTTATGCCTGCAGAAGACAAGACTGAGAAAGGCTCTTATCAATGCTTGTTAAAGGGCAGATGTCAAGAGGATGGGACCAGGCTCCTTTTTCGTGGTAACTAGCAACAGGACAAGGGGCAACAGACACAAACTGCAAGCCAGGAAGTTCCATTTAAACATGAGAAAAAGATTATTTACTTTGAGGGTACTGGAGCACCAGACCAGGCTGCCCAGAGAGGTTGTGGAGTCCCCATCTCTGGAGATACTCAAAATCAGCCTTAACATGTTCCTGTACAACTTGCTCTAGGTGAACCTGTTTCAGCAACAGGATTGGACTAGATGACCTCAGGAGGTCCCTTCCAACACCTGTGTACCATTCTATGATTCTCTGTTTCACCTAGGAATCACCAGTATTTTCCACAAGTGGAACTTCCCTGCCAAGCGATGGACAAAACTCAATACACTGTAGTGTAAAAACCCTTACCATATATTCGAGCAGCAGTGGCTTGTAAACTTTGCAATAATTCCTTGTTTGAACGAGAAGCAGCAGAATGAATGATATCAATCAGCTGATTTGAAAGCTCAGGGTTTCTCAAGCCAAGCAGAGCAAGTTGCTGAGGTAAGCCGGCCAACCAGCGAGATAGAACTTTACTCCGACTTCTAAAGAAAGAGGGAAAATTAGTTGGGGAAAGAAAATCCAAATCAAACCAATCAAACCCACAAGCTTATTCTTTCCAGTCTTGACTAAATAAATTGGTTTAGTGTCAGATACAATTAAATTACAATAAACTACAGCACTGATTTACTGAAAATATCTTCTCAGAAGATCCAAGTGCATTACTGTAATAGTAGTTACATCACAAGCATTTATTTGATCCACAGGTATTGCACTACGTATTTTCAAGTCTTTCAGAATCTATTTGTGTGAACTCACTTTATGCTGGGCAAAGCAACATTTCCAGTTATCATTATTTTTAACATTTTGAGTTACAAATCAGGCTAAAACCCTGTGAGACTACTATATCCTCAATACCACTGAACCTGCTACTCTTTACACTATACTTTTAAATTCGATTCCACCCTTGCTGACATGTTACTTGTCAGTTCAGATACCTCTTAAGGCCTAATGAAGAACTAGAAACACTACCACTAAATGGTAGTGCTCCAATTTTTGTTTTGTACAAATACACCTCTTACTACTTCTACCATTCCCTCAGGTTTACCTTCAGTTTTATTTCCCATTTCCTCTACCAGGTAAGGAATGCTTCTGAATTTTGTGTCAAAAAGTTTCTATTAGCTTGTTTCTGCTTTGTGTGCCAGTCACTAATAACACAATGCTTAGCTTCAAGAGAGCTCTAAGGAACTGTATCAAGAGACTCTCCTCAGTTTTACCACTCCCGCCATTGTCATTTATGTACTCTATTCCACTGTACACATCCCTGTAAGTGAAATGCCATCTTTTATACCAAATCCAAATTGCATCACCTGCCTTTAAAGGTAGTAATAGTCAAAGTTCTTCCCATCTGCATTTTCACACACCAGCCCTCTCAAGTTACTGGAATAAAATTGACCTAACCCTCCTCTTCTGCATTCATTTGATGTCACTCAACTCAATTTTGTGTACAGCCCTGTTGTTCCAGCATCTGAGGACCCTGATCATCCCTTGTGCTTGATAGGAATTATAATAACCTTTATTGAAAAATATGACAAGATATTATTCACATTGAAGGACAACCTGAATTCACCCTAATTTCCGACCCACTTCTTCCCTACAGTAGGATGGTTAAGAAGCTTTTGCTATTTTCAAATCCTAAGGAAGAAAATTAAAATAAATTCATCTTGACATTTACAAATTGCTCTTCCTAACCTGACTGTCAGAAAAACAGGAATGACACCACTTTGCTTAGCAATTCCCTTTCTTGCATTTCCCTCTAAGTGCTGTTTACCATAAACATCCCCTAAAAGCTGTCGTGGAAATGGCAAACACACTTGGACAAGCCCTTCCCCAGCCTGAAACAAATTTTCATTTGAATTTATGACTTGACTCTCTAGACCTCTTTCTCCATTCCATCAACTGGCCTGTTCACACTTCAGGAAACCACACTAGTTAGGTTTTTTTATTTCCTTTAAATGCCATTGCTGCTGAGTGTTGAAACTTGACAGCCTCCATCAGAGATGTGCTTTCATTTAAATGTTCTAGCTCAAAACTAAAACCATCTCATAGACAAAGCCTATCTTCCTTGGGCTACAATTTCTATGACATCCTGGCTTACCAAGTATAACTTATAAACAAATGTATTTCAAATAATAAAGAAGTAATACACTTATAAACATATCAACAAATAATAAATTTATAAACTTAGAAACAAATGTATTTCTGGGCCCCTCAGTTTAGGAAGGATGTTGACTTGCTGGAGCGCGTCCAGAGAAGGGCAACAAAGTTGGTGAGGGGCTTGGAACACAAGCCCTATGAGGAGAGGCTGAGGGAGCTGGGGATGCTTAGCCTGGAGAAGAGGAGACTCAGGGGTGACCTTATTGCTCTCTACAACTACCTGAAGGGAGGTTGTAGACAGGCAGAGGTTGGTCTCTTCTCCCAGGCAGCCAGTACCAGAACAAGAGGACACAGTCTCAAGCTGGTGGTGACCGGGAAGGGGTTGGTCTCTTCTCCCAGGCAACCAGCACCAGAACAAGGGGACACAGTCTCAAGCTGCGCCAGGAGAGGTTTAGACTCGAGGTGAGGAGGAAGTTCTTCACCGAGCAAGTCATTCATCATTGGAACGGGCTGCCCAGGGAGGTGGTTGAGTTGCCATCCCTGGAGGTGTTCAAGAGGGGATTGGACATGGCATTTGATGCCATGGTCTAGTCATAGGGTCTGTGCTGATAGGTTGGACTCGATGATCCTCGAGGTCATTTCCAACCTTAGTTATACTGTGATACTGTGGAGGTCAGGAAGAAGTTTTACACAGAGAGTGATTGCCCACTGGAATGGGATGCCTGGGGAGGTGGTGGAATCGCCATCACTGGAGGTGTTCAGGAGGAGACCTGACAGGGTGCTTGGTTGCATGGGTTAGTTGATTAGGTGGTGTTGGATGATAGGTTGGACGTAATGATCTTGAAGGTCTCTTCCAACCTGGTCTATTCTATTCTATTCATCAGCTTACTAAAGTGATAATTACATGGAAGTTGCTGCTGAGTGTAGATCAAGAAATTCAAAGCAGGTCTTTGAAGATGTGAGCAAGAGTAACAAAGATTACAAAAATTATTTCATTTTCAGAAGACCCAACAAAATTCCTCACTAAAAACTTTAAGGAAACTAAGTATCCATGACATAAGAGGGAATAGCCTTGCATACAGGGATTGTGTTTAACAGGAGGAAAAGCCTGGAGAAGACACAGCTGACGTGGATGAGTTGGTGGAAGGCTCAGAGCTCTCAAATTACTTGACACTTCATAGTGGATGTGAATAAAATAGTTTGCTTTCTCTTCCCACATTGTCTCCTAAAGGAGACATACCCTTCCAGCCCCTTCATGTCAGATAGGTTTTACACCAATCAGTTACCTTTTTGGTACGTACCATCTTTTGCAGTTTCACCTGAAACCACAGAGTTCAGAATTCCTAGAGTACCATCAAAACAGAACAAAACCACCCAAAAAATGACCAAAAAACCCCAAACCAACCAACAGGACAAAAAAAACACAACCACCTTCCATAATAAAAACAAACAAACAAACAAACCCCACAAAACACAACTAAGAAAACCACCCACCAAACCAGGAAGGAAGCTTTACTTCTTCCACAGAATCACATCATGGTTGAAGTGGAAAGGGATCTCTGGAGGTCATGTGGTCCAAAACCCCTGCTAAAGCAGGATTAGCTAGCTATGGCTCTCCAGGACTGTGTTCAAACAGCTTCTGAACACCCCCAAGGATGGCAGCTCCACAATCTCTCTGGACAATCTCTGTGCCAGCGCTTGCTCACACTAACCATGAAAAAGGTGTTCAGACTGCATCTTCTGCGTTTTGCATGGTGACCATTGTCTTGTGATGTCACTGGACACCCCTGAAGAGAGCCTGACTCTTCAGGTATTTACATGTATTGATAAGGTGCCCCCTGAACCAGGACTAATAGTCACAGAATATCAGGGGTTGGAAGTAACCTCAAATACCATCTAGTCCAACTCCCATGCCAGAGCAGAATCACCTAGAGTAGGTCCTACATCTCAGATTTTCCCCATAGAAGGAATGCTCCAGTACCCTCCTCATCTTCATGGCCCTTCACAGGACTCTCTCCAGTTATGTCCATGTCTTTCTTGTACTGGGGAGCCCAAAAACTGGATACAGTATGGCACAAGTAACTTTACCAATGTAGAACAGATGGGGAGGATCAACTCCCTCAATCTGCTGTAACTCCTCCTAATGCAGCCCAGGCCTTCTTTGCTGCTAGGGCCCACTGTTAGCCCATATTCAACTTGCTGTCCACCAGGACCTCCTGGTCCTTTTCTGACTAGCTGCTTTCCAGCTGGTCAGCCTCAAGCATGTACAGGTGCATGGGCCTGGTCTTCCCCAGATGCAGCAATCTGCACTTCCCCTTGTTGAAAAATCAGCCCACTTCTCCAGCATGTCAAGGCTGTATTTCTTCAACAGCTAGCAAATTAATTTTAAAGCCTGACTAGATGTTGGATTTAGTACTGCACAAGAATTATCTGGCCAGACAGATATATATATATATTTGTGAGGTACACAATTTTCTACTTGTAGTGAAATTCCTGAACCATTACAGTATCAGCAGACAAGACTGACACACATTAAGCTTCTGTGATTTCATGTAAGCTTTTTTTTTAAGCTTATTTGTTTTCTGCATTTGAAGGAAAATTAGTGGATTAAAATGGCCACTTTGCTTAGAAACACACCAGCCATTAACCACTCTGGTGCTGGATCAAAACAAACAGAAGAAAGATGGTCTTCAGACAGCTGAGCTCTGTCACTCCATGCCAGAGGAAGCTGCAGTTGCTCTTGATTTAGACTGGTCCAAGGAATGACCAGAAAAACTCATGGAAAATCCATGCAGTGAGTGAGGTAAAATCACAGCAGCTCTGTACAGTGAGGAAATACAGGCTGCACACTGTTGGAAGCTTAGAGTCCAAGAGAGAAGCAATTCTTGCCTTATTCCTACAGTATAGAATCATAGAATCAACCAGGTTGGAAAAGACCTCAGAGATCATCATGTCCAACCTATTACCTATATGCCTCCTGACAACTAAACCACGGCTCCAAGTGCCACAGTTATCTCACATAGGTCAGTGTTGAAGGCAGGTTGTGAGGCTAAACAGCCTATTAAGTCTCTACCAGGATTATACATATATATGCCAGTGTGTATACACACAATGACTGTGTAGCAATTAGGGGGGAAGATAACTCACATTAAGTGGAAATATTAATTCTGAACCTCACAGTAAATGAATCGAGTTTTCTTTCACAGGGCAACAAAAGGCCAAACCCTTCTACCTAATTCAGATACAGGTAAAAACAAACAAGCAAGCAGCTTCATGGAATACATTCCAACATGAATTCTGCTCCTCTTTGACTGCTCTTGAGCTTCTGAGAGAAACAAAAAAAACCAGCAGCAAGCAGTCACAAGAGGGCTGAGGGACCTACAATGTCAAACTGAATGGAATAACATGAATGTCATCCAGGATAACTGCACAGTCCACACAGAAGAAATGAAAAAAATCCACTTGTTTCTAAAGAAAAGAAATGGATCAGTACAATACACAAACATTATGTCATCTTAAAATGTCCTCCCAGACAGAGGTGTAATTATCCTTCGGCAAAGAATTCTCAAGATTTTGTTCTTCTGTTACTAGAAATGTCACAATTCCATGCAGAAGACTAAGAGGAACAGCAGGAAAACTACTGTGATTTGTGATGTCTAAAGATAGAAAGTTAAAGCTTTCTAGATAGTAAGATGATCACATGAAACTGGATGAGACGCTCAAAACTTCCAGGTAAGTAGAGAAAATAGTAGTTACGTAACCTCCAGGAAATTAGTCAGTATGAAAAAAGATCTTTTTTCAGTCTGGGTGAAAAACCAAGAAAAACAGCACATTACCAATCCTTTTTCTTGTCTTTCAAATTCTCTATACTTTTTATAATGCTCACAGGGTAGTATTAAACATTTCTGGGTTTAGATTTTATTACTAGGGCATTACCAGAAATGAAGATTTAACAACACAAAGAAGCTGCAGAAGAGTTTGACTCTGCTTGTGCATACCACCACTTCTGAGGGCTGAGGCTTGATTTTTACCTAGTAGCAGAAAATAAGTGTCATGGATATGACCTATGCCCTTTTGCAGTTCTCAAAGTCATATTGATGCAGCCTGATCTGTGTTTAAGGATTCCACATGGCTGCAACCAGATGACTTAGCTAAAAAGTACCTTCTGGGAAAGTTAAGACTTGGAGACAATTTGGACCAACCCTATTACGAAAAAACACAGTAACAGCAATATAAGAGTAATCTCTTACTTGAAGCAAGTCAGTTATCTAGCAGATGCACAAAACTGGAAACCCAAGCAGACAAGAACATTTTCCTAAATCTTTCTCTTTAGAAGTGTGTACCCAGAAGAACAGAAGAATGTTTCTCTTAAAGAAAATAAGTATCTAAGGCCAGACAGGCACTAGCAGAACCACCAAAGGCACTAAGTCACAAGTCCATGACCTCGGGCTGAAGGAATTGAAATGCTCCACGACTACAACTACACAGTCTTGACACATCTAATGATAACCACACAACCAGTAACAATGAGCTTGCAGTACTATACACCTCAGGCTACGTTTTAGATCTTTATGATCATTCTAGTACTCAACATTCAGAATAAAGGACAACTAAGCTAACATCCATCTCAATTTTACAGAGAACTTAAACTTCCAAATTTCAGTCACATAGTGCCAAAACAAATTCAGAATGAAGTTTTATATCCACATAGAAATTCAGTATTATAAATTCTGAAATTAATTAAAAAAAAAAAAAATACACTATGTTGAAATCATTTTTAAAAAGAATATGTGAGTGTTTTTTACCTGATTCTTTGAGTCCTCAAATCTTCTTTTTGGTAAACTCTGCTAAAAAATTTCAAGAGCAACGTACGGACCGGAAAGAGGAGATTCCGTTGCTGGTATAGTGTATACACTGCTCTTATCAAGGGCTCTGTTGCCACTAGGGGGAAAAAAAGTTAAAAAAAAAGATTAAGTTGTAGTTCTTCATCTTCTGACTATACACAGAAGAGGCATAATCTCTTTCTACAACTATCTACTGCATTTAACTCTACAGGAAAGTACCCAAATGTTTTAAAGCAACTCCCGGATAGAATTCTAAACCGCTGAACCAACAACTTCTTGTGTCACTTGTGAAAGAGCCACCTAAAAGAACAGAGACAACATGCAAGTGAAAACTTCAAGGCCTCTTGAAGATAAGGCTGTGCACAGTCTGCTGAGAACTTGTAACTTCCTGCTTTCCACTGCTACCTCCCACACTGTTTTCCCCTAGGGCAGCAACTTCACACTAGTCTTCTCCACTACTCCTCCTCTATGCTTCCCCAAACCTGTCACAGTGCTTTCTGTACTCCCTCCTTGCAACACACACCAGTTTTATCAGCTCTCCATGTCCTTGAATCAGCTTGCTCCAAACCAATCTGCTAAAACAACCAGAAAATACAAACCTCAAGAGGCCGCTGGCAAGCCACCGAAAAGGGAAGTACTTAGCTCCACTGCAACCTTTCCTTCTGTGAAGCTCTCAACAGCTATGCATTATCACAAGACTTAAAAAATTTTGTAACAAAGATGGCCCAAACCAGCCAGCCAGCACAGAAGTCATTACAGCAGACTGAGAAAGAGATGAAAATTTTTCCTTGCAAATTAGATTAACCACCAAATGTAAAAATGACGAAAGCATGGGAAAATACCTGAATTCTGAGAAAACAAGCCTGGAAAGAATGGGGAAGCATCTGAAAGCTTCAGTGATACGTGAATGGTATTGAGACCTAACTCAATTTGTCTCAGAAGACCTTGGGATCCCAATAAACTGCTGTCAAGATACACTGAAGCAGTAGCAATCACTTAATTATCTTCATAAACTAAGACACCTTCGTGCTTCCTTTCAGGTGTACTGAGCAGTCTGAGTAAGTTACGTGTTGAAAAACAGACGTAATTTTGTGTTCCACACTTCCATCCAAGAAGACAAGAATGTTCCATGCTAAAAATTATTCTTGATCCAGTTAGTGGCTGGTCTTCATCAGCAAAAATCTTACTAGGGATATTTAATTTACAATATAGGACACACTATAAAAAGCACCTGAAATGGCATGGTCATACTTAAGCTTAATGGAGGGAGCCATTTAGAAGTTGAAATCTAATATATTTGACAACAGAAGAATACACCAACTAAGAATTACTTTTAATTAAGATAAACTATTGAGTTCTTTTTATTGCACCAGGGCCATCTAATTAAGTCAGTTCACATACTCTTCAGGTGAAGAACCACCTCGGACAGTGTTTCTTAAACAGAACACTGGCTTATTCTTATTTGAGTAACAATTACACCTTCAGGTAGGTTTCAGCTAATTACTGAACTGCTAACTGAACAAACATAGTAAGAAATGCATATTCTAAGTGTGTAGAATGTTCAGATACCTTCAAGTAACTCTGTGGCATGCCAAGTAAGGGAGGTCCTACTATTTGAATTGTTTCATATGAACAGAAACAAGTTTAAAAACAGAAGCAAATTAAAAACGCACTCTTAGAAGCTACAAATGACACAGACTCCTAAAATGCATCCAAAGTCCTCAATTTTTAATCTGTTTCAGTTTTAACTGTCACGTGGCCAGTCTCTTTCTGAAATGACTGCTCTCTTCATTACTCAAAGAAAATGTATCAAAAATATAGCAGGCAAGCTGCTGCGAAGTCACACTCAGGAGATGCAAGAAAGGAGCAAACCTCTATTTACAGAGAGCAGATCCAGAGTTTGATCTTAAACAATGGAGAGAGATCTCAGACATCACAGCTCAAAGCTCCCCTGGACATCCACAGGGAAAGGTGAATATGTGCATTTCACCCCAGCATAAACAGCTACTCCCAACAGGCAACCCTGAAAAACCTGACGGCAAAGATACCACCATGCTTTCAGACACATTTTTTCTGAACTTCTTTAATCTTAGTTATCTTCTGCCTTCCCAAGGAAAATATTGCATTAAAATGGCCACTTTGTTTAGAAAAACACCAACTGTTATCCACTCTCTGGTAGAAATTTGGTAAACAAGGGAAAAGTCAATGCACAAAAAGAAACGTGAAGTATTTGATTTAACAGTCTAGCAACAGTTTGGAAACTACTTCCTCCAGCAGCAACTCTTCTGCTTTAGCTCCTCTGGCAAGACAGGCACATCTCTGACTGAACTATTCCTTGCCCTCAACATTAAGCTAGATTTGAAGTGTAGATTTGAAAGACCAGTTATTATCTTTGTCATCAGGGGCACAGGGATAGGTAAGACTCAGTTAAAACTGATTTGGAAGGAGATACAACTAACTGCCAAAATATATTTAAGGGATATCTGACATCTTTTCATCTTGCAACCCTAACAATGAAACCTGTTGCTATGGGCAAAGCATTTTCTATAAACTACTTGGCTGCACAGCTGTGGAATTCACGTCTACCAGACTGGTAAGACAAAACAGACTGCTGCCACTTTTAGATTGAGTAAAAATTTCCTTTTTTAAATGGATCCTACATCAATCACTTGGTAGACTGGTAAAACAAGATCTTACATGGAACACAATCATGAAGAACTTGAAAAGCAAAAAAGTCAAAATACTATACTGGTCCTGCAATTCAAAATGGGAAGTATGTTTTCTCTTGGAAAAGGATTAAAATCAAACACCTTGGAATATATTTTACAGCAGCTTCCATCAGAACTCTCTCATGCACCTTTACATTCTAGTAATTATTACAAGGGAAAAAAAGACATTTAGAAAACTCATCTTCCCATTTACAAGAATATCTTATGTAGTAAAATCAAAAAAGAGGTACACAAATATATTAATACTTTGCATATCAACAGTATCAATCTAACACCATTCACTCCTAAAAATCAAGCAGTTTTCAATGCTCCATGCAGAAGTACGACCATGAAATTCAACCTACCTCCAGACAAAATACTTTGATGCAATAACAGAGGATGCAAAATGACCTCATAATGCTAGAATACCTCAAACTCTTTGTCAGTGCATAAGTTTGCTTATATCTCACCTTTGTTTTGCTGTATTTGCATTAATCTCCAAGTCACACCAAGCAACCTGTTCACCTGCTTGCTATTCAGCTTGCTGCCATCCTGAAGAGTATCGGTCACGTATTTCCGTATCATGTCCAGCCAACCAGAATCCATCTGAAGTGTCGAAGTACTTGCTAGTGAAACCATGATGTCACACAAGGTTAAATTTAGCAGAAGATGGTCTACACTGTTTGAGGACGTCATACAATACTTGTTGCTGGAGGAGAGAAGAGAAAGAAAAAGAGAGGGATTTTAAAATACTTTGTGCCTTTTAACATACATTGATTTGGAATTAAATTGAACTAGTAGAAAACAACTTGTAAGAGTTAGTTTTGAAGCCAACTGAAAGGCTTCATATCTGACATTTGGGTACTTAGCATTTGTTTGTTCTGCTGCCAAACTATCTGCCGTGGCAGCAACAACCAAAGTTCTACATTGTATTTCTGTCTGGTTTCTCCTGTTCGACATTTTTACTCCGGGCCTGACAGCACTTTTAGGTAACTTAAACTAATAAAGGACAGCTAAAAAAACAAAAAAAAAGTTAAAATCCTTAGTTTGAGTCTCTTCTATTAGGAATCACAGGGATACTGTCATTATACAATGACAGAAAGCACTATGAACAGCATAGAGAAATCCATTTAGGTGCTTTTTCCAAACTCATGGGGAATCATTTTTCATCATCACAATATTCTGCAGGACCACCGTGCTGCTCTACAGAGGTTTGAAAGGCAAAAATCAAGAATATTAAGAAAGGAATCAAGGGTATTGCAGCTTGGCATAACACTAGAATTTCTCTACTTGCTGTCAGGCTACTCACATTATACAAGGAAAAAAAATATTTTTAAAGAAAATCACAGCATTTCTATACAGAAAGCTGCACAATACCAAAGCCTACATCCAAAGGACAAAGCAGCGCTGTGAAAACACAGAAAGCACTTTAACCTGCACTAATGGAAGCCCAGTCACCCTTTCAGTTCAGAACCAACCACTGCAATGTGAGCACATCTCAGCCTGTGGACATCACTTACACAGCACTAACACTAGCAACTTTTTGAAGTTCAGAATTCAGTGGTAAATTTCTGCCACATTTTGCAAACGAAAGAAGGAAGAAATGCTTGAAATGCTCTACGAGTTTTCTGAACACAGGCCTTTAACCCAACACACTGGTAAGCAAAAAAAACAAAACAGAGCAACTATTTTTATTTTCACAGCAAGAAGCTAAGTTTCCAGAACTCTTGAAGTAACAGTCAAAATAAACACACAACAAGGAGTTTCACAGATTATTTTTCCTCCATGTATGCAACAATATATTATTTTACACTGCAAGAATGGTGCAAAACATAATAGCAGATTGAAGAAGTATAAACAGAAGTATCGTTAGTCAGGATGCCAGCTGTAAGGCAAGAAAGATGGCTGCACTGCCTAGCTACTAATTTCTGAAGCTTTCAAGGATGTTCAGGTCAAAACTTGGATTTCAGAACTTAATGGATAAGACTTAGTTGAAATGAGTGCACTTAGTGAAGAACTATGCTTGTATGCTATGTACCCTTCCAGGAAGGGAAAATGCAACAGGCAAAATACCAAACAGGATTTCAACCTCAAGTATAACTATACCATGGGAGACCCTTAAAAACAGGTTCTTTAACTGCTACAGCTCAATCAGCAGTGGCCCAGCTTGCAAGCATTTGAAACCAAGACAAACAATGGTCAATATTCTCTGTACATATATACAGACTGCAGTAGTACAGACAAACTCCAGAACAGACTTTGTGTGAATATCTGGGAGCTGAGAGAAGAAACAATCTGCCATTGGCCTGTACCAGAACAAAACTGATGTACCCTCTCTGCCAGCTCAATACTGCAGAAATGCTGGCTGCTTCTGCTCCAGTACTGCTTTGCCATACAGGATAGGCACAACGTGTCCTTATCTTCCCTCCCAGCTATATTTATTCATCCCTGTAATTGAATTAGTAGTAGATGTGGACGAAAAAAAGTTTCAACTACATTTTGATCTAATTCAGCAGTAAACTGAAGAAACCATGCCAACATATGAAACTAGTCAGACTTCACAGAAATCGCCATTTAGCAATACAGAAATTCCAGATCAATTGCTGGATACAAAGCTTTCATTTCTCTAAGACAGCATTTCAATTTCTCCTGAAGGATATTCAGATAATTTCCTATATAACAATTTTCAAAGAACAACCAAAACTTCTCAATACAAAGCAATGCTGCCTTCTCGTGAACCCTACAGATCTTCAAGGAATATGCAATAAAATGTTTTCTTCTCCAACATTAAAAACTTAATACTGGATAAAACATATGACTCATTATCTCACTTATCTTACAGCTCTGAATTTCACAAGATGACATTGATTTTATTCTTACCCTTTGCACGGATCTTTCTTTTTGTGCTTTACTGTTTCTTGCAAAGTGTAAGGAAAATGGCGCATGAAGTGGTGCTTGAAATCAACAAGGTAATTCATTCGAAGCCATAGCTCCTGTTAAAGAAAGCAGATGACAGAAAACACGGTACTAAGTGAAATGCATCAGTGCAGTCACCTTCCAAAGTTATTATTAGAATCAATGAAAAACAGGATCTCCAGCTTCTGTTCCCATGTTTTCACACACACCTCAGATGTTAACGTGAAGTCCTCGGCATGACTCTGAAGGCCCACAGAACAAGCAAGTAAAATTACAAGAAGTGAAGGTTGAGCAACATCATTTAATCCAAACTGGACTAGTACATTTTCTTAACACATATTACTACAGAAATATGTAGTATTGCATTGAGCAGGTTACAGATGTGAATTGAAAGTGCTTTCATATCTGTTTATCAGGGTACCTGCAGCGACTGCCCCAAGTTCTCCATTAAGATATATTCTCACATTGCCTTCATCTTACACTGTCATTAGCGTACTTGCTTTGTCAGTGAGCTTTGAACTATGTTTTCAAGCAGAAAGGCCACACTTAGAGAAAAAAAGATTATTTTTTTTCCCCCCACTATTTAGAAATTTTACTTTATGAGTTAGCAGACAGTCACCACTCCACAGCATCCAGCAAAACTCATCACAAAAGCGGCCTGTATTGCTACCAAACTAGTCAGGCAAAATCATCCTCATGATATTGAGTTATTTAGAACATAAAATGACCACTAAACTATTTCAAAGGTTAATAGGTTTCCACTAAGCATATTCAGAGTGGTTTTCCAAAGTGTCTGCAATAACCACTTTGGCCTATAAGCCCAAGAGTTATCAAGTAAGAAAAGTTTACATTTCCCATTTAGTCATTTGAATACATTTTATATTAAGAGGTGCCTATAAAGGAAAAGGACAAAATAAGCTGTTTATCTTATCTAAAACATGTCTGTACACCAGATTTCTCTCTTTTCCCAAAACATCCTAAGGTGACAACGCATCTTGAGACAGGAGCACTCCTTACATGTGACCAAAGTGCAAGCGCTCTATGGCTAAAGCAGCAGCTCTGCTAGGAGCAGCAGGCAGCCAGTATTTACCTGGCCTGCTGCCTGTTCACTGCCCACTTCCAAGAGACCCCTAGAAAAGACGACGATGAAAGAGGCAAACAGCACATTTTGCGCAGGCACACTGAATCTCTCTCTCAGGCTGTATATGCTGGGTAACTCAAATCTAATGGAATGATTCCACAAATGTTTTGCAATAATTATATGTGACTTTTGTTTACCAAAAGGACCTACAGTCCTACACACAGGTAAAATAAAGAGCTGTCAAGACATTCCTTCCAACTCTCAATAGCCAAAATGGAAAGAGTGTTTTTCCAGTTTGCAAAAATCTTTGGAAGAGTAGCAAGTTACATTTATCAAAGACAGACAAAATAATCAGGGGTAAAGAAAACCTTCTAGGATATTTTCCAAATACTGGAATTTCCAATTACTGAGATTTGTGTCTTGTGACAGTGCCAATCATGACACAACAACACAGGTTGCACCAAGCAATTAGAGGATCTCTGTTAAGCCCTGCCTTTCCTCAGGCTTAGGGTTTGTTCATTTCCATCCTCCTACCCCTGTAACATTTTTCAACACACAAAACCAAGGAACAAACAAGTCCATTATATGCTTTGTTCAATTTTATATTCTATAGGGTAATTTGGCAGGTAAAATGCTCAACTTCTCCAACATCGCTTTCAATTTCAAAAGCTTTTATGATGCAGTCTGTGAAGAATTCCTGGAGACTATGAGTGAACTCGCTGCTCAGCTCAACAGATTCTTTCCTAGAGTAAGAGCCTTAAAATCCAAATTCAAATTCTACTCAAAGTCTAGGCTTTTTATCTCTTCATAATGTATATCCACTACTTCCAACCACCAACTCACTAGTTTCCAATCAAAACAAACCGCAGTCATTATTATGCCGCAGATCACTTCTCCCTTACCATTTTGTATGTTTCATCATGTCGCTTTGTGAGTTTCCATAATAAATGTATTATACTAAGCACTTGCTGCATGAGATGCTGAGATTCTGATTCCAAAAGGTTTCCAAGAATAGGAGCTGATTGTGCAGGAGATGCTTCAATCCAGCACTCAATCAGTAATGGAATTATTATCTCAATAAAACCTTTTAAGTTTTCAGCCGAGGACAGGCCCTTTTCTGCACTGTCCATTACACTTGCCAGAGACCTAAACAACAACAAAACAAAACAGGAAAAAAGGAAGAAAAAATGTAAAGATTACACCTTTAAAAACAGATTACAGCAGCATCACCTTCCTTCTATCTGAAAATCAGGAAAGATTGCCTTCCTTTAATACATTAAATACTTGTTTGCTTTCTTGTCACATATTTCAGTAAAGAAAATGGGACTTCAAATCATCTACAACAAACCTGATCCCATGTCTCCCTGCAAGCTTGTGTGCTTCTGTAACCAATTCTTAGATTTCAGTACTTCTTTCCCCATTGTTACATGCAAACTCTAGAGTGGAGAAGCATGATTTCCACCCTACAGAAGAACTCACAGTATTCAACACAACAAAAAAGCTTTTAAGTTTGAAGCTTCTTGAAGCAAAATAATGAGACTGACTAGAAAGTACTGTCAAATGCATGAGGTTTATTACAGTTAGTAACCATGTCCAGCTATAATAAATGTAACAGTTGTTCATATTAATTAAAAAATAATCATTCTGCAAAAACCTAACTTTTGCTCCCACCCATAAAGCTCTGGAGAACAGCTGGCTGAAAAATTAACATGCTCTGATAATTAAGTTAAACAAAAATGATCAAAAATTGAAGAGATATGGCTTAAATTAAAACATCTCCCAGAAAGCAAGAAAATCAGGGACTTTTTTTCCACACACCCCTTTCTAACATCCTTCCTCTGTGTTTTAAAAGGGATCATCAGTATGAATTAACAAATCCTGCTCCTGGAAAAGAGCATCTAAATTTTATCCATTTAGAAAACAAGATTCTTGAAAGAAAGAAACCTAAATTTAAGCAATACAGAAGCTTCTGAAAAGATTTCCAAATAAGAAGAGCCCTTAAGGAAAAAAAAAAGGCAACAACCATTCCAGCTGATCCTTTCCGACATTATTTTCCATTATGATTTTGTTTTCCAATTCACAGCAAGAAATTCCCATCATAATTCTAACTTCCTAATATACACAGAATTGGTACACTGAACCTCCTGTTAAATTCCTATTTCAGTGACTTTCTCCAAGTGATTTTTCTTTACGTATACACCCAAAATAGGATCTGCAAAACTACTTGCTTTCTTTTCACAGGCAGAGAAATCTGTTTACAAATAACTTCAATCCATATTGGATTAAAGAGGTAAAGCAGCTTTTCCTGATCATCCTGTCATTTCCCAATTATCCAATTAAGTTATATCCTTCCACGAAGCTCTCTGTCTCATGCTGTTGCAATTAGCTATAATATGCATGTAACAGAAAATTTTCTTCTGTCATTTCTCTCTGGTTGAAAATGGTATCTCAAGAACATTACTGGACCACAACAAATCCAGGCATCAATAAACTGTAAAAGGAGTAGCAAGAAGATATCTGCAAAGGAATAAAAAGAAAATGTGCTATTTCAATGAAGGCAAGATGGGAGAGAGAATTTAAACCTCCAGCACAAAATACAACAAAAGTGGAAACACAGCTGGCCACAAAAAAAATTGTTGCTTTTACTTTAGTACCTACAACTACCATACACATTAAAATTTAATAAAGCTGAGCATTAACTGCAGCAACCAATGCATGCAGTCAACATACTTTGGTTCATTTGTCCATATTTTGTTCCTCTATGTCTATTCTACATCACAAACCCTGCTGTAAGACATCAGTTTCCTTCAGGCTATAAAGAGTTTAGGATAAATTGTTCCAACAGACATTTATCTCTCAGGTCTTCTAAAAAGACACAAAGGATAAATCTCATCGTCCAGTTATAACCACAACGAATTCTAAAGTATCACTGAACAAGCCAGCTGATACCACAACCACAGCTTCACTTAAAAAGGTAGGCTGTCCTGTGAATGCTATGCCATGACACACAGCAGAGATTCTGGAATGTCAGTAACTGGCTGACATAGTTGTGAAGTTGTAGTCTTTAATTGTTTCTCTGAAAACAGAGAAAGCAGAGCTCTAGAATTCTAGCAAAGTATTTCTGGAACACAAAAAGCCACCAACTCAACTGCCCTTTAAACAATGAGCAATGCATGAAACCCAAGAGGTTGGCAATACACACCTGAAGATTCCTAAAAAAGTACAACACCCCCCCCACCTATTTCAGTATATTTCTGAAACAAGGGATGGAAAAAGGAGGAAGAATCCCTGCCAAAAGGGCTACTCCACCCAGAAGCAGAAAGCATTTGGGCAAGAATACTTGCCATGGTTTCCATGTACCCCTGCAAAATATACCCCCCCCCCCGTCTCAAAATGAAGCTGTTTCAAATATTCAAGGTTATCAATAAAAGGCATAAATAAAATCCAACTGCCAGCAACAGATGACATAGCATTACGCTCATCTATTCAGTATGTATTTGATTAGTGTAATATCCTTAGCAATACAGGTTCACTGGGACAGCTTTATGCCAATTAAAGTGTTAAATCATCTTGTCACATGTAAGTTATCACTATTTTTTAACAGGAAGGCGACTTTCAAACTACAAAATGTATTGCCCTCATATGGTAGTAGGAATATAGGAAATACTACTGTGGGGAGCTGCAAAGTATTTGTGTACCCTTTAAGCTGTCATTTTTCTTTAAAATGCCAGTATTTTTATAAAGCAGGACCAAACAAAAGAAAACATTTAACAAATCTACTACTTGACAGTAAGAGGACACCAGAGATTCAGCAAAAGGAAGTCAAGGAAGTGTGAAAGAAACAGAAAATAAGGAAACAATTTTCTGCTGCTTGAAACAGGAAAAACTCATCAGCACTGAACAGGCTTTTAGGGCTCAGAGTCTAAGTCAGGTTACTGTCCTCCTTTTTTGTGTGCACTGCCAATTGCATCAAAGAAACACTCGAAACTCCCAGCAAACAGCATTTTCCATTTGCTATCTGATGCACAGGTCACTCTGCACACATTAATTCACTATGCTTTGTCTTCCGTTTCGATCGCTGAAGTTTTCTTCACTTTTCTCTACAGCTTTACTTTCTCCTTTCTCAGCAGAAACAGAAGCACCACTCTTCAGCACCACTTCCAGTCCAAAGGAAAGATCTCACACCTTGGTATCACCGAATTTAAGTTGTAAAAGCTTTCTGGTTTTCCACACCTGAAAGGAGTTTGATGCGAAACAGTCACCACACAAGGCAGAGGATATATTCTAATGATCTCCTAATTCACACAGAGTAAAAAGACCTAGCACAGGGCAGAAAATAAAAGTCTGAATATTTGCATTATTGAACCATCCAGCATTCCAAGCTCAGAGTTTACACTTTTTGATAAATGTTATTACCACAAACCGATTCTGAGAATCCCTTTCTGTAATCAATAGTTATCAGTGAGGTGCCTTAACTGCCCAGTCAACTTGCAAGATTAAAAGGATACAGGAACTTTAAAAATTTAGCCTACTACTAGTGGTGTTTGGAAGCCTGCTCTTTAAAGAACAAAGTTTAAGTTCACTTGCAGTTTTAGCCATGAGGCCATCAATACACATGCATTGTAATTAGTTACTTATGGTTTAGTCAATTCATTATTTACAGTTAGGCCTTGACTATTTGTGCATTGACTTCTCTAAACACACACCCACACACACTGTTTGAGATTTTGGAAGTACCCAGGGAGCATAACAGATGTTTTTCCATGCCTTACTAAAAGTAATTTGTCCTTGAAGTATGGCCAAAGTAGAGGACTGGGAATGCCTGTAAAAGGCCACAGGTGGGATCAGAAGAGACAGAATTAAACATTTTGAGAGCAGTGGAAAGTATTTCAGCGGCAAATACAAAAGGCACTACAGTAACTTCCACTCCTAGAATTATGCAGATATCCTCTAAAGCAAAGCTGTACTGGTCCTTTGTCCAAAACAAATATACCAAAACTAGGTGCAAAAGCAATAAACGAGAACAATTTAGTACCTTCTGCAGATACCCCTTCTCTTTCCATTCTTCTGTTCTGCTGCCACCAGCTTGCTTTGCCAATCTCGCCTTGGATTCTCACAAAGTCTCCTTCTATTCTTCTGGCTCCTCCTCATGCTTGCAAACGCCTTTTTGAAAGTATTTATAACCACAAGTGGATCACGATGTTTCACCAAACTCTAGCTCCTCACAAAAGTGGAATCCAATTCAGGTGACACCAGATGTAAAAAGTTTAATTTCCCTCAACCTTAGCAGCTGTTACAGAGCATGGTGTATCTAGCACTGCATATTATTCAGGGCACAAGAGAAGAATCCTCTGATAAAGGGTAGTCCGCAGCTACATGCTTCCAATTGCAGAGATGAAGTTCCCAGAACTACTTTGGGCTCAGCACCAAACTCTTTCCCCTGCCTCGAGTAGGCTTCACTGGTCTAGTTTCCAACTGAAGTTTTACTGGCAGCAGATATTGTTGGTCATGACTGAACTCTTATGTCAACAACCATTTCTGTGAGAAGCAGCTGTGCATTTTATTTAGCTTAATATAAATTTCCTGTATTTGCTGTCTATCAAGAGGAAGCCTAGTAAAGTGGGACTGGAATGGTCATTTGTGTCTCCACAACAGAGATGGAAAGCACCTACTAATGGAGGACAGCACCTGTGGCATGGAAGAGTGCCTTTTCTGAGCTTCATTCAAAAATAAGAAAACACAGCAACAGATTATGCCCAGGGTTTTATACCCTTTTGAGCCTCTGACCTCCCAGATGAATTTGTTATAACTGCTTCACATCCCTTACTCAGTCTCCCACAGCAGTAGAATGGGGATTGTGATTTCTCTTCAAACCACTTCGATATCTGCGGATTAGAAACACTGTGTAACACCTATTCAAGTTGCCATTATGGGTCTGCTACCAGTGGGTATGCAACGTGCCTAGTGATGCACATATGTAAGGATGACGATGTTTAAAAGGTACCATAAAGTGGGATGAGAGGTTTCTCTTGAGATTGAGGAGGGGGTGAATCAGGAAGGAAAATAGAGATGGTTAGTTATTTCACTCTCAACTTCAGCTCATGTTTATTTAGAGTATCACTAAAAAACCACACAAACTTTTCTGTGCCTAGGCACGCCACACACTCTTCCATATTCATCAACGTTTCTCAGAAGAGACATGTTTCACCATAGTCAAAACATAGACCAGTGAATTGACTAAAAATATCTAGTATTGGAAACTAAGCAGAACTTCAAAGTCAGACATGTCTTATAATGCTGTTCCTTTTAAAGGAGCTATACTCAAAGAAAACAGGCTCCTAAACTTATAGACTCGAGGGTGAAAGCTCAGAATTTCAATAAAATTCATCATCATGGTGTAAGAAACAAGCGTATGTTTCACAAAGAAATCAGCCTGCTTGCCCCCAGGTCTGTTTTGCACCCTGCAACAACCACTGATCGCCAGTTTGCATGCAAGAACACCTGCTAGAGGCAGTCTTCCAAAATTATTATGAATGGCACAAAAATAAAGCTTTTATTTGGTAATGGGAAAGTTTATGATACACTCATAGCACAGGCATCTGCAGAGTATTTCCGTATTTTCAAGCCACTGCAGTAAGACTGCACATTACACTAAGTGTCCTACAATATGGCTAAGAGACAACCCCATAACAAAAATCAAACTGTTGTCTCCAACAGCAGCAAACCACAGTTGAACATTGTGACCATACACTTGACATTAATTCCCAAATTAGTTAATGTTTTCTCACCTCAGTCTAAATGATGAGTTGATCTTTGGTCGTAAGCCACCATTTTCAAACAGCTGTATATGTTGCTGATTATTTGCATGGAGTTTCCAACTTACACATATGGGGTTCCTCACAGAATGAGGGCTGTCCTTTTGGTCTTGAAGCCCTTCATCCTCTATTTCACTGGACCCATCTACCACTGCTTGCAGAAACTTCTTGAGCCTGGTAAGTACATTCAACCTCCACTGCTGAGAAGTTACTCTGCGACTTGGGTTAACAGAGAGCATCCAAGAAAGTTTCTCTCTGCTTTTCAGTCTTTTTGACAGTTGCTGGTGAGAAATAAGCTCTACAAAATTCTTCAACAATATACTGCTGCGGTCTGTGAGAAGAGCTGGGTAAGCTTCCAATAAAACATCCAAGACTTTCAATGAATCTTCCTGAATTCCCTCACTGATATGAGTCATGGCACTGGAGAGATGGGCACTTACCAAAGGAAAAAATGGTGCAATCTGTTCCGCTCTTATTTTTGAAGCCAAGAATTGCAGCAGGTGAACAGCTGCTCCTCTGACACCAGAATCTTTGTCTGTAAACACAGCTGCCACCTCACTTATTATATTTGAAAGGTGTGCATAAATTACAAATGGATACTGAGACAGGAGATCTTTGAGCCCAGTAAGCGCATTATGCTTAACCCCAGGACTGTAGTGATGCATCTGTGAAAGCAGATCCTGAAAGGAAAGACACACAGATACTAACCATCATTATTACTTTATGCTCTTAAAACTTCTCCACCTATTCCAGCACATTTTGCTTAAGCACTCAAAAATACAGAATCTACTCTTACAAGGTCCTGCATAACATGTTCAGAACAAATATAACATTAAAGTATAACAATGAGCAAATCAAAGTTAAATGACAGGAAAAACAAATCATTGACTCATCCTTCAGGTAATCTGATACTCTTCATTCTCCAGTTAATGCACAATCCTACTGACTTAACAGAGGGATGACCAAAAATAAGTCATCTCACACTTATTCTCAAAAGTAGAACTACAAAATCTCACTCTCAACAGCTTTCTTCAGTTGAAGCAGAGAGCTGCCCGCAATGAAGATGACACAAAGGAACGCAGAATCACCACCCAGAGAAACAGAGAATTAAAAAAAATAACATCTTGAAGTCTACTTTTTAAAACTCTGACTGTAAGTTACAACCCCACTCTTTCAAAACCTAAACATTAATCCTAGATACTTAGATCAGTGTGCAACTTGACTATTTGCACTGCTGAAAACCTTTCCTTTGGCTTATACGCTGGTCCAGCGATTTGAGTCATGGGATTGTCAAGCACGAAGAGGCTATATTCAGACACTCTGATGGGTTTTCCAATTTTATTTAGTTTGTCCTAAACTCCAGCAGGCACAGTAAACCTAGGCAAGCAATTTTCTCTCATTTCAGAATGTAATGTGACCTTATACCTTTATGTTAAGCTTTCTGTTTTGCGTAGGAAGCACTCCATCTTCTTTAAGCTGCTCGGGAATATGTATGGCCTTTGTTTTGAAGGTAGTATCAGTTGCATTCTCTAGTTTAGGCTTTTTTTTCCCAACTTTCAATTTCACTTTCTGGAAGTCTTCTTGACGTTTCCTTTTTTTAGTCATTCTGACTCTGCAAAGAGATATTCACAATTTTAATGTGATGAAACACACAACAAATATTTTTTTCCACCAAAGAGCAGCGACTTCCTAAGGAAAGCTACTGGGTATATTTTTTTTTCCCCACACATAAACTATCATCCACTCCTGAGATTAGATGCTAGACTAAACATGCAGATTCACTCAGAAGAGCTGTTATTCTCATGTCCAAAAACCATTTTGCTGCTCCTTTGGTTGTCTTTGTTCCGAGAGCCACTTTACTTGAAGATCTGCACCTTCTATTGCTTTATGAGATTAAGTTGTTGGTTTGGTTTTAAAAAGTTCCTGCCAACAAATCATCTTCCTACATAGTTCACTGAGCAGCTCTGGCTTGACACGAGTCAAATCGTTCATTAAATTTTTATGTTGTTTATCAATTCATTCATTAATAGCATATAGCCTGCACAGGTAAAATCACAGGTTTAATCAGGCCTTCACTGAGTACAGCAGTAAACAAAAATCTAAGAAAACTTTCACTACACACTGAAAAGCCCAGTCTGTGCATTTTAAAAACATCATAATTACAAAGAAGGGGGAGGGGGAAGTATTAGCTAGGTACAAGTAGAGTGAAAAAAAGACTGAAAAACCAACTCATTCAATAAGGCATAAGAAGCAAGGTCTTACAATTGTTACAGATGTAATAACCAAAACAAACCCTACACTTCAGTCTCTAAATGAACTGCTGGCTTTCACATGCCTATACTGATTAAAATACTCATTAGAACAAATTAAGAAAAAAATAATTTAAGAAACAAACCAACCCCCCCAAAAAAACAACAACCCACAACAAAACCACCACCACACCCTGTACTACAGGTTCCTTTAGTTAGTCTTCCGAATTCATTCGTAACAAAATTCCAGAAGCTGATGTCATAACACTCAGTATCATACAAATTGCACCTAGATTTCTTTTAAGACCAGGAATCCATGATCTGATGGCCCCTAGAAATGCTTGCAGAGATTACTTACACTTTAAAAGGGGGAAGGGGAAGACAAGCACAAAGTCAGTATAATATTGAGATTTAACACCTCACAACTTTTTAATGGTAACAGGTAACTTATAGAGCAGGCAATCTAAACCTCATGCAGTATCAAGCCCATGCCACCAGGTAAAAAACTTTTTGCTTTTCTCTTTCAAGCCAGTGTGAGTAGCTAGGTTTTGCACAAATTTTTTAAGACCAAATGACCTGAAAGACAAACCCCTCAGAACAGCACAGCTGACTCAACTCAGAAATTTCTAAATAAAATAGGCAAACACAGATTCTCTTGCGGTGGCTAGGACCATCATTCACTCCAGAAAACAGAATTCTAAAGCTGATTTTCCCAATTAACTCCAAACTGCAAATTTGTGCTGTGTTATGGTATTTCGTATAGAATAATCACTAAAGAACGCTTTATATCTAATTAAATCTGTGTAACAGAACCAAAAACAATAAACAACTGATTATACAAACACTTGACTAGAACTCAATTTCTATTTTTTCACATGCTAGCTTAAAATAACTATATGCAAGACCACTTTAAGTGTAAATTTACCACAGGTAACTTCTCAACTGAAAAGGCTTCCAAAAAAACAGGGGTTCGGTGCCAAAACAGAAAGGTCCTTTAGTGTCCAACTACAACAGCTATGGGTTTATAAGCTTTTGATTTTTACCATATGCATCTCTGAGGAAAGAATTATGAGGCTGTACTTGACTGCAAGACATACAGAAATATCTAGAAGCTTTTGACATTAATGGTACTTCCACTCACAAAGCTTGCATTAATGGAGGTATTTAGGAAACCTCTTTCTACACAGGGAAATGCTCGGCTTCCAATCAGCAGTAAAAATTTACAATACAGGTGTGCACATCTGAATACAGTCAAGTTTTTTTTTAAAGAGAAGGCTTTAAAATACAGTTTCTCCTACTAGAACAAAGAAGCAGAGTTTACCCTGCACTACAGTTTCCAAAAATAATTTATTGGAAATCTCAACATACCAATTTCTAACTCATATGTACTATGCTAAACAAATACAAAAAGGTTACAAGTGCAGAGGCATGAAAAATGACTACAACGTCTACATACAAGGCATTAAGTAAAACTGCATACAGCTTCTGAAAGCATGTCAATATTTTAATGAAATTTCTTGCTGAAACAACCATTTGCCTTTTGACTTGACCTGTATTTTCAGCTGGTCCTCCTCCAAGAGGATCAAGCTAAGTGCATCTATCAGTTCACACACTAATGTAGTTTAACAATCCAAAACATTAAAATAACCTCAAATCAATACTAGCTTCCTTTAGGTACGAAAAGCTGTACGCAGCACTTTTGAAAAGCTACTTCAGGTGTCACTCGGCCACTCTTGCCTCTGGGAACCAAACACAGTGGCTGTTTCACCTGTAATTTACTTCCCTACAGCTTCAAGGCACTATCCTCTGGGAATGTGACTACCTGCATATTTAAAAGCTCAAGCGATCAGGAAAATCCTGAGAAACCAGAAGGCATGTCCTAACTCCTCTCATCTGCTAAGGATTCCCAACTGGGCGAGTTCTCTCCCGGCAAAGGGCAGTACTTACTCGTAGTCAACTTTCGGAGGCTCCCACTCTGGCCAGCGTACCCACAGTCACCACAAACCTAAAACCCAGAGCCCGCGCCACGCCGCCAACGCCGCACCCCGAAGCCACAGCGTTGCTGAAGCGGAGGCGGCGGCTACTCCCGCAGGTCTAGGCCGTTAAACCACCTTCCTCACCGTCCCGGGACATCTTTCTGCTTCTTCGCCAAGAGCCGCTTTCTCCGCTCCCCTTCAGTCGCTCTACAAGGCGTTTAAATAAAGCGCGTTAGTGCCCGCCTGGTGCCAGGGCTCCCGACGGGAGGCCGCGAGTTCGGCTCCCGGGAGCCTCCGCAGCCGCGCCGGGAAGGAGATGGGGCTCCACCAGCGGCAGGCGAGGCGGGAGCACCAGCTAAGGATAGCCGCCAGGCGAGCGGAGGCACACACCCCCCCGCCCGCGGTGACGGGGCAGGGGCGACAGCAGCCGAAGCTCACGACCGGGCGAGCCGAGGCCGCTGGTTTCCCGGGACCGGCACGCCCGCGGCTCGCTCGCGCTTTCCCGCCGCCCTGCGCAAGAGCGTGCGAGAAGGGGGTGGGTCACACAAAAGGCGGCCGTTAGCGCAGGGCAGGGCGAACCCGGTGGCCCCCGGCCGCGCCCGCCGGCAGGGCCCGGACAGGACCGTACCGGGAGCCGTCTCCTCTCGTGCGGCAACGGCGCCGCTGAGCCCCACGCGCGCCGCGCCGGCCACTCACCAACCACGCGGCAGCGCGAGCCCCCTTCCGCCCCCGAGAACCTGCCCGGAAACGACCGCCCACGTGAGCGGCTGCCACCAGCGAGCGCCCGCCGCGGGATGGAGCGCGCTTCCTGTCCGCGCCACCGGGGCCCGCCCGCTGGCGCCACCTTCAGCGGCGGCGGCAGCGAGCTCCGCTGGGAGCGGACAGGGAGCTGCTGTGGTTGGCTCAGGGGGTCGAGCTGGTGAGCTTGGAATCACAGAACCGTTTCGGCTGCAAAAGACCATTGAGACCACGTCCGTCCGTTAACCCAACATAGACAGCCGCGCCACAAAACCATGCCACTAAGCACCACATCTACGCGGCTTTTAACTACCCCCACGAATGGTGACTCCACCACCTACCCAGCAGCCTGTTCCAATACTTGACAGCCATTTTGCTGGAGAAATTTTCCCTAACATCCAACAAAAGCCTCAACTGGAGCAACTTAAGGACATTGCCTGAAGATTCTCTTTTTTTTCACCTGAAGTGGAATACTCATGAGTACTGTTCTGCTGATGGGTTACAGGAGGTAACAAGAATGCATTCAAGATTTGTTTTGAGACTTGGAAACCATTTAGAAGCCAGAATAACTTGGGTGATAGTAACACAGAGTCGGTGTCCTGTTTAACACAACCTGCTCTCACAAGCAAGCCCTCCATGCACAAACAAGAGGGAAAGCAACATGAAAAGCCCTGGGTTGAGATAACGATTTTAATGGAAGTAATGATGTGCAATTACCTTAGCCTATTTCGCAGGAAAGCAAAAGCAGAAGTAGAAATGAGTGATAAAACAACTCTTCCACTCCCCAAGTCCACAGGCAGCCCAGCGGAAAAGACAAACACTCCAAAACTGGAAGCCCCAACCAAAAATAGGAAGCATCTCCTGTTACATGCCGAACTACAAGCCCCATACCACTTTGCTCCAGCCAGCACTCTCATTTTCAAGCTAGCGGGACATCACCATGGTATCAGCATGGTATTGAAAACTCATCAGCAGACTCAACTAGCTAAACCCATGACAGTTATTAGCATTTCAGGTTTCACAGACAGCATCAAACCATCAGCCATGCTGTGTAATTAAATTCTAACACGTGGGAAGCAACACAGGAGGACAACATGTCCATGCTGTCCAAAAACCAGATTCTCTCACCCAGTGTGCAACAGCCAATATACAGAGTCCAGATACTGATTTATTGACAAAGTTGTGCATGTTTGGATGCTAGGTGCTTTTCCACAAAGATAGCACATCTCCCATAAATTCCCTATGTATGATATACAATTTATCACCAAACTACACAATTGGTTTACAGCTTCTTCCCCTTCAATTAAGCAACAGTATCTACAAAATTGATAACACAAGCTCTGAAAGGGGTGGTTGGGTAGGTAAGGGGCTTCTCAGCTCAAAGGTGGGGTGGGGGTTAGTATTACAATGATACATTAACAAAGTTTTCTCAGGAACATAAGATACCAAAGTTTTACATCTTGGTGATTTGCTGACAAAAATTTCTTCTGTTGATAAGTTGTTGTTTCTTTAGGTCTTGATGTCCTTGGTGTTTTCTTACAGGCTTTTGTTTTACTTTGATGGGAACCTGCAGCACTGGCAAGGCATTGTCACTGCTGGATCCTCTTCAAGGACATGGCTGCTAGCAGGGCATGCATTGTTTATTCAAAGTGAACAGCTTTATACCATAAAGCCCCTGATCCCTTAGAAGACCAGTGCAGTATATTTAACTCCACCTTAAATAGGATCACTACAACCTAAGCATTTACTCAGTTTCACTTGCATAACATCCATCCCTATCTGAAACAAAGATCATCAAAATTCACACCAGACACTAACTCTTCTGTTGCACACTTGGAACTTTTCATTTCCTATCAATTCACATGTGAATACCCCTATCCTTTCCCCTTTCTGCTTTCCACAGGGAGTAGCACCTCTGCATTTTGTTAATAATCACTTCCCCAAAGCTTTCTGGTCTTTTGAGTAGAATGTGTAAAACTAGGGTAAAGCTAAAAGAATATTTTTTTTCTTGGTCTAGTTTTTCTTCCTATTGCTTATGTTTTAATTCTCCAGTTACCAGATATCTGCCTTGCTGGTAGTGTGAGGAACAGAATGCTAAATAGCATCAGCAACACTGTTTAAGCATCATTAGTAAGGAGATTGCCCATTGTCCTGTTTTGGAACAAACATACAGGTTTCCATTACTATAAGAATATACCAGCCATCGAAACCACAGAAAGTTACAAGAATAAAGTAACAGAATTCTTTTTCAGCCTCTTTTTGCACCAGAAGTGAAAAAAGGGGAAATAACTGTATAACAGACTCTGTTCTCAGAAAACATTTCCAGAAGCAAATGCTTTATGATTTTGGGGCAGTTCAGTTTTCTCAGTATACTGAAATGCACAGCAGCGCAGCACTCAAACCATTTAGTATCAGGGTGCTATCAGTTCAGAGGTCTTTCCATCGGCAGCATGCTCCTCCTGCACACAAGACAAAGAAAGGCTACTCAGATCCAAGTAATTCCAACTTACTTTTACCTTTATTTCCATCAGGAATGATTCCCCAGCAAGATGAAAAAACAAGCCCTCTCTCATACAGCCATTTAGAAAAGCTGAACATTCTTATTTTACTACTATAATTAATAGAATGTTTTGCACTTAGAAACACCATTTTTTGTTTTCAGTTTCTATTTTCTGCATTACAGGAACAGAACCCAAAATTTCCTATCAACTAAAGGATGCTTTTACTGATCAAGTTCATCATCATTAATCAAGCATTAATACTGTCCCTGTCGTAAAGCAAATGAGCTGTAAGAGCTCTGGCTCCATCTCTGCTTCTGACAAGCACATGTTTAGAGGCATTCTTAGAAATTCTACACAATGTCTTTGAAGCAGTATTCTGTGTTTTCATTTAATTGTCAGTGAACTGCTGTTCTATGAAGAGAAGAATGAAAAAACTAACCCCTTTTTTTGCTTTCTTTGTTACCTTATTTTTATGGCATCTTGCATTCCGTGACATGAAGATGTGAAACCATCAGGATTAGGATTCTCAATTCCATCCAGATCTCAAAAAACACAACAATTAAGTCAATATTAAAAAGTTCATCTACCAGCTGGCCTCAGCATGTCGGTATCACATCAGCATTTGACTTAAAAGCTTAAGAGCTTTAATTAGAACCACTGAATGCTACCCAACATTACAAGCAGGAATCAGATTTTAATTACACATTTTTTCCCCTCAAGCATACTAATTTGTAACCATCCAAAACATTTTTCAGCACCCTACAAAAGTAGTAGATCATTTATACATAGATCTTTACACTCAGTCAGAAACACTTCTACTTGAGCTGGAAAAAAGTTCATGTTCTGAAGGACAGAAAAAGCCAGCCTTCATTTAATTTCATTTGCATATGAAAAGAGAAGACAAAAGATACCTTAACCATAGTCTGGATAAAGTTCTTGGGGCTTATCTCTGAATTTGCAAGTATTGCCATCCTCTGCTGACCTTGCAAAAGCTTGCAATTACTTAGGTTGCCTAAATCAGCTACAATCCAGGTACACAACTAGGCTGACAGCACTCACTTTGTATTATTATTTTTAATCTTTACTTTAAGAAAAGGGAAGAGGCCTACTCACAATCCACACAGGAGAGAATTTGGATTACAAAAACTTTTGAGTCAGGCCCAGAAGCCACAGGGTAAAACTTCCAACGAATCTGTACTGCAGACTGCAGTAGTTCATTCTACTGACATTTCTTTATAAAAGAACCAACAAGAGGAAAAGATCAGACACTCAATGTACAGTATTTAATGATATTGAGAAGAGCAATAGTTATGTTTTAAAAGCATATAAACTTCACAACCCTTCCACAGTACAGACACTGCAGCAATATGGAGGAGTAAATAACACAAATCTCAAAATCAAGTTATTAACACTGTAAAAAAACCTGAACATATCAAAATACAATAGATTGATCTTAGATTAAGCAAACGACAAACTTGCAGAAAGTAAACATTGTTATATTAATTCTGTTAACTACCATGTCACTGTGTGCTGCTGCTGCTCAGACTTCTCAGTTCCACTTTCAGTCAATATCCTTATGATGGTTGTAATGTCAATTCCTTAGAGGCAAACAAACAAACAAAATCAGAAAATAATTTATGATAAAGTGTATTTAAAAGCACAAGTTATACTAAAATATTTAGAATAGAATAGACCAGGTTGGAAGTGACCTTAGAGATCATCGTGTCCAACCCATCATCCAACGCCATCTAATCAACTAAACAATGGCACCAAGCACCCCATCAAGTCTCCTCCTAAACACCTCCAGTGATGGTGACTCCACCACCTCCCTGGGCAGCCCATTCCAATGGCCAATCACTCTCTCTATGAAGAATTTCTTCCTAACCTCCAGTCTGAACCTCCCCTCGTGCATCTTGAGACTGTGCCCTCTTGTTCTGGTGCTGGTTGCCTGGGAGAAGAGACCAGCCCCCACCGGGATACAACCTCCCTTCAGGTAGTTGTAGAGAGCAATAAGGTCACCCCTGAGCCTCCTCTTCTCCAGGCTAAGCGACCCCAGCTCCCTCAGCCTCTCCTCATATGGCTGGTGCTCCAAACCCCTCCCCAGCTTTGTTGCCCTTCTCTGGACAAGTTCCAGCAAGTCAACATCTTTCCTAAACTGAGGGGCCCAGAATTGGACACAGGACTCAAGGGGTGGCCGAACCAGTGCAGTGTACAGGGGGAGAATCACCTCCCTGCTCCTGCTGGCCACACTGTTCCTTATAGAGGCCAGGATGCCATTGGCCTTCTTGGCTGCCTGGGCTGTCTCATGTTCAGGCTACTGTCAACCAGTACCCTCAGGTCCCTTTCTGCCTGGCCACTCCCCAGCCACTCTGACCCCAGCCTCTAGCACTGCATGTGGTTGTTGAGGCCAATGTGTAGAACCCGGCTATGTGTGTTAAATCTCATGCTGCTGGACTCTGCCCATCTGCCCAGCCTGTCAAGGTCACTCTGCAGAGCTCTCCTACCCTCTAACAGATCAACACCTGCCCCCAGCTTCATGTCATCTGCAAATTTACTGATAATGGCATGAGTGTGGATTTTTTCTTACTACATGAAACTGTTAATTTGAATGTGCCTGGAAACTCTAATGGTAGATTGCTATGAACTGATATGGTACTACTTCAGTTAAAGGGTCTGTCTTGCCCTCCTACTCCAACTTTAAAAGATCTTCAGCTTATACTAGGAAAGCATGAGTAGAAGTGCTTGATTTTATCACTGTAAGCCAAATGTCCTTTCTGAACACAAGCAAGATCTATGACTTACTGAGGCATGAAGGAGAAGTAGAAGAAAGACAAGGGCTGCTTTAGTGGTAATGATAAACTCTCAGTACCCATAACCTAAGGGAAGAGTAAGAGCAGGGCAGATGTGCCTGATGTTTGGTGGGGTGTGGGAACATTATGTTCTTTCCCATCTCAAATCATCTTCAGCAAACTTTTCTGTAGTCCTCTTCCAGACATTTGCTCTGTCTGGCCCAGACAGTGAAGACAAGTACACGTAATACTTCTGTACCATAGTAACCTTTTGCTAGGAGTTCCATAGATTATCCACCTACTACTGCATGAAGAACCATCTTTTTCCGTTTATTCTGAAGCTGGACTCTCACATTACTCCTAGTTTATGGATCAAGAGAGACAAGAAATTATAGAATCCTGCCTGCCATCTGCATCCATGATGATTTACAAATCTCTATTACAGTGTCGCAGTCATCTCTCTTACAAGTCCAAAGGAGTCCTAGCATTCTATTGCTTCTTATGTAGAAGATATTCCCATATTTTGTTGCCTTCTCTAAACCTTCTGAAGCAATGAAGTCCTTTATCTGAAATAATGGAAACAGAAATACATGTCCTATGCCAAAGCACAAGTTTATGCAATAGCAAGGTGATGACTCCCATCTTTATTTCCATTTTTACTTACTTCTTTGTATTTGACACACTCTTCTGACTGATAGTTGGTATTTCAAATGATCTGATGAGAAGCTTTGGAAATTTCTCCATCAACTGTTTTGAATTTGACAAAATTGTGTCCTCCAGATACTCATCCCCTTTCTCAGGTCATTTGTGAAGATACTAAACAGCACAGGTCTTAAACACAAGCTCATAAAAGTAATTGTCTATTTGCTATCTGTTTATTATTTAAACAATGCAAGAATTTCCATCTTTTTCCACAGCCTGCTGGTTCCCTTAAAAGCCTCTGATTAGAGTACGATTATCAACAGCTTTACTGTCTCTCACCATGTAAATATTACTATGCACAAATGAGAAAAGAATAATTACTGAATTTCTTTTTAAATTAACACCTTCAAAGGAAGGCAGAAATTTTCAATTACCATTTCTTAGCTGGATCCTGCAAACATTAAAAAGGAAAACAGTCTCTTCAGCCCTCCTTGATACCTCAATGTCTTTTGACCCATATAGTCCTTAATATTTCATGTAGCTAATGCAATTGTTGTATTTTTGTGTATGTGTATTTGTGTGTGGATGCAAGTGCATGCGAATTACCTCTGAAAGCTGCATCTGCTGCTGAAATTCTGTGCAGATTAGCAGTAGCTTCCTCATTATTCATGTTTCTTACACTGTTCAAAAATTCAGTAGTGAAGTTGTTCTCATGTGCTGTTTCCAAAGAGCCAGTTGAAAAACCTGAGGGTTTATCTTCTTCATTTACTGCTAAGGGCTGCTTAACTGATCAGCTGCTTGAATAGTCTTTAAGAAAAGAAATTCTTTTTTTCAGTAAGAGCAAATTCTAAAGAGTTTTCATTACTTCCCTACATAGGGCTTTTCAAAACAAGCATTTCCAGTCTGGCACAGCAGCATTGCTGGTAAGATTCACATCTGACTTTGCAACATCTTCACACAACTGAGAATCAGGAATGTCTTCCATTTACAGAAAAGCCTGTTGAAATAAGGTAGTGAAGGTGAATCAAAGCTATTTCCATGATGCTTACAAAAAGGAACCAATTATCCTAGTCTTTTATACTATGAACCATTGTAGGTTTTGTTATTAGGATTGTATTAGTTGAGGTTTTCAAAAGCTGGACTTCCTAGGGGAAAAAAAAAAGAAAATTGACACCACACAGAAAAAAACCAAACTGAAAAAGACATATAAAAAAAGTTCCACTCATGTTCTGCGTATTTTTCCTCTCCAAGCAGATGATTGTACTTCCTGTGCCTGAGGAAAGTGACCTTGTGTTTAAATCAAGAAAAATGTCCTGAGAGAAATCCAAGATTCTTTGAAAATAAATAATTAATCAGAAGTAGTGAGGCCAAGTAGCTGCAGTATTCAGCTATTAAACAGAACTAACCATCCTATACAACCTAAATTTGTTTCCACTCACATCTTGACTGGACTACACCTGCACTAAGCCTCTTCTCCACCAACAAAGGAAAGAAATGGAGATGGGGGGAAGCCAGAGCTAAACTTTGAAAGCTCACTTAGAAACAGTTGCCTCTTTAAGGAGGAAAGTCAATTTTTCCCCAAAACCTACAATTAAGTAGGATGAATGCTTTTCAATAGTCTGCCCTTTCTAATGTTTGTAGAGGATGTAAGAAAAAGCCTAAACTATTAATTTATGCTACTTGGTCCTGGCTTTGTTCTGCTCTTAAGCTGCATTTTTAGAAAAGCAGGGAAAAAAAGACTAGAATTTATGCAAGGTTCAGTGTTAAGTGTAAAGCACATCCCAGATTCCAAAACTAACATTACCAGTATCAGAGTCACTAATATCTGCTGTCTAGAAACTTTTGAATGAATACATACATTACAAATCCAGAGACACTAATTGTATTCTGGATCCTACCTTCTGACAAAATTGGTTAGGTTAGCAGAATGTCAACATTTTACCTTCCATGCTACTTGTTGCATTTTAAACTTAGCAATTCTGTGATTTTTTTTTTCCTCCAAAAAATAACACTGCAAGGTAAGACTTAACACACACCAGATAATCCAGAAGTTCTTCTTGATTAGTAAATTCTTTGGAATTTGCTGTAAATCCTTGCTGTTTAATATAACACACACACAAAGTCCATAAGGCTATTATTTTCAGTAACACTTAGAGACTAGATGGGGAGCTTGGTGCCATGGTTTAGTTGATTAGATAGTGTTAGGTGATAGGTTGGACTCGATTTCGAAGGTCTTTTCCAACCTGGTTAATTCTATTCTATTCTAAAATTAAACAGTACTTATTGTTATGGTTCTTCTAGATTCTTGCTCTAATCAAATTGCATGTGCTTTTATGAAACATACATGTGTTTCATGACAAAGTAGCAAAAAGATGTGTTTTTAATAGTTTTCTGTGGTAATGGTGGCAATAAGACCTGTGAGCAATCTGGCAGTATAAAGTGTTTTAGAATAGAATAAACCAGGTTGGAAGAGACCTTCAAGATCATCATGGCCAACCTATCAACTAATCCAACCCACCTAATCAACTAAACCATGGCACCAAGCACCCTATCAAGTCTCCTCCTGAACACCTCCAATGATGGTGACTCCACCACCTCCCTGGGCAGCCCATTCCAATGGGCAATCACTCTTTCTGTGTAGAACTTCTTCCTAACATCCAGCCTAAACCTTCCCTGGTGCAGCCTGAGACTGTGTCCTCTAGTTCTGGTGCTGGCTGCCTGGAAGAAGAGACTAACCCCCACCTGGCTACAACCTCCCTTCAGGTAGTTGTAGAGAGCAATAAGGTCACCCCTGAGCCTCCTCTTCTCCAGGTTAAGCAACCCCAGCTTCCTCAGTCTTTCCTCATAGAGTTTGTGTTCCAAACCCCTCACCAGCTTTGTTGCCCTTCTCTGGACACATTCCAGCAAGTCAACATCCTTCCTAAACTGAGGGGCCCAGAACTGGACACAGTACTCAAGGTGTGGCCTAACCAGTGCAGTGTACCCAGGGAGAATGACCTCCCTGCTCCTGCTGGCCACACTGTTTCTGATGCAGGCCAGAATGCCATTGGCCCTCTTGGCTGCCTGGGCACACTGCAGGCTCATGTTCAGCCTACAAGCTTACAAGCTTAGGGCCTGACATGGTGGTTGGCCATGCTCAGCATAAGCACAGAAGTAGCCAGCAGTTTAGCAGAACAGTGCTATGCCTGCAGCATGTAACTAAAGCAGGACACTGGTAGCTATAAACACAGAGAGTTATCTTGGAATAACAGGATGCACACCTGCATCAACAACCCCGCATATTATTAGTAGTTTAACCAATAATCAATAGTAGTACGATGTGTGGTCACTCATGAGGAACCAACGAAGCTATGCCAACAACGCTCTCCCAGTCTGTATAAGCTGTAAAGGTTCCCTTAATAAACAAACAATACGAGATCATATCAGTCATCCGTATTGAGTCCATTCTCCGTTGTCAACAGTTTTCCTTAGTAACTTGTAGCTAGTTTCTTGTCAAGGATATTATTCATTTGAATAGTCAAAAGCAAACACCGTTGCCAATCATGTATTAATAATGTCTCTAACTATTTGTAAGCAATCCATTAACAGAAAAATATTCACCTCCGCTTCCTCGTTTTCTTCTGGTGATTGTTTACTGGTCTCACACCGTAAGACAGAATGAATAAATAAACAAATAAACAAAGCTGTATACAGCTGGCTGTTCTGTCAATGTGTAGCCAGTAAATAACTGACAATCATTTTAAATTCCTGACACACTGCTACTGCAGTAGCTCTGACATGCTCAGAAATGTCACAGAATCACAGAAGTGTAGAGATTGGAAGGGACCTCTCAAGATCATCTAGTCCAACCCCGCTGCTAGAGGAGGTTTGCCTAGATAAGGCTGCACAGGAACACATCCAGGCAGGTTCTTCTCCTCCACAAAAGACTCCACAACCTCTCTGGGCAACCTGGTCCAGTGCTCCAGTACCTGCACATATTATTTCCCTGCAGAAACCCTAATGGTCCTAGATATCACTGTAAAAATTATTTATGAGGTGTTTTTTTCAGTGTGATTGTCTGGTACATAAATTCTGAAAGTCAGAATTAAAAAGTTGGGCATTGGTTGTAAAATCTGTAAGGTACTTGTATGCATTGCAGAAAGACAAGGCCCCTAATTATTGTATGATTTTTATCAGCACTTCACAAACTTACCTTTACTAAACTTACCTTTACTATACTTACTACTATACTTTACTACTATTCAACTATAAAATGCAGTATTTTGCAATGTATCCACAGAGATACTGGTCATACAAAGATTCATATGGCTAACTACAACTGCTATGGATGCATTCCATCCCCCTATCAAGCCCAAGAATCAGCATAGAGGATGGCTATTTTTTTTTAATTAATCAGAACCATATGTCTGCCAAGCCTAAACCCTCCTCCTTCTTCTGATCTTTCTTATGAATCAAGTCTAATGAAAACTATTCAGATGATTGTCTAGAAGTTCACTACAAAGGCATCAGGAGTTAACAGAATATAAATTCTCAGACTTAGTCTGCAGAATCTTTAAATTGGAAATATCATTTGACTGCTTGCTATGAAAATCTGACCTTACTCCTTTTAAGATACTATATGGAGTTCACAGTCCTCAGAAATCTCACAAAAATAACCATAAAGGAACAAGCTTAAGTTCTAAGTTAGTAACTAACTTACAAATCACTCTCTTGATGAAACACCTCACTGCTCACAGTTTCCCAGGATCTGTCTGAACAACTAGATTAAAGAACATTAAGTGATTTTCCAGAGGATGCTGTTCTTAGGTACAGGACTACACAATGAGGGTCAGTCTCAAGTTAGTAATAGCATCTCCAGATTAAGAATTGCTACATTTATTTAAAAGCCAGACAAATGAACACAAAACTCATAAACCAGGACCTGGATCTGGATTCAATTAATTCTTTTCATAATGTCTGCCCCATAGAGAGGCAAAAGTTGTACCAAAAAATATTTCAAGAATTTTCTCCTTTTACTGAATAACAGTAAACAAACAAAAAGTGTTTCCCATGTCTGAGAGAGATCCTACTTGCTTAAAGCTGGGAAACATTCCAAGAGAATGTCATTACAGCAAAACAAAACCCCCTGGTTGTTGGAACAGATGTGTTACTTTTAGGTTGATGCATGTATAGGCCTTACCAAATATTTTCCTGCACAAAGATGACTGGTGTTGCAGATATCCCCCTCACACAAAAGCTCACAGTTCAAACTTGCATGGTTTAGTTGCTTGGGTGGTGTTGGATGATAGGTTGGACGCGACGATCTTGAAGGTCTCTTCCAACCTGGTCTGGTCTGGTCTATTTAGTCTAGTCTAGTCTAGTCTAGTCTAGTCTCACAATGCTGTTATTAATAAAGATGTTTACAAACAGCAAGCACAGTTTCACCATTTTAGAATGACATACAAGGCTTCTTATTGTTCCTCCATGAAAGGTCTTGTAAAGATGAACCCTAATTGTTGTGACGATTCACTGATTATCTTTTCTCTTTAAATCAGTTAATGTACCACCCTAATTGTCTAGCATAAACCCCTAACAGAGAGATTTTTTAAACCAGGAGAGAACTTTCTTTTTGACTTTGTAATACACAAGGATTATGCCTTAAGGGTAACACAGTTAAACATAAAAAATGGTTGCATCTAGAGCAATATCTGAGGTCACCTTACATACACTAGGTTTTCTGTGTATAAGAATTTACATCTGAGTATCACTTCAGAAGACAAGCATTCTATTATTCTAGCATGCCTTTCTTGTTTGTAGCACAAATTCTCTATAGAAATCAAATGCAAACATCTATAGAATTCTCCTTGACTAAATTTAAAGGGTTTAGGAGGTTGTGGACTTTTTCCTGTTTTACCTTTCTGAGTTGTTGCCTTTGCTGCCATCTTCAGGCTTGATGTCTTTGCTGCTTTCAAAAGCCTTAGTTGGTTCAACCTCATCTGGTTTTGCCCCATCTTTCTGACTTTCTTCCTGCTCCTTTTGAACATTCTTTTCATCTGGAGAAACAAACCCAGTATATTTAGTAATGGTTTTCAAATTTAAAAGCATTATTTACATCAATTATTTTTTAAAAGACAACATCAATAAAACCTGAAGGTGTAAGTAAGGTATTATGTGGAGAAAGAAAATAAAAACTGAACCTAAACAACCTGAAGATATGAAGCACAAGTTCCTATTCCTGATCAGAAATATTCTGAATGAGAATAATTATAATGCATTTAGACAGAACCCTAATCTCACATCTTTGACATTAAGTCTACAATCAAGCAGCAACTTCCAGTGTTTCTTTGGTTACACAGTGTTCACTGATTTTTATATTTTTCAATGGTTGTATTCAAGAAAACAAGCATTATTCAAAGATTTCACTTCTAGTTAAAAAAAACCAAAATCTATCCAATCTATTTCCTTTTCATTCTTGCACTCTGAAGAGCCTGGCACACAGCTGCTGTCATTTCTTTTCCCTGACATTGAAGAACAATTTATATGCCCAAAAAGAGTCTGTGCCACTTCCCCCCAGAATATGCACAGTACTTTAGACATAGTAATTATGAGTCTCATCTCTTTTCTAAAGTGTCTAGCAATGTAAAGCAAATCTGGGATTATTCTTTCCGCTGCCACAGACCCCAAAACCCATCCACACACTGCACAAATTCACTTCCTGGAGCAGAACAGAACTATAGAAGCTATAAACAGGCACAGAATAAATAATTCATGCATTGGTGAAAGTTAAAGATTATATATTTTTTAATTACTTTTTCTCTTACCTTGAAGAGAGTCTGGTATTTCCCCATCCTTACATTTACAATCTGTTTCTTCTTCATTGCTAAGTGACACATCCACATGCTGAATTTTAGCTTTTGAAGGGCTGTCATCTGCAAGGGGATCTAAACAAACATGTGTGAAATGTAGCACCAGGGATATGATGTTGATAGAGGAGGGTTCTGAAAATGCACTTCAAATTCAACTATCTGTTTCCATGCTCCACTGATTATAAACATTAAGAATAACTTCATAAGCATTATTATGTGACAGCATATTAAGTATGAACTACAAGTGAATAGGAAATGTTTAAATATTTTATACCCTGGTTATAATTACATACATAAATTCTTTAAAAGGCTTATTATAAACATAGTAGAATACCACACAGTCATGTGCAAAGTTAGACACATTAACCAATAGGTTATAGTCAAGAAATCTAATCTGAATAGGACTCGACTTACTTCAGAACACCTTCCTAGATTCAAAATACTTCTTTCCTCTTCAGAGTACGACTGCTAACCTAGATCACTATCATAATATCAGTCAGGGTTAGAAGGGACCACAAGGATCATCTAGTTCCAACCCCCCTGCCATGGGCAGGGACACCCCATGCTAGATCAGGATGGCCAGAGCCTCATCCAGCCTGCCCTTAAACACCTCCAGGGATGGGGCCTCTACCACCTCCCTGGACAACACATTCCAGGGCTTCACCACTCTTACAGTGAAGAACCTCCTCCTCACATCCAGCCTGAATCTCCCCACCTCCAGCTTCATTCCATTCCCCTTAGTCCTATCACTACCTGAGATCCTGAGAAGTCCCTCCCCAGCCTTCCTGTAGGCCCCTTTCAGATACTGGAAGGCCACAATGAGGTCACCTCGGAGCCTTCTCTTCTGCAGACTGAACAGCCCCAACTCCTTCAGTCTGTCCTCACAGGAGAGGTGCTCCAGCCCTCTGATCATCCTTGTGGCCCTTCTCTGGACACGTTCCAGCACGTCCATATCCCTCTTGTAATAGGGGCTCCAGAACTGGACACAGTACTCCAGGTGGGGTCTCACCAGGGCTGAGTAGAGGGGGAGAATCACCTCCCTTGACCTGCTGGCCACACTTCTCCTGATGCAGCCCAGGATCTGATTGGCTTTGCGGGCTGCAAGTGCACACTGAGAGCTCATGTTGAGCTTTTTGTCCACCAGCACCCCCAAGTCTCTCTCCTCAGGGCTGCTTTCCAGCCAGTCACTGCCCAGTCTGTATTTGTGCCTGGGATTGCCTTGACCCAGATGCAGGACCCTGCCCTTGGTCTTGTTGAACTTCATGAGGTTGGCTTGTGCCCACCTCTCCAGCCTGTCAAGGTCCCTCTGGACGGCCTCCCTTCCCTCCAGTGTGTCTGCTGCACCACACAGCTTGGTGTCATCAGCAAACTTGCTGAGGGCGCACTCAATGCCACTGTCCATGGCACCCACAAAGACGTTGAACAAGACTATAATCTTCTCATTACTTCTACTGAGCTATTTAAGACAGCATTTACATACTAATATACATTAAGTAGATGATTTTTAATTAAAATCAATAATTTTTCATGCAGGCCTGATAAGGAGCATCTCATAGCAGTTTTTAGCCATTTCCTAAAGTAGCATGCAACTGTACTGTCTGTCCATCTGGATATGATGCTGTACTGGAATGAGTTTTGAAATACTAAACTGAGTGGAGAAATCTCTCAGGTAGCACACTGCCACAGTTTTGTGAGTGTCAATGATTAGTAAAATAGAAAGATTTTTTTCCCCACAGATCAGAGTTACAGCTGCTCTTTAATAACTGCCTAGGTTTCTGGAATGCAAATACATGTGGAGCTCCAACCTGCTTCTTTTGCCCAGTTCACCAGAATGCTTGTGAGTAATTGGCACTGCAGACTACAGCAGAAACCAGATCAAAAGAAATCACAGGTAAAAGGATACTGGGAAGTGAGTGGGATGGAAAGAATGAGAGAGAACAAAGCCATGTAAAGCAAGTCTCTCTAGGCCTACGGAAGAATCATTCACCAAATTTTCAATATACATCTTACAAAATGCAGCTTAGAACATCAGCACATACTGCAATTACTGACCAAATCCTGCAGTTTGCCCTTAAATCAATCTGATTTAGATCAAAGGGAGTTTACTCAAAAAGAAATGTACAATTTACACCCCACTGAGCACACTTACATTCCTGCCATCTTCTCCTCATTATTGGAGCATCTGTAACAACCTAAAAATAAAACCCATTTATGTTAGCTATTTTATGGATAAAGTTACTCCATAGGCATTTCATCATATCTTTTTAAGGATATATGACCAGCAGTGTCAAACAGATATTTGAAAATTCCTCAATGGGTATTCAGTAAGTCAGTAAATCAGTTACCTGGGCACTTATTTACCACAATTAAATTTATGTATTAGAGCTCAAAAAGAAATATAAATAAATCAAATAGCCAGTTTCAGAAAAATACAGCAGTAAAATTAAGCCAGGATGGATTTACTATGGATATATTCATAGAAAAAAAAGTTTACAAAATATAGATGGAATTGTTTCTGTATATATGAACACAAATCTCAAGTAAAACATATAGTCATGGAGTCTGAAATTTAAACTAATCCAGTACGTCAAAAGAAAAGGCTGCTGCCAACTGTCAGGTTAGTGTCTCTTTTCGAGCAGGGGTTAGAACTGAAGATTATGGAGACAGAGTGAATTTGATGACCTGAAATTTCTCCCTTCTAGACCACTCATTCTAGAAGAAAGACTGGGTCTTCCAGTATTTCCAAACTTATTGTTTTTTAATCAAAAAAGAGTGAAATCAGCACAGGCTCTCATCCTTGTGCCTAGCTGTGACAGCACTACCGAGAAAGAAACACGGGTATTTCTTCAGATGGGAAGGTCATAGTGAGCTGAAACCCAGTAACACTGTGAACTCCACTCTGAAAGGAGGCATAGCCTGTATGCACATTAGGTATCACCAGCAAGAGATCTTGCCAAGAAATATTGCTTGACAAGCTGGATGTTGACAATTAAATTAATGGAGTACAAATTTAATGTATACCATAAAGAACACCAAGTACCGGAGGAAGCCTGTCATCAATCAGAGTGCTAAAGTACATCTCAAGAAGAAACTTTGGCAATAATCTGTCCAGATACAGGTGGTAAATGTTTCTAAATACTGTTGTGGTGTAAGCATCAACAGGAAGCAGTACAATATCTTCATAAGAACATGCTTCCCAGGGTGCAGCTAGCCAAGAATTTAAGCTTACGGTGCTTCGGGGTTTCCATGGCATTGCTGATAACTTCATATCCACCTGCAAATTCCCACACTTCCCTCTAGGCTACCAGAATTTTTCCCTTGGTTATCTGAGAATTGACACAAGGTGCTAAGAAACCAGAAACCAATTCAGAAAAGTTAAAAAGGTAGTTTCCTAGCAACAATGCAACAAGTTATTTTTGCACATATTTCCCTCCACCTGGGAGCTGATTAAATATTAATATAGATATTTTATGTTATTTGTGCACTCTAGAGTCTTACTTCTGCAGACTCAGGTAGCATGAGTGTTATTTCAAGCAAGAAAAGTATTTATGACAGGAGTAACCCATGGGAAATTGTGTCCAGAATGATTCTGGTACAATTATAAAGATGGAAAAAGGCACTTGTAATAAAGGGTAAAAACCACTAAATTTTCCTACTCTAGCAGATCTGCCCCTCATAACAGAAATTACTTCCTTTGGCACTTTGTAATACATATAAGATTTCTGGAATTCTTTAAGAAATGTACCTTTATCTGTTTTCTTCCTTCTTTCTTCTCAATTGTTAATGCAACTTGACTAACTTTTCTGCTCAGTATGGAACCTTTGCCCTCAACTTCTGCTATCTCAGAATAATGTTTCTAGAAATGAAGGAAACACAAATCCTGAAGTCACACTTTATCCTATGCAACTCCTTCTAGATTTAGCACAGCTAATAATCATGGAAGATAAAGCAACATGTACATAGCAGAACTTATTAAAATGATTAGGTACAGATCACAGAATCCAGTCAAATCTGCTCAAAACAGGGTTCACATTGAATAGGTTGCACAGGACTTTGTTCACTTGGGTCTTGATAACTTGTGAATACAGAGATTCCCCCATCTCTCTGTTGAGGAATGGCTTGAATCTAAGGGACATGGTTCTATCGAACAACTGTTTCAGCAGAATGTGTAGGCCGGACTCCATCTTGTTTACTGCTCACAGTTAGCTGGTGTGCTGATGCAGCAAGGTCACCATAGCTTTGTGGCTGTGCTTGCAGCTGCTTACAAGATAACAGCATGTGAAACAAAGTGTATGTGAAACAAAGAACTAGTGAGAAAGGAGCTTGTGAAGTTGCACGTAGACCTAACTGCAAGTGGGCTGGATATTATAATGTAACCCTGGACTAGTAGCCAATGGAATAATGACATTTGTGCACATTTAGCTGAGATGCTTTATAAGCCATGCGTTTGAACAATAAAGTTGAAGCTTGCTTATCAATCATATTGATTGTGCGAGTTCTTCCCTCGCCGCCCCTCACCATGGGATTTCGTCCCGACATCTCTCTAGGTAACCTGCTCCAATGCTCCGCTGCCCTTACAGTGACAAACTTCTTCCTTATGTCAAGTAGGAAACTCCTGCTTGAATTTATGTTCCTGCCAAGGACCTCCATAAAGGGCCTGATTCCACCTTTTTAATAACCTCCTGGGCTATTGTTAGATCCTCCTGATGCTTTTTAACTCCAGCATGAAAAAGCCAAATTAGCTTAGTTTCTCCTTACAGCACAAGTGCTTCATCTTCCTTATCTTGGCAGCGCCCCACTGAGCTCACTCAGATTCATCAATAGCCTTCTGGTCTCCAATAGAGTAAAACTGGACACAACATTCTAGACACAGTCTAACAAGTATCAAGAAGAGGGAAACAATCATTTCCTTTGAGCTTCTAGTCTTGTCAGTGTATCTCAGCTTGCTGTTAGCCATCACTGATTCCAAGGCGCACTACTTTAGCTTGTTGTTCACCACAATTCCCTGCTCCTCTTCAGCAGAGCACATTCCAACCATTTTGTTTCCTACCTTTCCCACTGTCTAGGGTTAATTGATCCCAGGTGCTTGTTGAATTATTATAATTTTATATTATCTTATTATAATATATTATAGCATTTAAGAATATAGCAAAAGTATGTTTAAAGGGCATAAGCTTCAGAACTGCAGGCAACAATTCAAAGTAAACAAGAAATACAAGAGCCAAGAACATCAAAACTTGGAATATACATCTGAATTAATTACAAGAAACAGCATGATGTCTATGAAGGACATCTCTGCAAATCCATCACAGTATACCTGGTAACATTAGCTCTAAAACTACCTCAAAATACTATACAAATTCAACTTTCTGTGACTTGAAGATACATGGAATATAGTACCAACTTTGAGCAGGTATTTTTATGGAAAGTATCAAAAAACATTTCAGAGTATTGGCTTCTCAGTTTTGTTAAAACCCATCCCAAACAAATATATCAAAGCAAACATGGAAAAATGAAAGCCTCACTTCTCTGAACAAGCTGGGGAAAAAAAATACGTATTTGAATATTTATGGACCAGCATGAACCTTAAAAGCCCTGAAAAATTCCATAAAACAGGCATAGAATTTACATGGCTTGCTAAGCCACAAAGGTGGAGATAAAAATTTCTGGTTTCCCAGATTGCAAGTTACAGCCTCTGTCCAATACTTACCATATTAATTTATAATTATGTTCCTTTTAAATCAAAAGCATATGAAAGAAGGAACAATTTCTTCATCAATCCAGTTCCTCAAGATAGCACAAAATTTAGTAAAAACCCTACTTCCAGTCAATTTTAGCAATAAATTCTATTATTGGCATTACTGATCAACACAGAATAAACGTATATAAACTCACTGTCAGCAGTGGACAGGAATACACCTAATTGATGAGAAGTAGTTTAAACCCACTGTGACAGTTGAACAGTTGCAATATAAACACACATTTCCATGAAAGCTAATGTAACACCTAAATTTTTTATTACAAATAAATCACAATAGGACTAGCAAATGCTCTACTTAGATCATCACATGGGGGGGAAAAAACCAAAACCCCACAACAAAACAACAAGCCAAACTTCACTTCAAAAACTTACCAGGTATGCCAGTCTATGCTTGGAACCACAAATGTTCATGAACATGCTACTCAATCCTGTTTCACAGTGGCATAACTGACATTCATAGAGAAAAGGGAAACTGTCTTTTGGTCAGTATTCTATTATATAATTAAGTCCTGTATTGATGGGAAAGAAAAAAAAACACCAAAAGACAATTTGATGTTTACTGAAACAAATAATCAGTGCTAGATACAAAAGAGACATTAAAGGAAATTATTACTACTGCATGCCAAACGTAAGTGATGGGTCTAAAAATCTTCATTTTATATTTTATCTCAAATGTCTAGACTTCCACAACATCAAAGGTGCAAAACTGAATTTAAGACTCCTTATGTTTATCCCACAGGACTTATCAATTTGTTTTTTTAAATAATCTAAAAGAATAACAGCAACAATTCTTTTGTAACTGTTTAGAATGGAATGTATTTGCTCTATTGTTATTTTTCCTGTCCACTCTACCTGATGGGAGGTTAAATTGCAAAGAAGTCAAAGTTCATTTCTGTCATATCAGCTTAGACTGTTTCTAGAGAATGGTCTTAGAATAGAATAGAATAGAATAGAATAGAATAGAATAGAATAGAATAGAACAGAACAGAACAGAACAGAACAGAACAGAACAGAACAGAACAGAACAGAACCAGACCAGACCAGACCAGGTTGGAAGAGACCTTCAAGATCATTGCGTCCAACCTATCATCCAACACCACCTGGCATGTGGCATGTACCCAAAACAAAAATATTCCAGGCCAAATACAATGATTACATCACTAAGATCTATTAACTTTCATACCATTCATTGGCTATTCAATCTAAACACAGAATGATTTATTACACATTACCCAATTTTCCATTTTAAAACCCCCAACCAAATCACTGCTCTATAAAGGTACACAGTATTAAAAACCCTCACCAAGAGCAGGTTCTGAATCTTTACACATATTAAGCTGTTCTTCCAAGGTCTGTCCATGAAACCTCTCTGGCTCACTTTGCACTGTGAGATAAAATCTATTTTTATGTAATACTACATCATCCATCTATCAGTCTTCATGGTCTCAAGTTACATCACAAAAATCCTCCAAAGTGAAACAAATTACTGAGTCCAGAGAAAACGTGCCAAGAAATTCACATTCATTATTCAGAAATATTATTCCCTCCTACATCCTCTTTTCACTCTTACTAGAGCATTTTCTTTGCAAATATTAAACATTTGCAAAAGATATGACTGCAAATGGAAAATACAATGCACAGAAATCAATTCCCAATGACGTCCTAAGGTCTAGACATCATTTGTAACACAGCCTCAAGAAATTTTATTTCCTCAACCTATTTTTTTTTTTCCATATTAAACATTCTTACCATCATCAGGAAGCTTTACAGGCATTTTGACTTGCTCCCATGAGCCACTTGCTGTTTTAACTAAATAGAAAACAAACCAAAATGGAAATTAAGTGGAAAGTAAGTACAGAAACCAATTCTGTATGATGATGGATTTTATTTTATTTTATTTTGTTTTAAACAAAACTCTTAGAGGTTTTTTTTGACATGAGAAAAATAAGCTATGTTTAGTTTTAAATGTGCTATGAGACTTTTTGGGGGGGACAAAAATGGACAAAAAACATTTACACCAAACTATTACAAAGTTATTTAATATCAGCAACTCAACTAAGCAGACAGGAAAAGTAATCAAAGCCAATGGTTAGTACACAACATGGGGTCAAACACACATTACAAAATTATTAAACCGTGGCTTAAATTGGAAGCAATTATGGTTGCAATTTAGTTTACATACAAGACAACCTGCAGCAAGGGCAAAGGCACATTGATTCACTAGAGTTCAAATCAGGGAGGTGGTTGAGGCCCCATCCCTGGAGGTGTTTATGACCAGGCTGGATGAGGCTCTGGCCAGCCTGATCTAGTGTGGGGTGTCCCTGCCCATGGCAGGGGGGTTGGAACTAGATGATCCTTGAGGTCCCTTCCAACCCTGACTGATACTATGATACTATGAAATATCTTATTCTGTAACAAACAAAGCTTCCTTCCATAAATTTCAAGGCTAACACAGTCCATTACATCACAACTCTACTTAAATCCACTGAACCTGAGGTACATAAACTGTCAGCCCACATGCTGCCAGACAGAGTACTTGACTCTGGCCATAACATTGCTGTCATCTTCCAAAGGTCTGCAGTTATCCCCTGCCCAGCCAAACATCTTTTTCTATCCACATACGGCATATGATACAGCTTGGGTGTAGACTTAAGGTAAGACAGAGATGACCACGTAACATTATCTGCTACTGCGGAACCTCAAGACAGACAGACATCTCTATGAGAAGACATGCTGTGTAGTTGGGAGTGGAATGCCAAGCATGCCACAGAAGCAAATTAACATTTATTGAATAGAGGCTTAATGCACTCACTGTAAGAAAGGGATTTCAGAGATTCAGAAAGCATTTCAGAAAACTCAGCATTTTACTACATAGAGAACAATCAACCAACCCATCCCTAGTGGTGCCTGAAGTAACACCAGCTAAGGGGAAACTTGAATTTTGTCACCTCTTAGCCTGCTACTCTCCTGCTGCAAATAATCTCTTACTAAACCATCAAATAAACCCTAAATAGAAGGTTTGACTCAGAAGGCTTCAACCTATACTACTGTCACATAAGCTTTGATTACAGAGACAATTTTAATGAAAACTCTTGGAGTATTTAATTTACAAACTATATTGTGTTGACAAATGATGAGGCTGCCAGCTCATTCCTGCAAATTAGATGTTGCTTAACAGCAGATGCATTACCACCAGCCTTCTGAAATGAGTTTGAGGAAAAGATCAGAAGAGTAGAAGATAAATAAAGAAACTGTTATGAAGATAAACCTACAGAGACTCTAGTAACACAGATCATACTCTGGTCACTACAGCTCAAGTTATTTAGTGGCCAACCAATCCTTTAAAAGAAAAAACAAACACACGCCACCAAAAACTGTCTGCTGACTCACATAGAAACATTCCAGGGCATCTATCTGACAGAATCACAGAATTAACCAGGTTGGAAAAGACCTTGGAGATCATCAAGCCAACCTATCACCCAACACCATCTAATCACTAAATGTCTCATCCAGTCTTTTTTTAAACACTTCAAGGGATGGTAACTCCACCACCACCCTGGGCAGCACATTCCAGTGGCCAATCACTCTTTCTGTGAAGAACATTCTCCTCACCTGGAGCCTAAACTTCCCCCTGCACAGCTTGAGACTGTGTCCTGTCTGGGACTGGCTGCCTGGGAGAAGAGACCAACGCCCCCTGGCTACAACCTCCTTTGAGATAGTTGTAGAGAACAATAAAGTCTCCCCCGACCCTCCTCTTCTCCAGGCTAAACAACCCCAGCTTCCTCAGCTGCTCCTCATAGGGCTTATACTCCAAAGCCCTCAGCAGCTTTGTTGCCCTTCTCTGGACACATTCCAGCATCTCAACATCTTTCTTAAAAGATGTCCCAGAACTTGACACAGTACTCAAGGTGTGGCCTAACCAGTGCTGAGTACAGGGGTACAATGACTTCCCTACACCTGCTGGCTACACTATTCCTGATACAGGATGCCATTGCCCTTATTGGCCACCTGGGCACACTGCAGGCTCATGTTCAGTCAGCTGTCAATCTGTACTCCCAGGTCCATTTCTGCCTGGCCACTCTCCAGCCACTCTATCACAAGCCTGTAGCTCTGCATGGGGTTGTTGTGGCCAAAGTGTGGAACCTGGCACTTAGACATGTTAAATCTCATGCCGTTGGACTCTGCCCATCTATCCAGCCTGTCAAAGTCCCTCTGCAGAGCCTTCCTGACTTCAAACAGATTAACACTTGCTCCCAACTTGGTGTCATCTGCAAACTTACTAATGGTGGACTCAATCCCTCACCCAGATCATCAGTAAAGATATTAAACAGGATGGGGCCCAACACTGATCCCTGGGGGACACCATTAGTGACTGGCCAACAATTGGAAGTGACACCATTCAGCACCACTCCCTGGGCCCAGCCACCATCCAGCCAGTTCTTAAACCAGCAGTAGCCAAGAGCTAAATAATTAATCACAATCCACACAAAAGAGGCCAGATTGGGCAGCTGCAATGACTATGTATATATTGGGCCACAACTTGCAAATCAATTTCTAGGAGCAGAGCACCACAGAATTCTGTAAATGCATTTTGATGCATCACAAAATGGAAATAAGAAAACTTTGTTTCTTCTGGAACTAGATCCATTCATAAAGACATGGGGAAGGTTTAATGATATATTAACCATATTGAAAGTATTTTGCTTATGCTAATTAAGGCATTTTTAATAACTTCTTTTAAAAACCAAAAAGTATATACAGAAAAAGTATTTCTACATGCTTTAAGAAGTATAGTTTTTTAAAAATGTATTTTCAATCTTGAAGGTCTCTAAGGTCTGGAATCCTTTAAGGATTCTGAAAACCTTAATGTAGGTGTTTTGCAGTTGGCATTTTTTAATAAACTTTGAATACCTCTTGTTCATAATATTGACTGGACAAGTAGGTCAATAAAAGACACAAGACAGATGTGTCATGGATTAAGGGTGGGCTGGCCACTAAATGAATGACAGATGCTCTCTTATCAACCCCTCTCCCATCCCAGAAAAGGAAGAGAAAGGAAATAAGACTATAGATTGGAAAACATCTACAGCAGCTATAATGAAATAGTTAACAATAAAATGTAGTAATCAGAAAATAGCAAAGTACATACAAAACCAGTATCAAACTCCCCCACAGTCCAGGCCAAACTCAATGGCACACAGGAATGGGATTCTAGACCTGGATTTAGAAACTGGATTCACAAACTCACAGATAGGGATCAAAGGCAGAAGAACAGAGCTACAGTATCACATTATAGCCAAGGTTGGAAGAGACCTCAAGTATCATCAAGTCCAACCTGTCACCACAGACCCATGACTAGACCATGGCACCAAGTGCCACATCCAATCTCCTCTTGAACACCTTCAGGGATGGCGACTCCACCACCTCCCTGGGCAGCATATTCCAATGACGAATGACTCGCTCGGTGAAGAACTTCCTCCTCACCTCGACCCTAAACTTCCCCCGGCGCAGCTTGAGACCATGTCCCCTTGTTCTGGTGCTGGTTGCCTGGGAGAAGAGACCAACCCCTTCCTGGCTACAACCACCCTTCAGGTAGTTGCAGAGGGCAATGAGGTCACCCCTGAGCCTCCTCTTCTCCAGGCTAAACAATCCCAGCTCCCTCAGCCTCTCCTCGTAGGGCTTGTGCTCAAGGCCTCTCCCCAGCCTTGTTGCCCTTCTCTGGACACGTTCAAGTGTTTCAATGTCCTTCTTAAACTGAGGGGCCCAGAACTGGACACAGTACTCAAGGTGCGGCCTAACCAATGCAGAGTACAGGGGCACAATGACTTCCCTGCTCCTGCTGGCCACACTATTCCTAATACAGGCCAGGATGCCATTGGCCTTCTTGGCCACCTGGGTCCTTCTCAACACACCAGCCATAGAAGAACTTGACCCTTGTGATTCCTCAACTTTATACCAAGTAAAAGGCACATGGAGTGGAATACCTTATTGGTCAGGCTTGGGTCACCCACCCTATCTGCTCCTTGTTGACACTGTGACCTTTTACTCATGACCTTGTCATTTACAGCACTCCAACCTGGAACACAATTTAGCAGAGACCTTGGCTTCTATACAAGCAAGTATAAGCAAGAGCCATTCTATACACTACCCCTTAATGGTAACCATACACATCAAGCATTAACACTTCTAGAAGCAAACACTGGAAAAATAATTCATTCATGTCAGAAATCACAGTCACTTTGAAGAGACTGAGCTGAGAAGTACTATCACTGAAGGGAGAATTGATTCTGTTCTAGCTCAAAACCGCACAAGGTCCTAAAGCACGGGTCTTGAGAAAGTATTTTTCTTGTTTGTTTCATAACTACATTGGGGTGAGGAGAAAAGTGCATGCATAGAACAGAGTAAGAAGCAAAAACTCTTGCACTTACCAAAGCCATGAGCTTTCAATGCTTCTTCAACCTATGTTACCGAGCCATCAACCAAGAAGGAAGACAGAGACTTAAGATTCAAAATACAACAACGCAAATATTTTATTACTTTAACACCAACCCTACAGGTTATCTCAGGTGAACAGATAATTACACAAAACTTGGAAGAGACATAAATCTTTTATTTCCTAGACTGTCCATGATTTAAACAATTCCATTTTGCATTTATTAACAGCCACATATTCTCAAGCATTGCCTCTTCCGATCCAGAATAAAAGACAAAGTTGTAACGACATTTTCTGATGGGACTAAGGTACAAAACTTTATTGTGCAGTAAACAAAAGAGTAAAGCAACAAAGCTAGCCAAATATCTAAAATGTCACATTTTAAAACTCCATTAAAAAATATTATTTCAAACCTATATTCTATTGCTAAACAAATCTGTAAAATCTGATAAAAAGCACATTCAAAAACTCATCTTACCACCTTGGGTTTGAATCCAAGGAAGTGAGTCTCCCAAGTTTAATGCAGAAGCACATGAGATTTTGCAAATCTAGGTTAAGGGTTTAAGTATTTCTAGCCCTGCACACAAACCAAGAGAAAAAAACAAATATGCTCTTGAAATGACAGTATGGGTAAGTTCTACAAAAGCACTATTCTTCAAAAGACAAACTAAAGCAGCCTTTGTAACTTTTCCTCATGAGGCCCCAAACCATGACATCCCCCCCACAAATACAGCATAATGAAAAGGAATCATAGAACAGTAGAATCATAGAATGCTCAGAGTTGGAAAGGACCTTCAAAGGTCACCTAGTCCAACCCCCTCTGCAGTAAGCAGGGGCATCCTCAACTAGATCAGGTTGCCCAGAGCCCTGTCAAGCCTCACTTTGAGATATCTCCAGGGACAGGGCCCCAACCACCTTCCCAGGCAACCTGTTCCAATGTTCTACTACCCTCATGGTAAAGAATTTGTTCCTAACATCCAATCTACATCTACTCTTCTCTAGTTTGAAGCCACTGCCCCTCATCCTATCACTATAGGCCTCTGTAAACTCTTTCCACCCTTGTAGGTCCCCTTCAGGTACTGGAATGCCCCTATTAGGTTTCCCCAGAGCCTCCTCTATTCCAGGCTGAATGATACCAGCTCTCTCAGCCTGTCTTTGTAGCAGAGGTGCTCCAACCCCCTGATCATTTTCATGGCCTTCCTCTGGACCCATTCCATCAGGTCCATGTCCTTCCTGCATTGAGGGCTCCATTATCACAATCATGTGAATCATTACATTTTTGATATCTCCAGAACAGAGCATATTTTTCGTGTTGGTAAGACAGATCCAAGATCTTCCCCACACAATACAACCAAGTCTGAAACAGAGGCATGGCACAATTGTAAGAAGCCAGTACATCTAAGAGGAGCCAGTTCTCCTCAGTGCTACACCCAAACTAACATGCTTACTCTGACCACTTTGGGGCCTGGCTTACTCACATGCACATGAAGTTTTCCAGTTACTTCCAGTTACATCCAGTTTATGAATGGGACAGTTCAGAACAGAAGCTCGCTGGATTAAAATTCACATGAATGAACAAAAGCAGTCCCAGTATTTTCTCCTCTAAAAGACCCAAGATGCTTAAATCAACAGCAATAAACTGAATAAATTGTGTTGTCTGGGGTTGTTGGTTTGTGGTTTTTTTCAGGTTGGTTGGGTTTTGGGGTTTTGGTGCTGGGGTTTTTTTAATTCCTGAACACGAGCTGCAGTTTCATTTTCCCTTTTAAAGACTGTCTTTGTTTAGAAACATATTTATTCATTTTAATAAGTTGATTCCACACACACAGCATGACGGTCAAGTAAGTTCAGCTCCAGTGTTACTTACAAATTTTGCTCAAGAGAAAGAAAAAAGTCATGCTTGCTTTAGTCCAACTTTTTTCTACCAGTTATTGTGTATTAGTTACAATTTTCTGTAAGGAATACTCACATTGCAGTAGAAAGGGTTTACTTGCTTCTTTTCCTTAGCTTCAGGGTCCATAATTGATCTTTAGATGATAAAGAAATGCTACAAAAACCGCAAAAAGATTGTAAACTATTGTTTTAGATTCACAATATCATTTATGTTCTCATTCCACCGACTTAAGAGTCATGTAGATTCCGATTTTAATTTGTGTATAAACTTCAGTTACATTTGACCTTTAAACCTCCAGGCAAATGATCATACAACTAAGAACAAAACCACAGCCTGGGGAAAAAAAAAAAAAAAGGAAAAAAGAAAAAAACCCACACTATAATCACCCAAACAATTCTTCTCCAAAAGCTTTCTCCTCAGTTAGCACAAAGCCATCAGAGGATTACGCATACCCCGACACAAAAGTAACCAACTCTTTCAAGCTTCTCCCTTTTTTCCCCTGGGACCGAAGCGTACATGGGCTGGGGTAGATGACAGGCAGCAGTCACAGCCCGCCGAGCAGAGCCCACATTACGCCTCCGCAACAACAACACGGTGAGGTCTTGAGAAGGAAAATGCGCACCCGCACGGACCGCAGTGGTGAGGAGGGGACCGAAGCAACAAACCCCTCGCGAACAGAGGAACCGAGAAAGGGAGACGAGCTCCGGGTCCCCGCGGAGCTGACCCAGTGCGCCGCGGGAGGATGGACTTGCCAACGCTTCCAGTTCGCCGGCGAGCGGACAGACACCTGCTCCCAGGGGACGGAGAAACCTCCCAGCCGCCGCTGCACCCGAATTACCCCGGCTCAGGAGCGGGCAACACCCGGAGGAGCCGAGGGCGCTGGAACCCAGCGGCCACCGGCACCCTCAGCTGCCACATAAGCTCCTCTCAACAGCCGCGGCTCTTGGCTCCCCGCCGCCCCTCAGGCCACCGCGGAGGGGAGGGGACTGAGGGTCATACAGCACATGCCCCTCACCCGCCGCTCGCGCGCGGCCGCCGTTACACTACCAGATGCCGCCGGCGCCAGGGCCCGGGGCGCACCGGGCGGGCAGGAACTACGTCACGCTAAGCACGGAAGGGTTGCGGGGAACTCGGCCGGTAGAGTAGAGACGGTAGAGTAGCGAGAAGCCAGAGCTCCGCGCCGGTGGGAGGAGACGGGGTGCGGCGGGCGACCGACGCGGCAACCTCGGCACGGCAACCGCTGCCCGCCTGCCCCAGCCACCGCTGGGGGCGCTAGTGCCCAGGCGCGTGGCGCCGCCAGGCACTGTCGGAGGTAAAGCCCGAGCTGGCGTGTGCTGCAGCCGCACGGGGACTGGCGGCCGGCAACGGAGATCTACGCCCCGCTCCCTACCGGGGACGCGGGAATGAGAAGCGGGGTGCCGTGTCGGTGACGTGCAGCTCCGGAGCTCCGCCCGCAGGCCGGTGCCGGGTGCCGACGGGGCTGCCTGCGCTCTTCCTGGCGGCCGGTGGGTATTTGCACGTCGCTCCCCAGAGCACACTTACCTCCGCGCAGCGACCTGAAGGCTCAGGATCCACCGGAGCGGTTCTACCCCGCAACGTGCCGGGCCCCGCCAGCTGGCCCTCCCGTGGGAGAAGCTGGTACCGCGCCGCCTGTACTCTGGAGAGGCGGAAATCCAGCGCGGGCTTTGCGGGAAGCTGAAGGAGTGGCGGCGACCTGCCGGCGAGGAGGTGAGGGAGGCAGGCCCGGCTGCCCAGCGCGGGGGGGAGCAGGAGAGGGGAGGGGAGCCGCTGGCAGCCACCGACGGCGCTTTGTTACGAGAAGGGAGAAACCGGGGGGCTGTAGGGTGGGGTTGTGCCTGCCGACACCGCAGAGTGCGGTCCCCGCGGGCGCTGGGTGACAGCGTGACCGTTTGCCGTTCCTCTGCCGCGGCAGATGTCCCTGAATCCGCGCCTCAGCCGCAGCCTGCATGCCCGCCCTGGGTGGAGCGGTCTTCTTTGTCGAGCCGGGACCTGCTCTCCTTTCTCGTTCAAGCAGAAGAGGAGCTAGCGAGGAAATAAAAACAAGCTCGAGTTAATGTTTGAGAAGTTCGGGTGCAGGAGAGTCTGGTAGGATTCCTGTTTATGCCTATTTTTGATTAATATCAGACAATCATTCGAAATAACAACCTGCGTCCATTACCTTTCTTTGCACAAACTGGTTTGGATGTCCTCCATAAGTAGCGGGATGACCCGCTTACAATATATTTATCTGCGTGTGTATGTCAAACGTAATATTATATATCTTCTTTAAAAATACACGTGTGCAAATGTGTATATAATACATACATAACATTTACCAGGAGAAATTTAGGCAAAGTACTGTGAATTTTCACTAGCATATTATTTTGTTAATTTGCCAGATGATCCATAACTATTAATTTGTATTAAACCAGGGGAGGGGGAAAAGGTACCCAGAGAGTATTTTTTCAAATCTGATTAAGTGTAACACAATTTTCATATAGATCTTTCACATATTTGTAATAGTCACCTAATTACCTAGTGATTTCAAATCTCAAGGTAGACAGGGTCAGGCCTAGAACACGGATGGAAGCTCTGTGAGGAAAACCTAACATTTGAGGAACAAGGACACTGTTTATTGCTGGTTCTGTCATTCAAATGAAATACAAACCTGTTGTTGTGACTAGTCTGGATCATTGCATTTCCATGCCTTTCTTTCACCCTCAAACACTGTCTGAAAAGGACAGTGTTATTGATTTTCAATGCTGTTAATTACTGACTGTGCTTAAAGCTTCATCTGCAGTTCAGGTTGGATAAATAAATATTCTTTTTTTTCCCAGTCCTTAACTGTTTCTGGTAATAATCCCGTTGGCATTGGTAAATTAATTCCATTTTCACACCATAAGTGACCAGTTTGCTAGTAAACTGGTCTTCCTTGGGTTTGGTTAGTGTAACCTTAGTATTGGGGTTAAGCCTTCCACCATAACTTTCTCTTTGCACTTTCTTGTGTCTAAAGAAAAATATTCAGGGGACTGAAAATGATCACACATGCCAACCCAAAGTGATTATTTTTTAATGGATTCCTTTGCAACTGGTGGGAGTTTGAATGTATGTTTAGATGTGTGCAAGCAAAATAATACATATATACATATTTATGAGCATATGTGCGCTGCTTCACTCGTAGAGTTTTTTTCCCAAGATATTCATGTCTTATGGTCTTTAAAAGAAGAATGCCACACAACATTTCAGTGTAAAAAAGGAGATGTTATTGTAAAGCAATAACAGTTTGTGTGAGAGCACAAGTAATTTGTACTGTTATTTGTTTTAAGGCAAGCAGTGAATTGAGCCATGTCAGGAGAAGATATTTAAGATAGATCACTTCCTTACTGCACATGTCGTAGAGCCTGGGCACCTGTAAGAGTGGGAGAAGCTTTCTGTTCTTTGTTTCTTAGAATTTTCTGTGCAACTGTCTTCATGTGCCTACACATTCCCAAATCAATCCTGTTTATTGTAAGAGCAATACATAGAAAAATGCTTCCATTTCAGCATTGATTCCTACAAGCTGAATTATATCTTGGGCATATGTACTGGAACAATCTTTTAGCCTTGAAATGGAAATTGTTTGGGCTTTTCAGAGCCCTTTCTCATATTACACAGAGGAGCCAGTGGGCTGCCAGAAGTTGAAAAAGAGAGGGAAATGGTGTTTTGATGAAACTTCTTAGGATTCTAAGTTCTCTGACATCTCAGAGAGTTTTCTGTTCATCTAATTGAACAGAATATATTAATATTCTATCTATTAATATACTGAAGCAAGGAGGTTAAGCAAATAAAAGTTGGAAAAGAATCCCCAAGAATTCTTTTCTTCTGTGTTTAGTTAAAAGTGTATTAAACTGCTCTCACCAGTTTTTGAGTTCTTTTATGCATCCTAGATCATAATCCTGGCTTTTTCATAGAAAGGACGAAAGTGCAGTGTGTTATGTTGGGAAAAATAATTAGGAATGTATATGGGGGAAGGGAAGACTAATACTTTATATTCTTCTCAGAGAAGGACCTGCATTTCCCTTCTTAAATGTGCAGTATTTGAGCTTATAAATGGGGGCCTCAGATGCTACCACAGTAAAAATAATAGTAATAAACAATGGTGTGGTGTGAAAGTGATACTTAAGGGTTTGCTATGCCTCCATCCATAAAAAGATGAGCTTTTTTCCTAATCCACAGGTCATTAAAATATATGAAGTCATATTGGGAAGTGATTTAAATATTTGCTGATATCAGGTGATCTCAGCCAGTCTGTGTAGCTAAGTATTTAGAGCTTGGAATCTAGAAGTCCCAGTATTGTTGTTTAACTTTTGTAACTTAGTCTTCAAAATTCTTAAAAATCCATTGTTTGTCTAATTAAAGGGGTTTTTTTTCAGACAAACATGTCATCTGAGATTCTCACACCTTTTCAAATCTACAAATAAGATTTACATGCATCAGTGAAAGGCAGAATCAGACACTTCTCACCATACAAGAGTCTCATCCATTTTTTTTAGGGGCATAAGCTATTGGACCTTATGACTTGCTGGTGCGACTGCTTTTCATCCTCTTCCTCAGTGAAATGGAGGCAAAGACAGATTGAAGCATCAATACTTAGTCCCAAGAATTTCATTTCAGCAGCTGCCCAAAGCAGCTGGATGGTTTGGAGTGGTTTGATAAGTATGGAAAGGGAAACTGATAGGTAGATAGAACCTGTTTCCTTATAGGTCTCTTTATTTTATGTGTTTTGAGAGTTGTTTCATGTACCAAAGCTGCCAGTTTTTAGTGTCTCTTTGTTAGAATGTCCATTTATTAACTTTCTGCCTTTTTTCTTTTTTTAATGTAGTTTTTCATTTAAGCAACTTCTGAAGCAGATGTTCTCCTCTATTATACATAGCCATTATAATGGTTGGCATATGATACTTTCAAGTTTGTGTACATTCACTTAGTTTGTTCTGTGGGATTATAGGCGTTTTAAGAATTCCTGTTACCAACACATGGGGTGACTAAGTTTTCCCAGGGAGTAATAAATAACTTGAGTGTGATGGAGAAAATGCTGGGTAAGGGAACTATTCCTTATCCTCAGCCACCCATCTCTCTCTCTTCTTCCACCTGTTTCTTTTTTTGCAAAATAAATGAGCTGTTCTGTGAGCAGCAGAACTGGTTTCCTATGCATCTTTCCCTTTGTCTCCTGAATCCTATCTGTTACAAAAAGTCCCGCACTCCTGAGTCCTCATAACACCAGCACTTGGTAAAAGACCCGAGAACTAGCCAGGAACCACTTATGTGCCAGCTGTCCAGTCAATACTTGCCCAGTGATTATCCAGTTGAGCAGTGACAGAAAGTACAAACTGAATGTGTTGTTTTTTTCAGTAGGGGTACAACTAACCAACTGCTATTGACAACATACATCAAGTAACCTCAGACTACTACTTCTTTCTGTGTGCTTTGTCCCAGTTTTGCTACTCTAGGATTTGTTCTGCTGTCTCCTCTGTTCTTTGACTACTCTCTATTTTTGCTGGCGTTTGCCATATTTTATGAGCTATTTAAGAAAGCTCCCGTTCTTCTGTCAGAGTTGGTTTCTCTTTCTGATACTAGCTTGTCTGTTAACTTTCATTATAAATATAAGTAGCTTCCCTCTCTGAAAGAGGTAAGAATAATTGTAAGTATTAAGACACTTGGAGGAAAGGAATTATAAGGAAGAAAAGGCTAGTACAGTTGAGTTAAGGAAAAAAATACTGACAAGAAATTTGCTGGTGATACCTATTGCATCTTCAAGTAATGTTATGAGGGAAGGTTTCATCTCTGAGTTTTGTGGATAAAACTAGAAGAAATATGAGCTGAGACAACATTGCTTCCCCCTTTTCTACTTAATTATCCAGAAGTTTCTGCCCAAAATTTAAAAGTAATTTGGGCTACACAGTGTCATGAGAAGAAACAGGGAAAGAAGTGTGGAAAGACAAAAGAAAAAATACATTTTGAAGCAGTCATCTGTTAATAATTTAAAGATCACTAGTTTACTAACTTTTTTTTTTTAATGGCTAAGAATTCCTTTTATCAGCTACCCTTTTCCTTTCCTTACTTAAGCCCTAGTCTTGAGAAGAGAGGCAGTTGTTAATATACTGTAAGTACAGTGCAGTGGCCATACTGAGTGAGGCTAAACTCTTCAGCCTGGTCCCTTGCTTCTGAGGGTGACCAGCGGTGCAAGTGTAAGGCAGTGTGCACACCCACAGTCAGCAGTAAAGGGCAAAGGACCTGTACCTTCAGTTAGTTTTCGAAATTAATTCATCATCTTGCAACTTTTACCTCTTCTCAGTGTTGCAGTGCTGGTCAGGATTCTACTGCCTACTGGATGTCTGTCAAGGAGGGCTGAACACAGGGAGAAACAGATAGAACTTCTTACTGACATTTCTTATATGTCTTCCAAATACTCTGGACAGAGGGGAAAAACTAGTTGTACGTTATCAGTAAGGGCAGAAGGAGGTCTTCTGTATACCAAAAGAAACCCAAACCTGCTGCTATCAAGGGTTGGATTTCAGCTCTTGTTCCACAGTTCAGTGTTTTGAAAGCTCTCCACGTGTAAAAAAGTGTCATGAAGCGGAAAACAAGGTATTAAAAACAAGTCACTGCCAAAATTGAATATGGATTATTTTGTATCAAGGAAGATTGTAACAAAGACAAGAAGCTTCTCATTGTGGTATATTTCTGTAACTATGTAGCCACTAAAGTGGCAATAGAAAATGGCATGTAATTACACTATAGCTTACCTAAATATTTTATTATGTACCCTAGAACTACTGACAAATTATTCTAGAAAATTAAGTGCGTTAGGATCAGAAGCTATGCTTAGGAGTTATTTGCTGAAACACAGTTTCCCGATCCTGTAAACCAGCTCTAATTTGTTTGTGTTTTGTTGTTTGTTTTTTCCACTTTCAATATTGTTTTCATAGGAATTTGGGGCTTCTTGGAGAATCCATAGAAAATGCAAAACGAAATAATAAAGCCTGCTAAATACTTCTCAGAAGTCGAGAAGAGTGTGCTGCTTGCGTTAGTTGAAAAATACAAATACGTGCTTGAGTGTAAAAAAAGCGACGCAAGGACTATCGCTCTGAAACAACGTACCTGGCAAGCTCTAGCTCATGAGTATAATTCACAGCCCAGCGTGTCACTGAGAGACTTCAAACAGTTAAAGAAATGCTGGGAAAATATCAAGGCACGGACAAAAAAGATAATGGCACATGAGAGGCGGGAGAAGGTAAAAAGAAGTATTAGTCCACTTATAAATACTCACATCATAGGGAAAGAGAAGATTGCCAGCATAATGCCTGAGCAAATGTACTTTTTGCAGAGCCCACCAGAAGAAGATTCTGAATATCAGCCTGATGCTTCTAGTCAAGGTATAACTGTTACTGTAACGATGCAAGTAGTACTGTTTTGTGTGTGATTTTGCCAGTGATTCTCTTTCAGCAGTCTAAATCTCTCCACTTAGCTGTGACTGTAAAGTAATTTCAGAGCTAAGATATTACAAGACCCTGCATTTCCCTAGACCCCCAGGAGTTCAGTAGGGGGGTTACTCATTTTCTAATCTTTTTTCCCATCGGTTTTTGACATACCTGCTACTTTGTGGCAAGTGTCACAGCTGCTATCATGCTGGCTTTCCAGAGAACAGTCCCAATGACATTTTGATCCTTTATAAAGTATCATTTTTCTGGGATAATCTTGTCTGATCATTTAAAAAAAAAAAAAAGGAAATCCACTAGCAGCAAATTGATGCACAGTTGTCTGCTACAAGAGTTCCCTGTAGGTGTTTCCTCCTTTGTTTTCAAGGACTAAAAACAGTGCATAGTTTTATTTCACACTGCAGTCCTGGCAAGTGGCCTTCTGAAAATGTTCAGCACTACATTCTTCTTTCTTTGGGAAGCCTGCACAGAAGAAATAATCCAAAAGCAGAAGGGAGAGTGGCCGCAGTGATTTCTTGCAAGCTATTGTGTTAGGTTCACACATAGAAGACTTTCCAAGCTCAAAAGACAACAGTCAAAAGACAACATTGTTGGATGACATTATTGCAATGTCTCTTTCATAATTGTATTTACCATAAGTAGCCATCATGATTTGTAAAGGGACGTATTTTGAGACCCTTCCCTGCAGTGGTAACTTTCATTCCATAAGTAGTTTCTCTTATTTCAGAACAATTGATAGAACCTTCTCAAAGTTAGAATACTGCAATTTTTTCCTGGAAATATACACCACTGTATTTACAACAAGTACAGTAGCAATAAGGAAGAAATAAGTAATCATCCAAGTATGCTCTCAGGTTCTTGGTATTCATGTTGATACAGCTCTTCACTTGACACATCTTTCAAAAAAATATTGCAAGTCTTAAACAGCCACATTACGGTTCAGCTCCAGACTCACTCACCTCAACTTAGATGCCCACTTCTAAATGTCTGTGTTTGCTGTAGCTCCTGTTATAGCCATGGAGGTCTGTCAAGTGCCCACAGAGGTTCAGTTCAAGACCTTAGTATTCTGTAACAGAACTGTATTATGTATGGTACAGAGTCACACGTTTACATGCGTGCATCAGTAACTATGTTACCACAAATTCATGTCACTTGAGGGAGAAAGAAGAGAATACTATAATACTTTCTCGTCTTGTTTTGCAGAGCCATTTGTTGTCTCAAATAGAGAACTTTGTGATGAAGAGAAAGAGCTGGTACATTTCCCAGTATGTGAAGGAACATCCCAACCTGAGCCTTCGTGTTCCGATGTGAGAATAGCAGCAGATAAGAACTACAGGAGTAAAGCATCTCAGGAAAGTGCTCTGAAAAAGATGCATGAGGAGGAACATCATCAGCAAATGTCAATTTTGCAACTGCAATTAATCCAAATGAATGAAGTTCATGTGGCAAAAATACAGCAAATAGAAAGAGAGTGTGAGATGGCTGAAGAAGAACACAGGATAAAAATGGAAGTGCTAAATAAAAAGAAAATGTATTGGGAGAGAAAACTGCAGACCATCACGAAAGAATGGCCTGTATCATCCTTTAACAGACCCTTTCCTAATTCCCCTTAGAACATAAAAAGGCAGAGAGTCAGTCTGAGTGAGCACATTTATGAGTAACATGCACTGGAAAGAGGGTGTTTTAATGTGAATGTACAGTGCCAGTATAGGTGCCTGGCTGATAGTGAACACACCTTGATTTTTAATGTATAGGGAAACAGTGGTAGAGTACACCCAGGGGGAAATGCTATTGGTATGTATTTCTGATTTAGCTCTCAAACATGTACAGGGTTCTAAAGTGTGAACTTATCTTCCCCTCTCAGGATACCCTAACATCCTTTTGAAATTTAAGGTATTCCAGGTACTTTTACATTGGGTGTTCTTAAGAAATTAGCTTTAAACATCAGTTTACAGTGTTTATTTTGATTTCTATCTCTTTTTATTGCTATTTCCCAAATGAAGGCAAGGGTTGGAGTCACTCTCTGTTATTGAGACAAAAGCAAGTTGACAGGTATTGGTTGGATTGTTATACTGGGGCTTAGGAAAAAAACCTTGCCTCTAGTTAATACAGTTCATAACTAGTTCTTCATAAACAGTGTGAAAATGAAGTAAGTAGCAAAAGGACCACTGTAGTACCTGAGCCCTTTGCTTATGAAGAACAGTGATGTTTTCCAGGTGGCTGGCTGAGAGAGTGGTTATGGACTGGCCCTTCAATTGTTTGAGCCTTGACCCTTAAGAAGGTGGAAAGAAGGTGACTTCTTCCTCTAAAGCCATTGTGTCCAGGCCCATCTTTTATTTAAGCACAATACCAAAATGAGAGGGTCACCTGCTGCTGCCAGTGCCATGTGCTGCTCACCTGGAGTCATTATGAGGGGAAGAGCTTTTTAATAATTCACGAAGCTCTTACAATATAGTGAGCCAGCCAGTCCTCTGACAAATTCTCCTTCCTTTTCCTTATGCAATACTTGATGATGTAGCAGCTAGCTTGTGCATTTCAACGTTTCCCTAGCTAGAAGAAAAGGTCAAGACTTGCTCTCTTTTCCTTCACATAGGGTGGGAAGCAGTTCCAGGGAATTGTTCCTGTCTTGGAGCATTGTTTTTTTAGTTCTGTCCTGTGTTACGGTGATGTGTTTCTTGCCTTTGCTGTCAGTGAGGGGTGATTGACATGATTTGTATGAAAGCATTTATATGAAGGTCCCCACAGAGTTTGGGAGTCCAGAACAGTAGATGTTAGGAAAGCACAAATAATGATAATGTTTCCCCAATCAATTGCTTAGTGCAAGGGTTAAGAAAACATGAAATACAGAACTCTGCAAAGATTCATGAGAATTTCGACTATGTGAAAAGCTGTTTTGTGGGAAGATGTACAACTGTTGTTGGAAGCAGTGAGAAAAATTAACAAACCCATGAATTTTCATTGAAAAAAAAATGAGTATACAGTTATTCAATAAAGTATTTTCAGGTCATGCTTTGTGAGGACAAGTCCATACAATGAACAACACATTCACATTAGAGTATGTGACAAAATGTACATTATCAGTTAAATCTCTTTCCTGGATGTTTTTGTTTCATGTGGAGTGAGTTTCTTCCTTTTTACTATTTTTTTCTTTTTTCTTTTTTTTTTTTTTTGGGTGTGTTTCTGTCTCTTGAGCTGCTTTTGCTGCTAGTGATTCATCTTTGCAAGTACTGCCATTACCACAGAGCTCACTGTGGCTACCGCTGTGGTACGTGTGTTGTTCCTTTCGACGTGCTAACGCTAGCAAGTGCAATGGGAGTGATTTAGTACAATTTATTTCTTATGATAGGGAAAAAAAAATTTACAGAGCTGCTGCAAGATCCAAAAAATAGGCCATGTATGAAATCTGAAGACAGTTAATTTTGACAGCAAATTCAGTTTTCTTAGAAATTGGCTGTATGAAGGAAACACAGGACTTCAGAAGAAGGATGTTATTATGGATGCTTTTTTTTTTTTTGTTCCCTGCTGAACAGAAACACTGTTGGAAGGTATAATAACAGTAGAGGCAAAAGAAAGAAGTAAACAGGAATGAAGACCTTTTTTGTTCTGAGGTTGCAGTCTGTGGTCTGGAAGATGAGTCAGTTATTTGAGTGGTTATGACAATTGTTCAGACACCATCCAGAAAAAAAGAATCGAAAAGACATTTGTCTTAACCAATGATGAGATTCCTTCCACACTGCTTCTAAGTGAAAGTAATTTGGGACTATGAAATTGAAACCATTAAGGTGTCAAAAGGTGATGAATGGAGACAATTTCAGCACTGTGAAGAGAGCAAGAAGAGAAAGACAATCCAGATCGAGATAGCCCTATGAGAAGGTATGAAATAGTCCAGGGAGAATCTCATGGAATGTGAGATTAGGGTAGTTTTGACATTGCTTGGTTTATTTTTATATTGAAAAAAGGACTTCAAATGTGCACATTTTCAGACTCTGTTAAGTGGGCAATGCCTTACCTTCTGGTGTATGCTCTTAGACCAAAAGTTAAAAGTTTTAGGCTGAACATCAGGCTCTTTTTAATGCATCTTCTATTTGAAAAAAATTGTCACAGGAGAAAAATTAGAATGATCTAAGATGAATGTATGAAAGAAAGAAAGAAAGAATAATTGTTACTTGCATAGAGGAAGAAAGGGAACAACACATCTAACACAAATGATACAAGATGCCTTTGTGATGCAGGTAATAGGTGGATACTGATGGCACAGGCTTCTGCTTTCCCATCTGTGGTTGACTGTTGAGTGCTATAAGGTTGGGAGATGGACAGGAAAATGTAAAATATTAACAAGATTAAGTAATGCAACTCCTTGCCAGGCTTTGTCTTCTCCATCTAAAGACTTTATAAAGTGTTTGATGTGCTAGAGTTTAACTGACTTGAGAAATGTTGCTTTTACCATTTCTCTTGTTTTTGCAATTACTTTCTCTAATATTAGAGTTTATCTTCTCTTTGACTTTTCTTATAGGCAGTATAACCATCTCAGACAGTATATCCATTGCTTCATCTCCCTTTTTCAAGCTTACATCATTCAAATACTTTCACATAATTGTGTTTATTCTGTAAACCATTTGGCCAAGCAATATAGGCATTTTCCCAAGGTTTTTCCATAGATAATACACAGCAGTACTTTCAGAAGAAAAAACATGCCTGTTGGCAAGAATGAACTCAAAAGATACACTGGACAAAATGGTCTCTGCTTAGCTTTGTAAGAAGAAATGCATACCTGACATGTAGTGGCCATTGCTCTCAGCCTCTATGTTCTTAGGAAGAGAAACTATGAACATCTAGGCAAAGTGTGCTGAATTCCTGTATGCTCCCCAAATGATACAAGCCTGGCTCCAGTGCTGTCTCCTTGGAGGTCATCTAACTTGTTATCTGGGACAATATTTTTCACTTGTTGATTTTTTTATTTTTTCTCTCATGTTGCTTCCCTATGCCTATGTTTCCTCTCTCCACCCTTTATTTTTAACCAGTATGAGCAGGGTATTTCATCCAGAGCTATTGTTTTGCTCTTTCCTTTCTCTTGCCCAGATTGCCTGTGTCAGAGCATGAAATGGGTGCTCCCTGGTGGTCATCTTCTCCTTCCACAGAAAGCATGGTTAGTTAGCCTGTTCTATGCCCATAGATTCTGGATTCTGTGTACAGGCTAGGAAATAAGAGGATTTTGAAGAAAGGTTAGGATAGGGAAAGGGCTGCATAGAGAAGAGCACTTTGTCCATGTAATTCTTGGAAGGACAGTTTGTGACTTGAGCTAATGAAGGGTGCTAAAGCTGTGTGATACTGATTCTTCATACATCCTCAGGTTCTGCAGAGGTTAGGTTTGGGGTTTCCTGACAACAAAAGATCCTTCTTTCTAGATAGTGGAAGAGCCTCAGTGGATTTCCATGGATATTTCTTCAGATTGAGGATTTTACCTTGACAAAGAAGTAATCCATCCTACAATCTATTATACTGCTTCCTTTGACCTCCAGGCTGGTCTGCCACATGAGCAACTACAATCTGTTATACTGCTTCCTTTGACTGCTGGGCTGGTCTGTCACATTAGCAAGAAATCTTGCTGCTTGCCACAAATCCTCTCTGTGATGCTTCTTTCTACACTGCAGAGATGTGTTTAGCCAGGGCCAAGAGACATAAGCCTCCTGGCCAGTCGTTGCTCAGAGAAGCAGTCCTTAACAGAGCCGGTGCAGCTGCTGTGGCTAAGCTTGGCCCCCAAGACTAGGGGGTTGAAATAGTCCTTTTGCAGCCCTGTGACCACAGAAAGGAAGGGTGGCTCAGCGCTATCCTTTTCTGAGTTACACCACATCTAGTGCAGCTGAGGACTTTGTTCTGAATTTTGTCTAATGATCTTTGTGTGTGTGTGTTTCCAATACCAAATTTTAACGGTTGCCCAAGGATTTACATGATTGCACAGGTGGTTTTTAATGATCTTCTGCAGACATATTTTTTTCTCTTATAGTTACAGTGGCTTTTACAGTTTGTCGTCTTCTTTCTTCTCCACTTACATTATAATGTTTCCAAATTTCATTCTGAATCTCTATGCTGACAGTCTGTGTGATCCCACTTTCATGCAATACCATACCTTCAGGTGTTTTTTTTTTCCCATGATCACTTTGAAACAATAAGCTGCTACCCTAATACATTGTTACTTTGGGGATAGAGTAATTAACATATACATTTTAAAATAACATTTAGTTGTCTTTTTCCAGGCAAGTGAATTTTCTCACAAGTGGTCTTCTGATTTCATATTTTGAGCTGCTTTTTCAAAGTTATTTTTGTAAGACTGATGGATCTTAGTTGTTTTCACAATTACCTGTCTTTTTTTTTTATTACTTTTGGGTTTTTCTCAAAGCAGCTGACTGTAAACTAACATGTGATCACTCTTCCTGAACTTTGTGTCTACTTAGGCATTCAAAAATATTTCCATGCAAATTAAGTACTAATGTGTACTAAAAGGAATGCATTTAGGCTAATAAACCAAGTAACAAGATAATAGGATAATACTCTGCTGCTGTTAATACAATTTAAAATACATTACAGAGGGTGGCACTGTACATTTGATAAAAAGGAGGCAATTTGTTAGCAACTAGAAAAATAGGATAATAGTACATTTTTACTATAAAGGTAAGCAGTGATCTCTATTTCCAGGATCACAGATTAACTTCTGTGCTGCTGATTTACAAAGGACCTTGCTTCTTATATATCTTTTAATATTTTTGTCAGGGAATTTCATAAAACATCTTGATTCTCTTACATGTTAAGAAGGTGAACACAGAAATGTGGACAGACTTCTGGACCTAAAGCAAGAGCAATAAAATAAAAAAGTATTAGCTGTGGCTCTGAACATTTTACTATTCTGGTGCTGAAAGGATTAGGCATCCCTCAACATCACTCATCCTGTTAAGAACACTGAACAAATAACAAACTTTAAAAAAAGAGGGGGATGTGGAGGGTTTTATAGTGAGTCACGAGTAAAGACAGATCTTAGCTGCCCCAAGAGGTAACACTGCCACATACATTGAACAGTTCCACCACATAGTCTTCCCTGATTACACTTTCTTGTTTTGACTCTGGACACCTCTCATACCATTCACAGCAACAAGTGCCTGAAAATTGTACAAGTAACTGCATCAAGTAGAAATCCCACCAAAGTGAATAGACTTTGTTCTTTACTAAACTGAAGTTGGACAGTTTTCTGAGACCCAGGCACACATGCTATGGAAGCATACACCCTATAGGAAGGCAGGTGAAATTTGTCCAGCATGTTGTCCGCCAAATGTCATGGGCTGTACAGCAAGGAAAAGGTCATCCACCATGTAACTGTGGACTATAAAACTGTTATATTCATACGGGGTACGAAAGAATTTTGCTGGATAGTCAATTCTTTAAGAATCAAGTATTTTCACCAAATATTCTAATTTATCCAAGTCTTAAGTTTCCCATCTGTCAAAACAACCATGGGACAGAAATCAAAGGGGAGAAAAATAGGGGAGGGGAAAAAAAAATAACAGTTAAAATAACTAGAAATAATCTGTTGTGTTCCTGATGAAGAGCTGACTAGATAAAAAACTACACTAGTTATATATATGTAGTGTAAAATATATATAGTTAGGGAAATAACTCTATAAGGTAACAAGAAGATAGATTCTAGATCATCCTTATTTAATTTATGTAGCAGGTTTTTTTAAATGATGATTTAGACTCTTTGTTTTCATCTTGATATTTGGTACAGAAGCAAAAGACTTACGTGCTTCAGTTTCTGACCAAATGTTGGAGCACCTTATTAATCAAATTTCTTGGCAAGAGAGTAGAAGTAGGTTTTCTGCAGAACTTGGGATTGATTGTGTTCCACAAGTTTTCAGCTATTTCTGCTCAGATATAAGATGCTGTTCTTGGACAGCCCTGAATCTGAAACTGCCATTACACACCAAGTTAGTCATAATTTATATGGCACTAACAAGGTGACATGTAAGCTGCTCAAGCTCTGTCCATTATTTGCTCATGTAGAAATCTCTTCCCTTTTCTTAGAATTATGCCCTGAAATTATTTACTAAGGTACAAATGTACCAGATGAATCCCCTGTGTAAGTTCCTACCATGCATTCCATATCACAGTATAATGCAGCAGTAAAAATCCTGCTTCTCTTTAATTGTGGAGTTCTGAAAATTTGACTTGTTACTTGCTGAAGCATTGCTAAAAATTATTTTGTTCTGGTAGACAGCCAAGTGTTTCCACAGGACCATCCTTCAACCCAACCCTGTGGCTTTACAACTTCTGAATACCAAGCCTATAGACTGTAAAAGGTCTGAACTGACACACACAGAGGATAAATTCTTTTCATCTGAAAAAGATCTTGCAAATGCTCTCACACACTGAGACTCTGACAAATACAAATAAGGGGGGTGATTGGGTAGATTTGGTATTTAAACCAGGACAGAAATTTTGGCAGGCTGGATGTTATCAGTGCTGGTCTAATAGAGATGTTCAATCTCTGCTTAAGGAACAATATCCAATCCAAATATTGCCTTAACTCCAACTTTCATCTAAAATGAAGTGTAATGAGAAGTCCTTGCCAAATAAAGCAACATTAGTTCCCAAAATGCACTTGTTTTGCTTTCAATTACTGGCTTACATGAGGACTCTGAGGCTAGACTGGTCTTTTATGTTACACTCTGTTGGTGGCTATTAGTGTTTGAAGAAGAATTCCCATAGTGATTTTGTCCTATTCCTCTTGAATGCAATACTCCTACTTGGGTGCACTTGGCCATGTAGTGGCATCAGGTGGACCATGGCAAGGGGCTCATGTTCTCAAGTTATCTGGCGCTGGGTGCCTGTATCTTTTCCAATTACCAAATAGGCAGTGCTGGATGAATTCATATAAAAAACTAGGAGCTCTGGACAGCAGGAACAATTACCAGTACTGTGTCACAGAGATAAAATCAACAAACCATCACAATGGTACTTTGTCTCGGCCAATTACAACACTGTCTTCTGTGGCATACCTTCCTTTTACTCCTCTTGCACACTGATACATTAATTGCTTCCTTTCAGTTTATACTTCCACAGTTCTGATGAAGCCAGTCCATATCGCTATATGTTGCTGCATGCTTGATAGATAAGTGTAGATCTCCACACTCATTCTGGTTCAAATACCAGAGTTACTGATGCTGGTGCAGAAAATCCAGCACAAGTGCGCTGTCAGAGAGCCAGGCTGGGAAAATCAGGCATGAGAAAAGGCTCACTTAAACTTTAGCCTTTCTCTTACAGCATGGGCCTAAGTGTCTCAAGCTCCATGGCACAGAAAACTCAAGCCCACATCCTGACATGAAACAGAAGTATGACCATAGTAACTGCAGTGGGTTGCTTTGATGATCTTTTAAATACCTTTGGGTGCTAAGCAATTGATTTTTAAAATTATTAGATACTAAAATCTTCCAAAACAAGAGACAAAATTATGCCCTAACAGTGTTTAACTACCAAGAGCATGAACACAGCCCCAGTCCAACATTCAGTTTTCTGTTAGGATTTGGTTAACTGGTGTGGTTAATACCACACGGGTATGATCTCACCTTTCTTTTTTGCAAAGTCTTTGCTACTTCCATCAAATTAGTTCACATTCTTAATTACAACAGTAAAGCCAACTATGTTAATTCATCCCCAATTTAGATAGATTTAAAAAATTTAACCAAATTAATGTATCAAATTTCATTCTATTTTTTTTTTTTCACCTATATGTGGGCTTTTGTGTTTAATTATACTTTCTACCTGTTTGTTTGTTTGTTTTAAATTATACCAAAAAACAACAACAAAAAAAATCTGGTTATTCAGAAATTCAAGTACAGAGACATTCTGGTCTGTTCTACTTCCTATGGAACTAGAAACTATAGCCCTACTCGTACCTTTCTTCTTGTGGTTGTGTTTGTGAACTTCCAGTCCCAAGATGTACATGCTGTTTTACCACCAACTTAGCATCCAGCAGCACCAGTGCAGTTACGGGCCCTGTTTTTCAGAGGTGCTTTCTTCAGTCAGGACTTCTGGGCAAAATGGGCTTTAGAAACCATGAACTGGATTTTCAACTGAGCATGCTGGTTACGCTTTCTGATCCCACCAATTTCCAGGGAGCACTGGAGCTCCAGTTACCCTGGGCATCTTCTGGCATTTCCAACCTATGCTACCACTACAAAGGAAAAAAATAATAGTTTTTGCTTATCAAAAGCAATCACATAATGGTTTCCATCAACATTTTTCCTTCCTGTGGCTTTTGAGTGGCTCATAGTGCTAAGTGAGTAAGAATAACTTCCAAAAAATTCATGCAGTTTAACAAATATTTTTACAATACTCAGAAAAGTAAAAAATGCTTTAAAGTGTAATTTGTTTCCAAACGAGTTATCACCCTCTCTGCTTGTACAACCATTTCATGATGGTACATCATGTTGGCATGTTTTGAGAAGTCTTATCAGCTACGTTTGTAGAAATCAAGGGACTAAAGTAACTTTCCCTTTAATTTTGCAATGATCCAGGGTATTGCTTGAGGTTGTTCCACAAGGCTCTCTCCCCACCATTGCTTTTTCTTACCCTGCAGAATCTTCCTCTCTTTTGCATGTATATTCCACCAGCAGTGGAATTGCACTTGAATTCCTCTGGTCAAAGAGACTGCAAGAATAGTCTGAAAACCTCTGAAAGCGGAAATCTTTCCATGTGTGGTCTGGGGGGCTCAAGATCACTGCAGTCTAAATGCAGAGGCACTGAAAATCAGACTTCTAAAATACTGCCAGCACAAAAGCTTGAGAATCTCAAGGAGAATCTAGGCACTCCTCTGTCATTTTTGCATAAGTGGTTGAATAGGAAACCACTCTTTCTTTACACTGTGTTGTTATTTATTATGTGACATTAGATTCTGTTGTATTTTAGCAATATATAAAATTACATTGTGCCGTGTTTGTGCTTATAGTTTGTGAGCATCTTAAACCGAACTAGCACTTAAATACTGGGCTATTTGTCATAAGATACTTGAAAATGTATACACTCCTTCTGATACTAAATATTTTAATGGAGTATTAGATGGTATCTCTTGTGGTCTTTGCCTTTTATTAGCAACAGGTTCTGGGGTTTGCTTTTTAAACTGCACTAAAACCTGTACGTTATGTAAGATACTCTTTTTAACCAAATGGTAGCCACTAGGCTAATCTGATTTTCCTAGCATGGCATCAGTCTCAGTCATCCCACCTGGTGTTGGTTTAGTGTTTCAGTGCCTCGAACACCACCAAAGCTATGGAAGTAGCTTCTGGAATTGCACCTTTAAGGAACCTTTTTTTTTTTGTCACTGTTGTTTTTAATTGATAAATAATGCCCATGTTATAGTTTCAGTCTCTAAGGAGCTTACAGTATGTCCAGGTCCTTAGAAATGTGAGGAATGGGGTTTTCATCTTTATTGTGTAGCTAACTTTCATAGCAAATTATTTTGTTGGTTGTTTTTTTTTTCTACAGAAACAGTGAATAAAAGGAGACAGAAAGTAGGGCCCTAAAATGTATACTTCCTAACAACTGAGAAATGCAACAAAAAGTACCACTGGAGAAAGAAATTCAGTAATTGTCTAAGTGAGGGGAATATACTGTATGTCTGCAACTCACAGCATATGTAATAAGGATGACTAACTGTACATTTTAGTGCCTTGTTTCTTGTAAGATGTTTAATCATAAATTACTAAACATAAATAATTAAGAATTTCTGAGAAATGTATCTAAATATTGTTAATAGAAACTGTATATTCACAGAAAAGTCAATAAATCATCAACTATTGTTACTCATTAATTAAATGGGATTTTCACTCTCCATTCTTTCAGCATTGTTTTCAAACAATGTCATTTAATTTACACATGACTGTGCTATTTCTGCCCTTTAAACTAAACACTCAACTGCATGGAAGAGAAACTTTCTGAGCTGCACTGTTAACTTTTGTGGAAAAAGTGCTATTTGTCAGGCCTGTTACATATATTCTCTCCACTTTGTATTTTGTTTGATAAAATGCTGACACAGTCACAGGTGCCTCTGAAATTTTCATCCTGAAGGTCTGTTGAGTAGATCAAGTTGAAACCTAAGTGTTACTACTTTGCTTCTGGACAGCCCATGTCAGCCACCGATGGGCAGTAAAAATAATGGGTTCCTATGAAGAGCATCTTAATGTTATCGCTTCAAAGCAATGGAATACTTTGTTGGTCAGTTTAGAGTCTCCTGTCTGCTGCTCCCTGCAGGTGCAGCCTTTTACTTTCTTCACCCTTAACGAAGTACACAAGATTTAGCAGCAACCTTGGTCACCACAGGTGCAAGCAAAGTAAGAGCCTTTCTGCATACCAGTACTTGGTACTAACTAGAATCATTGAACCTTACCACTTCTAGAAGCAGATATGGTTTGCAAAAATATGCCATTACCCTCAGAAAGTGCCATCACTTATAAGAGACTGGGCTGAAAAGTAAAATCACTGAACAAAGTTAGTTCTATTCTAGCACAGACCAGCACAATATATTATCACAGAGGTGCTACCACCATTGCCAATGGGTTCAGCCTTGGCATAATAGGTCTGACCTGGAGCCAGGGTTGCTTCTAGCTGCTTCTCACAGGCTCTGTAGTCCCTTCCCCACTACCAAAACCCCATCACACACAAACCTAACACAGTCCAGGTGGTCTCTGCTTTCTAGGTGATGTCTAGCATGAGTTGGAAGGAACGATGAGTAACACAGTCATATATGCTTAGTGTGTACTTGATTTTCCTCAATAGCATATTGAGGGCCATCAACTTTTATATTACAATTACAGCTAGTGTAATGGGTTGGGCAGACCCCCTCCCCACCACGCGCAGCAATAACGACTCAGACAAACAGATTGCAAAAGTGATGCAAAGTTTAAATAGAGAACAGTGAGTGCGTGCAGAAAGCTAGAAACACAGTGACAAGAAGAACCCCAAAAGAGATGCAGAAAGATCTTTCCCCCAGTTACCGGGTGGCAGAGAGGAAAGAAAGAGGAAGTGCCAGACCCCGCCGTGAAACTTATAGTGGTGCAAGGGATCATGGTAGGAAATACATAATTCCCTGTGTCCACCCACTGGGCTGGACTTCTGGACACAGGAAACACCCCTGTAGCAGAGGGTACCCAGCCCAAACTATGACAAACTAGAAAGGCAAAGATCTTCGTTTGGGCACCCCAGCCCTCCAAAGCTGCTTTGAAATTGGGTATTTATGTTACTTGCGCCCCATTTCATCAGTTTGAGACAAAATAGGGCCATCTTCATGAGAGTCATTCAGCTCTTCAGCAGGCCAGCCTCACAAGATCTTCACTCAGCACAAACAACTGCTGATCATGAATGACCTTGGTCTTGAAGTGTGGCAAATCAACTTGCCTTCCTATCCCACAGCAAGTTAGGCAGTTCACAACAACATTGATAAACTCTTTGATTCAGTCTAACACAATTTGACTTTACTTTGACTTTACAAAGGTGGCTCAGTTGGTAGCACATAAGACCCTTAATGGGAAGGTTGTGAGTTCAAGCCCTGCAGTTGGCAGTAGTGTCTTCCCTACTCTAGTGGTGAGGTCTGTGGTGACAGGTTGGACTCGATGATCTTTGAGGTCCTTTCTAACCTTAGGAACACTGAATGTCTACTGAATTTATGAAAAAATGTATTGGGTTTGGCTGAGATGTAGTTAGTTTGGCTACTGCTGAGTGGTGCTCACACAACACCAAGGTTGTGCTTTTCCAATGTTCCACCCCCACAATAGTAGGCTAAGGGATGGGCAAGATCTTGAGAGGGGCCAGCTGACCCAAACTGATCAATCAGGTATTCCATATCATATGATATCAGCTCAGATATAAAAGCTAAGTGAAAAAAGGAAGTGTAGGGGCATTCGTTGATGGCATTTGTCCTCCAAAATAACCACTATGCTTCCCAGGAAGCAGCCAGTGCTAATCTGCTAATGGGAAGGAGAGTATAATATTTTTCTTTGCTCGTGCTTCCACGTACAGCCTTTGCTTTTCCTTTTCATCCTAATAAACTGCTTCTTTCTTGACCCACGAGCCTCTTGTTCTATTTTCCCTCTCCCTTGTCCACCTAAGAAGGGGAGTGACAGAGCAGCTTTTGTGGGTCCCCAGCCAGGGCCAAACCACCACAAAAAGAAATGGTTAAAACTGCTTAACTGATAGGCATAAAACCACTTGAAAAGCAGTTGTTAGTCAAAGCTTCCTCTAGAGACATTCCAGAGGGACTGGTAGCAGGAACAATCTTGAAGGAAATGTGCAAGTCATTATTCTCATTAAAAGTCAGCACCAAATTTGCCAGAAAAGCAGTGATTTGGCCAGGCAGCGATGTGATACAGCCTTGCTTAGTCTGTGAGATGAGCCAGTTGACAAAAGCACCTCTAGGCAAACACAAAACTCTTTGTTTGGAACTGACATACAGAGGCCTACAAGCAAAAGCAGATACTAGGGCAAGCAGAATTTCTGGATCATCAGGACAGGCATCTCTAGAGAGTTAAGAGGAAATATAAAGGAAGGATGGTGGCAAGAGGTGGAAGTGATACCTCCCTATGTAGCCCTGAGGAAGCCAGGAACAAGACATTGTTCGACTTCATGCCCATGCTTTACACCATTGGTAAAACTGAACAAGTGAAGGCATAAAGTGATGTGAGCCATAAAGTGATGGGGAAGAGAGGATTTCTTATATCAGTCATCTTAATGGGAGCAAGCTTTTTGGTTTATAAATGAGAATTTGGGAAAGTAACAAGATCTGAGTTCAGAAGAATCCCCTCAGGAATAAATAAATTAAGGGGAAAAAAAAATAAGAAGAAGAAAAAAGAAGATTGCTAAGGGACATTTCAGTAGAGGAAAAAATTCTTCAGCAGAGTACAGAAGTACAAACATTGCTGGGCAGTCAATGCTTCTTGTTTAGATGCCATCCCATGGAGACTATGTGTCTTTCGAGGATTTGGGAGCAGTAAGTACCTATGAACTTGATTCATAGGCAACAGGTATCGGAGGGCGAAACGCCGGCCCTGGGGCACCTGCGAGACGCCGGGACACGCCGAGCCTCCCGCCAGGCGTGAAGCCCCGAGCCCTGCGCGCTCCCTCCAGACGGCGGCAGCCGCGGGCCACGGGCTGGGGCCGCCAGGGGCATCCCGGCGCCGGGTCGCTTCTCGGGCAGCGGGCGCTTTCCCAAGGGAAAGCAGCTCCGCCCCTAGGAACAGGAGTGTCCCTGGGCACGCCGATCTCCCCGGAAGCGTCAGGCGGCGGCGGCGGCTCCTAAGAGGGAAACCCGCTTCGTGAGAGCAGCTTGTTGCGCCTTCCTCCCAGACCCGCTGCCGGGAGCTAAGGAAGCCCCTGCGGGGGCAGAACACCTCCGGCCGCGTTCACCGAGCTCGCCTCGGAGGCTGGCTTCAAAGGGGGGACGGGATGGTGGGATGGGGTCGGCGTGGCATCCCCTCCCCGAAACCCACTTCTCCCTCAGGGACTGGGAGCCTGCGCCACAGGTGTGAGGAAAAAGGTCGTGCCGGTGACTTTCCGTGGTGGTCTGAAGCCCAGGCCAGTGCTGCCCTGGTGTAACGGATGGTGCTGGTTTCAAATTTATTTCCCCTCTGGTGTTGGAAGCCAAGCCACTATCTTTATTTCGTTTTGGTCTAAGCCAGTGGGGGACTGGTTTACACGGAAAGAAAATCAGTCACTTTCCTAAAGAAATCAGCATTACTTACAGCCTATATATAGTCCATTGTACTTTGCTTTAAAGCCAAGTGAGGGAAGATTTCCAAATCCTTTGACTACTTCCCCTCCCAGTTCTAGACTTCTGTGGAATTAACATAAAATCAGAACAAGGGAAGCACACTGCAGGTGAAATCCTCATGTTTTGCAGCCTGTGGAAGTTTTTGCATTGATACTGAGCTCCAGGAAATCCTTGATAAGGGTCAGGGCAGGATCCAAACCCACAGATTTTGGCAGCCTGCTCTTTGTTTATTCCACCACAAAGAGAAATTCCCCAAATCTCCATCTCAGTGCAGCATGTTCATTGCATTACCCAGACAGGGAAATTCTTGAAAGTTTTCAAGGTATTTGTTTTCTTAGGTTATGTCTACACTAGGAAAAAAGGATATACTTCAGTGATAGTAGTCGCTGTCACACAAAAGCTAGTGCAAGCTGTGAACACATATCTAAGTGGGCTTTCCTGAAGAACCCTGGTTCTTTCATCCAGGATTTTCCTCATCAAGCCAGCACATATGAGAAATGCCAGGTACTAGCTGTCATGTTTTAAAATCACACCATTTTGCCAATCCAGGCAAAGCCTCAGGGAAATTCTCCCAGATTTTGTTTATCCACACAGCGCATAAATCTTTTAACCACTCCATTTGCCTGAGGCCACATGGGGGTTACACGCTGCACATAAGTATGGGGAACATGCTGTAGCCTTAGGCAATCCGAATTGTTGAAAAAATTGTATGTAAACAGTTATAAACAAGTTTTCAAGATCTCTATTAAATAAGCAATAAACTAATCCTTGTCATAGACAGATAGGCACCCATGTCTCAGCTGTTTAAGAGCAAATTGCGTAAGACATAGTGCCTGAAATACCTCCGTCTAAAAGCACCATCATTGTGTTCATGCGAAAATGAAAACAAAGACAACCAAAGACTGGGGAGACTGATCAGCCCAGATAGCACTAAAGTATACACAAAATAACTGAAGTTCCCAGTTCTTTGTAGCATTCACATTTGTTTCTGGTTTTTAAAGAAAGCATACCTGTACCTTGTCATATTTCTGCCAGTTCAGCTTCTACGTACTCTTGCTATAGATCTCCTAAATGGCACCAGCTTAAATCACTGTGCAAAGACCCAGGAGATTAAATTATACCCTGAGAACTTAGCCATGAGTAACGTTTTTCCACTCCCAAGCGAAGAGCTAAACAAAAGCGTTTTAGATGTACACATTTTCTGACCCAAGGAGAGAGGCCAGGGAAAAGAAGAAAATACAACATACAAACTTGGAAAACCTGCTTAACTAATAGGAGAAATAGCCATCCACTGCTGGCTGACCCAAACCTGACTCTAAGCACTACACAGTTGGTAAGAGAGCCATGCTGCCCCAGCTAGTATCTGTACTCTGCTTTCCGTTTATCATTCTGGCTTCCATGTGTCCTGGTGCACTGGTGATTACTATTTAGGCTCAGTGTTGCTGCTCCAGTGGAGCAGCCACCACTGCTTGAAACCATTAACTGCCTTAAAGTCACCAATCTACTGCCCACCCTAGGTGCTGCAGCTCTGGCAACCTACTCCTCTCTCTGCCTCCTGAGCCTCTATGACTCTTTTGGGACATTACACATGCAAGGGTACCACAGATGACTGGTGAAGAGGATCCCCATCTAGTCCCTAGAAAGATGTCCTTTTTCTTCCTTTTTTCTACTTTTTTTTTTTTTTTTCCCATCCTGCATGTTGTCCAGGGCTTATTCATCTCAAGCAGCAAGGTCTCACAGTCAGAGTTCTCTCAGCCCTCATCACTAATTACAAATTAGTAAAACCAAATATGCAAAGAGGTGTGAGCTGAGACACCCCCTACTCTGGTCAGCTAGTCACATGGCCTTTCTGCTGGAGAGACGACACCTGAGAGGAGCTCATCCCCACCTTGCAGGTGGCTGCCACAAGTGAGCCCCTTCTGTGATCTATAGCCACTGGGATCTCATTAGAAATGACATGGAATCCTCAGAGGACGTTAAGGTAAAGAACTATTTTTTGCAATTGCCAAATGCCAGGTCTTCCACACAGGTCTGCCCTGGTGAGACCTCACGTGGAATATTGTGTCCAGTTTTGGGCTTCCCATATCAAGATGGACAGGGATCTCCTCAAGAGAGTCCAACAGAGGGCTACAAGGATGATTAATGGACTGGAGCATGTGCCTCATGAGGAGAGGCTGAGAGACCTGGGGCTTTTTAGTCTGGAGAAGAGAAGATTGAGAGGGGATTTAATAAATGTTTAGAAATATCTGAGGGCTGGGTGTCAAGAGGGAGGGGACAGGCTCTGCTCAGTTGCACCCTGTGATAGGACAAGGGGCAATGGATATAAATTACAGCACAGGAGGTTCCACCTCAACATGAGGAAGAACTTCTTCACTGTGAGGGTTGCAGAGCACTGGAACAGGCTCCCCAGAGAGGTCGTGTAGTCTCTTTCTCTGGAGACTTCCAAGAACCCATTCCTGTGTGACCTGCGCTAGATTCTATGGTCCTGCTCTGACAGGGGGTTGGACTAGATGATGTCCAGAGGTCCCTTCCAACCCCTAACATCCTGTGATCCTGTGAACCCCATGGCAAACTACAGACTTGGGGATGTGTTGTTGGAAATCTGCAACTCTGAGAGGGTCCTGGGATTTCTGTTTGACAGTCAACTAAATATGAGTCAGCAGTGTGCCCAGGTAGCCAAGAAAGCCAATGGCACCCTGGCTTCAATTAGAAACACTGTGGCCAGCAGGAACAGGGAGGTGATCAGCACCTGAACTCAGCCCTGGTGAGGCCACACCTTGAGTATTGTGTCCAGTTCTGGGTCCCTCACTGCAGGAAGGACATTGAAGTTCTGGAGCATATTCAGACAAGGACAATAAGGCTTGCAAAGGGCCTGGAGCACATGTCCTATGAGGAGCATATGAGGGAGCTGGGGTTGTTCAGTCTGGAGAAGAGGAGGCTGAGGTGAGACCTCATCACTCTCTACAACTACCTGAAGGGACACTGAAGTGAGGAGGGGGCAGCCTCTTCTCCCTGTTGGTGAGCAACAGGACTAGAGGAAATGGTTTCAAGCTGCTCCAGGGGAGATTCAGGCTGGATGCTAGGAAATAATTCTTCACAGAGAAGGTGATCGAACATTGGAATGGTCTGCCCAGGGCAGTGGTGGAGTCACCTTCTCTGGAGGTGTTTAAGCAGCGTGTAGAGATGGCACTTAGGGAAATAGTTTAGTATTGACCCTTTAGTGTGGGTCAAAGGTTGGACTGGACGATCTTTGAGGTCTCTTCCAACCGGATGTTTTCTGTGATTCTGTGATTTGTAATGTACAAAAAGGCCAAGAAATTTTCCAAACATGAGTGGGACTATTAAAAGAGTAAAGAGTAAGCTGTGTATTCCATAGCAGAGTAAACTAAATGAATAAATGCTTTTAGTCACTTTAGGGAAAATCAGAAGATTGCAATGGGCAGAAAAGAGGAACCTGTGTGAACTACTGCTGTCTGGGCACTTGCACAAATTACAACAAAGTCAAATTTCAGATATTATCATCTCCCTTCACTCTAAGAAGTTATCATCTATGATAACTTTTCTGGTTTCAACTCCCCCTCCTCCTCCAATTTTTGTTTTAATAAAGAGTATCTGTGCCAAGACTGAAAAATGCGACAGATCCCTATCTCAAGTTCCAGAAGGGTTACTTGATATTTATTGTATTACTGAAGAAACAGAATGTAAACAAGTAACTAAAGACCACTGCCTGTCTGGGTAAGCCTGGAGCGCTCCTGCTAGCCAGTGTAGTTACTGATTTCCACCAATTTTGCACTACCCTTGTCAGCAAAATAGCCAAGCTGTTTCTGAGCTGTGTTAGGTAATCTGATGAACATCCCTAAGCTGGGCTCGTTACCTTTGGCAAAGCCCCAGTGCTTTCTGAGCATCTTATGCTGATACCTGCTGCTCTGAAATTCAGGAAGGCAACTTATCTCACTGCTCAACCAGGCAGGCAGCAGGCAGCACCTCCTGGACATCAAGTGCTTTGGGGATGATGTGCTAGCAGCATAAGGGAACTTATGGGCAACATGGCAATCAGTTGAGGAGATAAAGAAGGTAAGAGATGGGGAGAGAGGCTGTGCCAGCTTTTGACTCACAGCATTTAAAAGCTTCAGCAAAATGCTTCACTACTGAAAACACAGTGGTGAGTATATAGGGTGCAAATGCCCAACAGCAGTCAGGTCTGTCCAACAGGAATGCATTAGCTCCAGATCAGAGGCAGTCTCACTGGACACATGCTGACTCCAAGAGAACTCCTTATGTATCTCCCTCCTGCTCCCAGATTCTTTGCTGTCCAGGAAGCTTGCCTGTCAATTCACAGGGCCAGCAGGTTGAGAGAGGTGATTCTGCCACCCTATTCTGCTCTTGTGAGACCTCATCTGGAGTACTGTGTCCAGTTCTGGGAGAATGTAGGAAGGATATGGACCTGCTAGAGCGGATCCAGAGGAGGACCATGAAGATGATCAGAGGGCTGAAGCATCTCTTATGAAGACAGGCTGAGAGATGGAGTTGATCAGCCTGGAGAAGAGAAGACTCCAGGGAGATCTTACAGTAGTGTTTCAATATCTGAACAAGACCTCCAGGGAGACTGTTTACAAGGGCATGTAGCAATGGGATGGGGGGCAGGGTAGGTTTAGGTTGGACCTTGGGAGGCAGTTCTTTATAATCAGGGTAGTGAAATATTAGAACAGGGTCACTAGAGAGGTTGTGGAGACCCCATCCCTGAAGACATTAAAGGTTAAACTTGTTGAGGCCCTGAGCAGCCTGATCTAGTTAAAGATGGTCCTGGTCACTGTAGGGACTTGGAAAGGATGACCCTAGAGGGTGCCCTCCAACCCAGTGCATTCTATGATTCTGTAGGTGCCAAGGGGTGGCTTGGGTCTGACGTCATGCCCAAGATGACAAACTTTCCTGAGACTTACCATTGTGGGAAACACTCACCATGCAAACAGTCAGAGTCCTGCAGGGTCTGTGAGTCTGAGCTCCATGCTTTATTAAAGCACCAGTGCTACTGATAGATTAACTCTGTCCTAGAAATGTTACAACCACAATCACTAGAAACAGGTCCAAAGCAGCTCTGCTCTGTCTTACTTCTGTTGTCATACATAAGTATCCTTACCCAAAGAACATGCTAAGTGTCTCAGCAGGAAGTATGGGGGCATTTCCCATTCCACCATGAAAACTGAGGTCAGGATGTTCAAACTCTCCATAAAAAATATACCTCACAGGATTGTCCCAGTTCTCCTCTCTTCCACCAGATATCACTGTAGCTTCACAGCTCTGCTAGCATACAGTTCTGAAATGACTCTGTCCAAACTTTCTTCTTTGACCCTGTTTTTGCAGAAGATATTTGTCCCAGAGGCCTGATGGCAATTTCTGAACATGAGAGGTTTGTCAGATGCACATAGGTATTAAAGCTACAGCTGTAGCTGAAGAACTCCTCCTTCATACAGGGAACTCGGGGTGATTCTTGGAGGAAGGACTGTGAAGGACTCATCTCTGGAACACTGCCAAGCTCCACTCTCTTTTCCACTCTTTTCCATACATCAGCAAAGCTGTTGCAAAGAGAAGCGCTGGGGATATTTGACTTTTTTACCACTGTTCTCAGAATGACTGTTGTGCTGTTGGTCATACCTCTGTTTTCATGATACATTTTGTGCTTCTAGGTTTATGGAGCGTGTCAACAGTGCAACTAATAAACAAGAGACAGACATCAGGCATCAGATGAAATGAAGGCACTCAGCAATGAGAATGGTGTGTATCATACTGGATACCACAAAAACCACAGGAGAAATGTACTAAGGGAAAGATTGACGCATGTGTCACAGGAATACCCTGTGTATGTCTGACTCCTTCTTTACTTCATTTCTTCTGAGTACTAAGAAAGCCAGCCTTCATGACTTTGAATTAGGGCAGGCTGACTCATCAAAGAATTGGTTTGCCCCCTTTCGTACGTTATAGTTCTGTGTGACTGAGGAAGATCCAGACAACACGTGTAGAAAATGGGCAGAAGTTCTGCGTGTTTGACAGGAAGTTAGTACCTCATTGTTCCTTAGAAAAACAAGGGGATACCAAGCTGTACTTCACTGAAATAAAAAGATGTTTTTAAACTATGATTCTGCAAATAATTTATTGTAATGGCAGAAACTTTTGACTTACACAGACAGAGTGAGTATTCTAAATCTTGAATAAATTTTATCATGTCTTTTTCATAGAGTCATAGATCACAATGGATCACAGAAAGTTTGATGTGGGAGGATGGACTCTGGAGGTTATCTGGGACAACATTCCTGTTCAGGCAGGGTCACCTCGACCTGGTTGCCCAGAACCATGTCCAGATGCCTTCTGAATGCCTCCAGGGATGGGGACTCCACAGCCTTCCTGGGCAACCTGTGCCTGAACTCAGTCAACCTCATACCGAAGACATGTTTTCTGATGTTCAGAGGGAACTTCCTGTGTTTCACATTGTGTCCTTGTCTCTTGTCCTGTCACTGGGCACCACTGAAAAGAGCTTGGCTTTTCTTTTCACCCTCCCTTCAGGTATTTATATACACTGATAAGCTTCCCCTTTTTTATATCTGTCCTCATTCTCTTGCCATGTAAGATACTCTGCATTATCTAAACACAACCAAAGAAATGCCAAATTGAAAACCTACAGAAGTTAACTTCAGCAGTAACACACAGCATGTATAAGTGGGCATTAGATACAATTAAAATCAATGAATAGTGTGATGCCAATGATGATCTATTTGTGCTTTCAAAATATTTGTCATGAACTAAAATGCTATACTAGAAAAGAATGAAGAACTGAATCAGAAAATGAACACAATAGTGAAACTTGTAAGCTACTCTAACTCAGCATATTAAGAAATTCATGCATCACATCACAGGATGTAATCAATGAATCAAGCGACACTTGGCAGGTTGCATTTGTAAGCAGATGTTCAAATTGTTTGGGATTTCATTTCTGCACTCTTTCACCTTCGTAAAGCGGAGAATAGTTTTGCCATTCTAGAGGGACAATAAAAGAAAGTAGTGAAAAGAACAAAATGAGCAGAAAAGTACTTTTGCTGTCACCTGCGTTTTTTTCTAAAGAAAGATGTTTGGGAATTTCAGTGCTGCTGGTAACTGTTACTGAATACTTTTGCAGTCTGAAAACATGGGTTACATTCAGGTTCTACAAACAACCTGTTAAAAATGGAATCTCTGGTGCTTAGGAGGTCTGATGGAAAGTGGCTTGTGGCAGATGCCTTGTTTATCCTGCATAGCCGGAAAGCTCTCTGCCCTCATGAGAGTAGACTAAGGAGACCCAGTAGAGATGAAGAGCAACACAGTTGT